>NC_058091.1:233324000-233629166 GCF_020171115.1 Neogale vison | reverse complement strand
TTTTAAAAACTTTGACCACATATGTGCTTATTTTATGTGCAGATGATGAGTAAACCGCAGACATCAGGCGCCTATGTTCTTAACAAAGTTCCTGTTAAGCATCGTCTTGGACATGCAAGTGGTAACCAGACTGACGCATCACACTTATTGAGTCAGTCAGGTGGTGCTGGAGAGGATTGCCAGGTCCGTATTTCTGTGCTTCTCAGATTATTTAAAGCTGTTTAGTGACAGAGAGAAATTAAGACATTGACTTTCATCCAGATTTGTAATGTCTTGTTTCTTCAGTCAAGGTAAATGTGAGAGCTAACCTGAGTGTGGCAGGTAGACTTCTCTAATTTCCGTGATTATGCTAGAAATGGGCAGTTAAATTTTTTTTCCTACTCAAAGTGAAGTAGAAATTTGAAAATTTTAGCCACTTATTAATAGGGAGATGTCGTTCTTAGTCCATTTCTTTTCCTCTTTAAATAAGAACATAATGAAGAAGATTCTGTTATAATCGGAAGTCAAACTTTGGAATATATTTTAAGAAGTTTCTTTGCTTTAGGAATATATCTGTATGGTGACTTTCCACAATGGTGACTATTTCAAAGAGGGCCTGAAAAATTCTGAAAAAGAACAAGGAGGTACTAGCGCTAGCCCTACTAAATGGTAAAAAATATTATGAAGTCTGTATAACCAAGTCAGTTGATACTGGCACATGGATAGACTAAGAGAACAGAATAAAAGACAAGAAACAGACTCGCTTACAAAAAGGAATTGTTAGATGTCAAAACAGTATCTTAGGCCAGTGGGGAAAATATGGACTTTTTGATTGATGGTATATGGATAACTGGATAGCCATATAGAAAAGATAAAATTAAATCCATTTTTAAGTTACATAATAAGCTAGGATAATTTCCAAAAATATCTGATATTTAGATGCCGATGGAAATGCCATGAAAGCAAATTTGTCAGTGTCTGGCAAAATTATGTATACATTTATTCTAAATCAGTAATCCTCCCCCTCAGAATGTATGCCAAAAGTATATTTGTCAAACTATGAAAAAATATATGTACAAGACTAGTAGTTTAAGCTCTTTATGATGATAGCAAAAGACTGGAAACAACCCAGATGTCCATCAGTAGGGGACTAGTTACTTAAAATGTAGTTGTACATTCAGAGACTAGCATATGTGCAACTTTACAATGGAAAGAGAAGTATCTTCATTTGAACCATGAGGTGATCATCAGTATGTACTAGGTAAAAAGAAGAGTAAAATGGAACAAAACATATATAGTCAGCCTTGTTAGTATAAACAAGTAGGTCCAATGAACACATATAAATATTTCCTTATTGACAGGAATAAAAATTCCTAAAATTAATTTGAAAAAAAATTTTTAATTTCTAAAATTTAAATCTTGATGGTTACAACAAGAAAAGAAGAAACTAGACAACTTTGACTATGTCCGGTTTTGGAAATTTGTCTTGGAACCATGTAAATGGTGAATGCAGTTATAAAATAAAATGAAAAAAACTCATCTTTAAAAATTGAAAAGACAAATTGACTGATGTTTGCATAAAAGGCTTTAAAACACAGTTACTTGACTATATATTCATAGTGAGATAAACCCTGAGGACAAAAAGCAATTAAAAAAATTTATTTATTTGAGAGAGAGAGAGCGCTTACGCACGAGTGTATATGAGCATATTGTGGGGATGGACAGAGAAAGGGAGAGAGAAAGCCAAACAGACTGTGCACTGAGCTTAGAGCCTGTCCATGACCCTAAGATCACAACTTGAGCTGAAACCAAGAGCTGGAAGCTTAACCAACTGTACCACCCAGGCCCCCCCGACAAAAAGCAATTTTAAAAAAGTATTTTTTTTTAGAGATTTTATTTATCTATTTGACAGACAGAGATCACAAGTAGAAAGGCAGGTAGAGAGAGAGGGGAAGCAAAAAGCAATTTTAAAAAAGTATTTTTTTTTAGAGATTTTATTTATCTATTTGACAGACAGAGATCACAAGTAGTCAGAGAGGCAGGTAGAGAGAGAGGGGAAGCAGGCTCCCCGCTGAGCAGAGAGCCTGATGCGGGGCCTGATCCCAGGACCCCGAGATTGTGACCTGAGCCAAAGGCAGAGGCCCAACCCACTGAGCCACCCAGGTGCCCCTGCGAAGTATTTTTTAACAATCATGTTGTTGGCAATGTTGGTATTCTGAAGCTGGTTTGTGAGCATTGTAGGTTAAATCAAATGGATTATATTGTCACTGACAACTGAGATTTTTAATGTGGTTGAAAAGAAGTATATGGTAGATGAGGTTAAGTAAAAACACTGTAGTCCTGCTTTGAATTGAAACTATGGTTGATCCTTGAACAACTTGGATTTGAATTGTGCCAGGTCCGCCTGAACATGGAACTTTAGTATTTACTTTTCTATATACTTGTCTATCTGTTTATGGTTTTATTTAAATTAAGTTAGTTAACATGTAGTTTATTATTAATTTTGGGGTAGAATTTAGTGATTCATTAGTTGCGTAGAAGACCAGGGCTCATTACATCAAGAGCCCTTCTTAATGCCCATCACCCTGTTGCCCCACCCTTCCTCTTCCTCCCCTCCAGCCACTCTCAGTTTGTTCTCTGTAGTTAAGAGTCTCTCCCTTGTTTTTTTATTTTATCTTATTTATTTATTTGACAGAGAGATCACAAGTAGGCAGAGAGGCAGGCAGAGAGAGAGGGAAGCAGGCTCCTTGCTGAGCAGAGAGCCCTGACACGGGGCTCAATCCCAGGCTCAGTCTGGGATCATGACCTGAGCCAAAGGCAGAGGCTAAACCCACTGAGGCACCCAGATGATTTATCTCCTTCGTTTTTATAATATTTTATTTTTTGTTCACTTCCCTTATGTTCACATATGAGTAAAATCATATTGCATTTATCTTTATCTAACTTAATATTTTGCTTAGCATAATACATTCTAGTTCCCATTGTTTCAAATGAAAAGATTTCATTCTTTTTTTTTTTTTTTTTTAAGAATTCTTTTCTGGTACACGGTTATGTTTTTAAATTTATTCAGATAAGTTTATTTCATTTTATTTGAAGATTTTATTTATTATTTGAGAGAGAGGGAGAACATGAGCAGGGAGGAGAGGAAGATGTAGGCTCCCTGCCGATTAAGGAGCCCTATGGGTGGCTCAGTCCCAGGACCTGAGATCATGCCTAAGCCAAAGGCAAATGCTTAGCCAACTGAACCACCCAGGTGTCCCATAAGATTTCATTCTTTTTGATGGCTGAGTGTATATACACACACACAGACACACACTCCCCCCACATCTTTATCCGTTCATCTACTGATGGACGTCTGGGCTCTTTTAAATATGAATTTTTAAAATAATTACAGTAAAGACTGTAAATGTATTTTCTCTTACAATTTTCTAAATGTTTTCTGTAATTTATTATCGTAAGAATACAGTATGTAACATACAAAGTATGTGTTAATTGTTCATGTTATCAATAAGCCTTCTGGTCCACAGTAGGTTATTAAGTTTTGGGGGGAGTCAGAAGTTAAATATGTGGATTTTTGGCTGTGGGGTGGGCATTAGCACCCCTTATTAACTCCTGAGTTATTCAGGATCAACTGTATTGTTACAAAATCAGGTACTGCTTTGTCTTAAAAAACAAGCAATAAAAAACCTCTAGAACATTGCTTAATACTGCTCACTGAAAAGATCTGGAAATAATAATCATTCCAAGGGTATTAATAACCCCCTGCCCCCTCCCAAGCACTTAGAGCCAGGGGTTCTTGAAGAAATGGCTATCCCCAGATCTAGGGCTGACAGTATTCTAGATGATCCTAGAATATTTTATCCATCCAGAAAATGAAGTTGTGAGAGATTTCTAGAATCCTGTCAAAGAATGAGAAATTGTCATAAAGGCTGTAGATCTGCTCCTCACTGGTTTAAAGGACATTGATAGGATAGCAGAATGTCTTAACCAGAGTATCATAGTAATTCTATGGTGAATACTGCAGGATGAGTGACGTGCTTTCTTTAACAATTTGCAAGAAAAAGAGATGGGAAATGAAACGGTTTTACGGGAGACTTAAAAGAGATATAACCAGTGTCAGTAGATGGACCTTAATGGGAAAAAATGTTTAGAAAATTATAATACAATCTTAGGATGTGAATATCTAATCATACTAAGGAGTTACTGTTTTTTAAGTGTGATGATGGTATTGTGATTATGTTTAAAAAAGAGGTCCGGGGGGCGCCTGGGTGGCTCAGTGGGTTAAGCCGCTGCCTTCGGCTCAGGTCATAATCCCAGGGTCCTGGAATTGAGCCCTGCATCGGGCTCTCTGCTCAGCCGGGAGCCTGCTTCCTTCTCTCTCTCTCTCTGCCTGCCTCTCTGCCTGCTTGTGATCTCTCTCTGCCAAATAAATAAATAAAATCTTAAAAAAAAAAAAAAAAGAGGTCCGTATTTTTTAATGATACAACTGAAATATTTACAGATAAAACAATGCAGTGTTTCCGTATGAATGTGGAGTTGGGGATTTAAGTAAAACAGGATTATAATAGTCTCCCCTTACCTGCAGGGGATACTTTCCAAGACCCCCAGTGGATGCCTGACACCATAGAAAGTACCAAATCCTAATATTTTTTCTGTATATCTCTACCCATAATAAAGTTTAATATATAAATTAGGCACAATGAAATGAATAACAATGATAATAAGGTAGAACAATTATAACAATATACTTTAATAAAAGAGAGGTTGCTCTCAAAATATTGTACTATATTAGTACTTGTTCATGTGATGGTGTGAGGTGATAAAATGCCTATATGTTGAGGTAAAGTGAGGTGAATGATACAGGCATTGTGACGTAGTGTTAGACTACTGATGACCTTCTGATGAGTCAGAGGGTCATCTGTTTCCAGGCTACAGTTGACCTCATGTAACTGAAAGCATGGAAAGCCCAACTGTGAATAAGGGGAAACTACTGTATTTTATGTCCTGATAATTGGTGGTGCTTAGTGATGGAAACATCAAATTGGTAATATAACTCTTCTGTTTTAAAAATTCCATTATAAAAAGATACCAAAACAAAGACAGTTACACATTTGGAAGTCAGACAGCCCTGATTGACTTGACCTGCCTCTTACTGGTGTATTAGATAACTTGGAAACATTGGTTTCCTTTTCAATAAATTGAGTTGCTGTGGAGATTGAAAATTTTCATGTTGTTAAAACATGGGTCATGTTTTCAATAAATTGAGTTGCTATGGAAGTTGAAAAGTTTCGTTTTAGTAAAGCATGGAAGGGGAGTGTTTAATACGTACTATAGTGCTTAATAAATTGGAGGTGTTGCCATTTTTATTTTAATAATATGAATTTCAGCTACGTAGGGTTCCTGCAGTACTTCAGAGACTCTTGTATAGTTAAAGTAGCTTAATTTTGAGGATAGTTGACTACTGTATGATTGAGAGAAGTTTTGTATATGGTTATGAATAGTTAATGATATTATTTACACAGTTGAAGTTTCTGTGAATTTCTCAATATTCTTTGTCCCTTATATTCAATTAATAATAAATAATTAATTAATAGTTAATAACAATTAACTCTTGAGAGAATTATGATGGAGAGAAGTTTTGTATATGGTTATGAATATTTAATGATATTTACACAATTGAAGTTTCTGTGAATTTCTTGATATTATATTCTTTGTCCCTTATATATTTAATTAATAATAATTAAAAGGAGCATATGTTAGGAAAGACTTGAACCAGAAAGATTGTACTATACCATGTAGTTCTGTGCCTTAAGGGAAGACTAACTGGACAGTGGTTTGTTCAGAAGGGGAAAGGAATCTAAGTACCAAAACTAGCACAGTAGAGATGACCACTACTTTGTTCAGATCTGTGAACTAACTACTTGTCTTATGTTTGATTATAAATTCATTTAGCATTTTATTAAATACAATAAGATTATGTTTACAAAGTACTTTAATCTTGTGTTAGGTGATTTGGAGGATGGTTTAAGGAAACAGGAGTAATTCTGTGATTAGATGTCTCAGTTAGTCTTAACCTAGAAGGAGGGAAAACTAGAATGAGGCTAAAGCTGTAATTGGTAAAGAAGCTGTAGTCACTCCTGTTAGGTGAGATAGATCTTTATTTGTTTTTATTGTTTAGTTAGTATTCCTCTTTTTTGTGTCGGTTCAGTCATGATTGTGGAGTGTTCTTGTTTTTGTCTTGACCCATCCTGGTCCCAAGAGTGACCTTGTTGGAGGTTGATATTCTGTGAAATTGTTTTTGTTTAACAGGACAGTAAGGTCTCACCCAGACTAGTTGGCCAGCTCCTACATAATAAGGGGCTGCAGTTCTTTTTCTTTCAATTAAAAAAATATAAGGAGAAGAGGAATAATGTGATTGTATCCCAAAACACATTATTGCTAAAATGAATTTTTGTTTTTATATTTGAGTGACAATTGAATTTATGTATACATGAAAAACTCATAAGTGAAGTTTTTAAATGTAAAAAAAGTTTTAACTTCTGAAAAAAAAAATACATGCAGACTTTCTAAAAAATTACTTGAAAGCATTTCTAAAATTTAATTTAATTATATTTGTGTTTCATAGATATTTTCAGCTCCAGGCCATCCAAAAATGATTTACAGCTCCTCAAACTTAAAGACACCTTCAAAACTTTGTTCAGGGTCTAAATCTCATGATGTTCAAGAAGTTCTTAAAAAGAAGCAGGTAACAGCCTTGATTCTAATTTCCTTAAAGAGGAAATGACCCGTTGAATTCCTAAGTGATTATGTTAACACATTTGAATAGCTCATGTTGTTATGAACTACATTAAAATGTTTATTTAGCTGCTTCTGGATGTAGTGTATATTTGAAAACAAGAAGAGACAAAAAAATATTTTGCTGTTGCCTTTCACTGGCTACATGAATCACAAGGAAAGAATTCTTTTCATATAGAAATAAAGAACACTGAGTTGTCCTGTTTGGTTTTTTTCCTCCAAGGTAAAGAAGCAGTTTTATTTCATTATTTCCTCTTTTAATTCCTCTCTTGCTTTGTACGTTAGAAAATATTTCACATAAAGTAAAACATCTATGTCGTTGTTACTCATATGACTCAGTTCTGAGTTGCATTATCTTTTTAGATTTTAAACTCGTATGAGTTTTTCAAATAAAATAGATATTTATATGTATTATCCCAGTATAATTGGAGATTTGATTAATAGAGAGGGGTGAGAGGCAATTTTTTCCTGGCAGAGATCCATAGAATTTGCTATGATTTCTGTCCTCTAGCTTCATCTCACATTTTTTAAACATTAAACTTGGAAAATAAAGATTGGCTTTTTACATTGGCAAACAAAAACAAATCTTATTTTTCTTCATAAATACATTTACATTATTCAAGTGAATGTAAATGTCATAGATACAGTGTTTGGCATTTTAAATATTTTTTCAAGTACAGTTATAAATATAAACTCTCATACAGAAAATATATTTAAAGGTTTCATTTCTGGTTTCAGCTGTTTTTTGATTAGGAGCAAAATTTTTCTTGAACAGCATAGGGATGACCCGGAAGAATTGAGTTGGTCTTTTATCAGATGTATGCAAATGTTGGCAAATTTTGTTATCCATTACTGATTCTTTTAATCTTTTCGTATAGGAAGCATTGAAGCTACAACAAGACATGAGGAAAAAGAGGCAAGAAGTGCTAGAAAAACAAATAGAATGCCAGAAGGTGAGACGAGCTCATTATTTGCTTGCTGGAATTGATGGATACAATGGATTTTACAGAGATATCCCTCATAGTAAAGTTTATAAGCGTTATTTATATTAAAATTTACTAAGCATAGTTTTACTTTTTTCTGTTTATTTTATAGATGCTAATATCTAAGCTAGAAAAGAACAAAAACATGAAACCAGAAGAGAGAGCAAATATAATGAAGACTTTGAAAGAGCTTGGTGAAAAGATCTCACAGTTGAAAGATGAATTAAAAACATCTTCTGCAGTCTCCACACCATCTAAAGTAAAGACAAAAACAGAGGTATCTATTTGTATTTTCCATTCAGCATAGTACTGTTGAACATCTGTTACATGCTTGGCTCTTTGAAAATACACTGGAAGTCTTAGGTAGCTAATAGTCTAATGGGGAGACAATTAGAGTGACAGGGTTTTTTTTAATGTTTCTATATATTCTGTGTACTCTCTTTGAAAGAGGGGCTAATACCCTCTTTAAAGATGTGGGGGGTTTTTGTTTTTTTTTTTTTTTTAAAGATTTTATTTATTTATCCGACAGACAGAGATCACAAGTAGGCAGAGAGAGAGGAGGAAGCAGGCTCCCTGCCGAGCAGAGAGCTCAACGTGGGGCTTGATCCCAGGACCCTGGGACCATGACCCGAGCCGAACGCAGAGGCTTTAACCCACTGAGCCACCCAGGTGCCCCAAAGATGTGTTTTTTAACTGGATTTTTGGCTCCCTTTTCTGAAGATGAAATTGCTAGAGTGATGGCAAGAAAAAAGTGTGTTTTCCTGTTACATGAATTGTTTTTCTAATATTGTAGTACAATGGAACTATCTCTTTTAATATTCAAAAGGTATCATCAGCTTTATATGGGTAAAAATGTGGTATTCTGTTGAAAAGATTAATCAGAAGTTCTAGATCCATGTAAGTCTTACTTTGTTAGTTGGCATTTGTTTCCTTACCCTAGGAGAATACTTGCTGTACACAGTGGTTCCATTATACCACATTTCTGGACCTTTAGGAACTTGGAATAAAAAATTTATCAGATACATAGAATGCAAATTTTTATGTACAGTATTATAATGGATTTGAAATTGTGACTATTACTGGAGGATATAAAGTTATTTCATCGACATTATTTTGAAAAAAATACAATAAAATACTTTTATTGAAATGTCCCCCAATTATAGAAGGAACATACATACATTTAAAAAATTAGAGAGTATATGTAGGGGGTAAAAAATTCTCTCACAGTCACTCCATCTAAAGACAGACAGTTTGTCCCTCATACCAAAAAGAGAATGACGATAGTTGTAGGGTTCAAATCTGAAAGCATTATGTAGCTGTTATTTATGTTTGTGTCATTAATGAGTATTTCCTGTGTAATCTATTTTGCTTGTGTTTCATTCATGAATCTTTACTATCAGAAAATTATTCTCAGCTCCCTCTTCTCAGCTGACTATTTCCAAGGTCTGAATTTTAGGCCATCTTAAGCAGTAATACTGCTTATTATTTTTTACTGGTATCAGTATACTCTCTGTGTGTTTTTGTACAGTTAACCTTCCCTAAAACACTCAGGTTTGTTGCATCCTCTTACTCTCATTTTGCTAAAAGAGATGTTGTCATCCTGTAAGTATAATATTCTGAATAAGATCTTAGATGTTATCTAACATTTTTTTAAACAAATACATTTTTACTCTTAATTTTTCCAAAGGCACAGAAAGAACTATTAGATACTGAACTGGACCTTCACAAGAGGCTATCCTCAGGAGAAGACACAACAGAGTTACGGAAAAAACTCAGTCAATTACAGGTTGAGGTGAGATTTAAGAGGAGTTACCCACTATGGTTAACACCTCAGATAATACTTTTTTCTTCCTCTGTTTTCCAAGGTTCAGTCTGACAATGTGTGTTATATTCTACCTTTTATTGTTATTAGGCTGCACGATTAGGTATTTTACCTGTGGGTCGAGGAAAGACCATGTCCTCTCAAGGTCGAGGAAGAGGCAGAGGCCGTGGAGGAAGAGGAAGGGGCTCACTGAATCACATGGTGGTGGACCACCGCCCTAAAGCACTGTCAGTTGGGGGATTCATTGAGGAGGAAAAAGATGAATTACTTCAGCATTTTTCAGTAAGTTTTTAAAGTAGGCAGATGCCAACTCTAAAAACACTGTATTCAGCATTTTCTTGCTGCCTTCTGTATAAATGTCAAGTGTTTTATAGATTCGAAAATCAAGTTGTAAAAAAAATGGGTATTTGCAAATTCTTATTAATATATTTAAAGGTCAAGAAGCAGCTCATGCTTTGTAATTCCATAATACTCCACATAAATGAGTTTGTACTGACAGGTTGTTCCCAAGCAAATATTTGATTTTTTTTTTTTTTATGGTTATTACATGGTTTAGCAGGTGTTTATAGTCAATAAGTGAAAATAGCTTGGGATGAAGGCAGAATTCAAAGGAGGAATTTATTAGAATAAGAGACATGTATCGCTATATTTTGTATATAGTGGCAAACACTTTTAGATAAACATGTATACAGAGATTTGTTACAGGTGACTGTCTTTAATTTGCTACTTTAACTGAGTATATTCTCTTTCCACTCATTCATTTAATAAATACTGAGTGTTACTTGTGCTAGAGCATTTTCATATATGATTTTATTTAATCTTAAGTAACTGTATAAAGTGCATGTGAAATTCTGTGTGTACAGATGAGAAAATGAAAGTTTAAAACTTAAGAGTAGGGGTGGCTGGGTGGCCCAGTTGTTAAGCGTGTGCCTTCGGTTCAGGTCATGATCCTAGGGTCCTAGGATCCAGCCTGGCGTTGGGCTCGCTGCTCATTGGGAAGCCTGCTTCTCCCACCTCACTCCCCCTGCTTGTGTTCTTTCTCTCTGTGTGTCTCTCTGTCAAAAAAAATCGATAAAATCTTTAAAAAAAACAAAAACAAAAACCCTATCTTTAAAAATAAATAAGTAAGTAAGTAAATAAATAAATAAATAAATAAAACTTAAGAGTAAACCAGCCAAGATCATACAGTTAGTAAGTGGTAGAACCAAGATTAAAATACACACAGTTGACTTAACGTCTGAAATCAAACAACTTTTTTGAGAGAAAACATTTTCAGTCCCGTTTATTTATTTATTTAGAGAGTGAGCAAGTGAGCATGAATTGTGTGGAGGGACAGAGGGGAAGAGAGAATCTCAAGCAGACTCTGTGCCCAGTGCCCTGCTCCATGCAGGGATTGATCCCAGGACCCTGAGATCATGACGTGAGCTGAAATCTGTAGAGTTGGACTCTAAGCTGACTGAGGGCTGCCCCCATTTTCAGCCCTATTATGTGTTCAAGATGGTGAAGGAAGTCTTAAACAGCAAGACCTCACACACCGTTTCTTATTAGTATGATGCCCTTTAATCTTTTCTCATTCTGAGGTTTGAAGAATAGTAGCTTGTTAAAGTGCCCAGATTTGAGAGCTATGTTGGCTTCATTCTGTTCATTTTTTTTTTAAAGATTTTTATTTATTTATTTGAGAGAGATATTACAAGTAGGCAGAGAGGCAGGCGGTCGGGGCAGGAAGCAGGTGGGGCTCAATCCCAGGACCCTGATATCATGACCTGACCCTAAGGCAGAGGCTTAACCCACTGAGCCACCCAGGTGCCCCCATTCTGTTCATTTTTGAGCCGGTTTATTTCACCAGCCTGACCAATATCTATATATTTTTTTTTCTTTTTTTTTTTTTTTGTAAACTGAGAGACTAGCTTTAAAGTGACTTCTTGAGGAGTAAAATATAGAGAGGAGAGCTACCCATGTGCAGGGTATTCTTGGGGAGCTGGGAGAATGTGATTTTTGTCTTTTGATGTTGAGTATATAAAATTATTATCTTCTTGCCAAATATGTTGGGCATTTAAACCCATTATGAGTTCTGGTGTGGCAGTACTGAAGCAAAGCAGAATTGTTTTAAATTTGAATTTGCAGAGCGTTCTAGTTACAAAAACAAGGTTATCTTTGTTGGGTAGGAGGCTCTGTGTGTTGTATCTTGAGGGTCTCTGGAGACTGTGTAGATAGATGTGTAAGGTTTAGCCCAGAACTCATGTTCACATGTATCTCTTTCCTTCTCATAAGTAGGGTCATTCTAGAGCATCTGATAACCAATTTTCATGTATACATATATTCGATAAGTCTGAAATGATGGCATTTAGTTTGTGAAAAGGGGCATGTCCCAGCATTTGGGGAAGGAGCAAACAAAGCAGTGCAGATGAGGTAACTTTGAGAAGGAGACGTTGCCATCAAATTTTGGGGGGGGGTTTGTTTTTTTGTTTTGTTTTTTAAAGATTAATTTATTTGGCAGAGAGAACACAAGCATGGGGAGAGGGAGAAGCAGGCTTCCTGCTGAGCAGGGAGCCCGATGTGAGTCTCCATCCTAGGACCCTGGGATCATGACCTGAGCCGAAGGCAGCCGTTAATGACTATGCCACCCAGGCACCCTTGCCATCAGTTTTTTTTTTTTTTTTTTTTTTTAAGATTTTATTTATTTATTTGACAGAGAGAGATTACAAGTAGGCAGAGAGGCAGGCAGAGAGAGAGAGGAGGAAGCAGGCTCCCTGCTGAGCAGAGAGCCCGATGCGGGACTCGATCCCAGGACCCTGAGATCATGACCTGAGCTGAAGGCAGCGGCTTAACCCACTGAGCCACCCAGGCGCCCCTTGCCATCAGTTTTGATGGTGTTTTGTTGTTTGTTTGTTTTAATAGGGTGCTATTAGACAGTCTTGAGTGCTAGAAACATACCCTAGTAATGGATAATTGGGCAGTGGAGTATGTTTTCTTTGAAGGAACTACAGAAATATATATGCCTAGACGGTATTGTAAATAGATATAGTAAACTTCTTTGAGGTATTTTATATCCCACAAAGGCAAAGGTAAAATGGATATTTTCAGTATTCTTTTATTGTCCTTAATGATTGTGAAAGGATCATGGATGAACCATACCTGTATGAAAAGATGGTGGATAGATTCAGTGAAGCTCTTTTTTGCAGTATGAGGACCTAATTCTGGAATCCTTCAGTTTATTCTTTTATCCAGTAATCTGCTTCTAAGAATTTATCACAAGGTAATTATGGTTGTATACAAATAAGAGCTATAAGGATGCTTAGTATAGCACCCCTTGTAATAGTGAAAAGGGAACAATCTAAATTCTCAGTGGCATTTTGCTGCTATTGAAAACTTGTTTTTTTGTCTAGTTTTGTTTTGCTTTGTTTTTTTAAAAACTTGTTTTTAAAGAATAATGCTACGAGAAAATTCTCAGGATTGACTTTTAGGTTTAAAAAAAAGTGGGATACAAGATTATCCATAGACTTGGAATGAAAGTCCATTAAATTTATATTTCTAGGTTGGCAGAATTCAAGTTGGTTTTTCATTGTTTTCTTTCTGAGGACCTATTTTCTTTGCTTTCCAAATGAACATATATTACTTTTTTAAATCATACTTCTTAATATCACATTCATGTTTAGGGTGAAATATTAGTGTTGTTGTTTTCTTAAAAGATTTTATTTATTCATTTGAGGCAGAGAGACTGCACATAAGTGAGGGCAGACGGTGAGAAAGAAAGACTCCCCGCTGAGCAGGGAGCTGGTCACAGGGCTTGATCCTGGGACCCTGAGATCATGACCTGAGCTAAAGACATATGCTTAACTGACTGAGCCACCCGGTCACCCCCATATTAGTATTTTTTTTTAAAGATTTTATTTATTTACTTGACAGAGATCACAAGTAGGCAGAGAGGCAGGCAGATAAAGAGAGGAGGAAGCAGGCTCCCTGCTGAGCAGAGAGCCTGACTCGGGGCTTGATCCCAGGACCCTGGGATCATGACCTGAGCCGAAGGCAGAGGCTTTAACCCACTGAGCCACCCAGGCGCCCCCATTATTAGTATTTTTTAAAGATTTTATTCATTTTAGAGAGATAACGAGTAAACAAGATAGTGACTGAGCACGAGTGGAGGGGAGTAGCAAAGGGAGAAGCAGACTCCCCACTGAGCAGGGAGCCTGATGCAGGACTCGATCCTAGGACCCTGAGATCATAAGGCAGGTACTTAACTGACTGAGCCACCCAGACACCCCATATTAGTGTTTTTATACTGTTTATTTTATTTTATTTTTATTACTTTTTTAAGATTTTATTTATTTATTGGACAGAGAAAGAGATCACAAGTAGGCCGAGAGGCAGGCAGAGAGAGAGAGAGGAGGAAGCAGGCTCCCTGCTGAGCAGAGAGCCCGATGCGGGGCTCGATCCCAGCACCCTGGGATCATGACCTGAGCCGAAGGCAGAGGCTTAACGCACTGAGCCACCCAGGCACCCCTATACTATTTATTTTAAAACCAAATTAGAGGAGATGTATTAATATTGGGCTCTTAGATCCCAGCTGCTTATATTTTTTTAAAAGAAGTATAAATTAAAGTATATACATATTTAAAATACATAATTAATATACAATGAGAACTATATAACATTAAACATGTTATATATAAATATTTTAAAGAATTTATGAGAGCAAATGTAAGCATGCGGTGTGCATGGAGGACAGAGAGGGAGAGAAGGAGAATCTGAAGCAGATTCCTCACTAAGTACAGAGTCCAGCTTGGGGCTTGATCCCATGATCAGGAGATCGTGACTTAAGCTGAAACCAGGAGTCAGATGGTTAACCAACTGAGCCACCCAGGTGCCCCACATATAAATATTTTAATAGCCTATATCAGAGGTCAGCAGACTTTCTCTGTAAAGGACCTTTAGGTTTTTGTTGGCTATATACAGTCTTTCTCAGGTTTTCCTTTGCCTCTTCCTTTATCTGCTCCTTCTCTCTCTTTTTTCTTTTCTTTTTTTAATTAAAAATTTTTTTTATTTAAGTAATCTCTGCACCCAATATGGGGCTCAAACTCAGGACTCGGAGATCAAGAGTCACATGCTCTTCACCTGAGCCAGCCGGGTGGTGTTCCTTTTCTTTTTATGTTTTTTGGGTTTTTTTTTTAGAGATTTCATTTATTTATTTAACAGAGAGAGGGAGAGAGCACAAGCAGGGGGAGCAGCAGAGGGAGAGGGAGAAGCAGGCTCCCTGTCAAGTAGGGAGCCTAATGCACAGCTTGATCCCAAGACCCTGGGATCACAACCTGAGCTGAAGGCAGACACTTAACCATCTGAGCCACCCAGGCACCCCAGTTTTTTGTTTTGTTTTGTTTTGTGTTTTAAGATTTTTATTTATTTATTTGAGAGAGCACACGTAGGGTAGGGGCCAAGGGAGAGGGAGAAGCAGACTCCCCGCTGATCAGGGTGCATGATGCTGGGCTCAATTCCAGGACCCTGAGATCATGACCTGAGCAGAAAGCAGACACTTAACTTATTGAGCCACCCAGGAACCTCTCTTCTTTTTCACTCTTAAAACCTTTTAAAAACATAAAAACCATTCTTAGCTCACAGGCCATCAAACATAAGTCGCTGGACCACATTTGGCCTGATGATTCTAGTTTACTGAGAAATGGTATATATTACCACATATTTATTTATTTATTTTAAGATTTTATTTATTTATTTGGCAGAGAGAGAGATCACAAGTAGGCAGAGCAGCAGGCAGAGGGAGTGGGGTAAGCAGGCACCCCGCTGAGCAGAGAGCCCGATGCGGGGCTTGATCTCAGAACCCCAAGATCATGGCCTTAGCCAAAGGCAGAGACTTAACCCACTGAGCCACCCAGGCACCCCCATATTACTTTTTATATTAAGTATTTAAGTTTAGAAATATAATTGTATTATGTAGCATATAAAGAGAATTTTATGTATTTTTAAGGTAAAATCAGTGAATTTGGAAAGAACTTTTAAAAAAAGAGTCCTTATATATGTATCTTTCATTTGACAGAGATCTGAGGATACCTAAAGACCTTTATGAAGAATTCCCTCTAAGTATTTTAATATTAAACTTTAGGTCAGAAGATGAAAATTTTAAATCATAGAGTCTTGCTTGAGGGCACAGACAGGACAAGAGCTAAGGTACATTCCTTTGCCCCTGATTAAAGAGAAGTTTGGCAAGTTTCAACAGAAGAGTTACTTAAACTATATGTTTGGAACACTTGAACCGCACTTACACATTTTCAAGTAATATGCATCAGTTAGTTACAAGATTTTTGAACTGTTGTAGTATGTTTTAGCTTGTGTCACTCAGTGATATAGGGTAAAACTTGATTTTTTTCTTTCTAATTATGAAAGTAATACATGCATGTCAGGTTGTGTTTGGCTGCAAGTAAAACTTGAATAATTTGGGAAATATGAACATTTACTTTCTTTTCAAGAAATCTATCAGTATGGAGGTTTTAGGTGTAATTTATTCAGAAACTCAGGCACACAACTTCTTTTTGTATTTCTCTTCTAGTATCCTAGTGTGTTGGCTTTTTTTCTTAGGCCTTTTCTTCATGGTGTGACACCAGGATGTCTACAGCAACCACAAAATTCATGGCCTCTAAAAAGGATGTCCAAAGGCAGAAAAGAATAGTACCTTTCTTATGACATTCTTCAAAATCATGAGATAACCTTCTAAAAAAATATCCCTGCCTCAACCCTCACCCTCCATGCCCACCTGACTCCTGACATGCACCACTCTCTGAGCACTCGTGCCCTCATGTATCTTAGCCAGAATTGTCACTTACCCATTTGTAAGCTAATCCCTGTTGAGGAAACCGTTACCATGATTGATTGAATTAAATCAGTTATGGTTCCATATGACAGTTGGTCAGTGGTAAAAATCAGGATCAGTTAGAATGGAAAGAGGTTAGGTAGTTGGTTTAGACAACTAAGTCAATGTCTTTTTTTTTTTTCCTACAGTTTTATTTAGATTTGTTAACATACAGTGTAATATTAGTTTCTGGTGTACAATATGGTGATTCAGCACTTCCATACATTACCCAGTGCTCATAAAGACAGTTGCACTCGTTTATCCCCATCACCTACTTCACCCATCCACCCACCTCCCATCTGATAACCACCAAGTTTGTTCTCTACAGTTAATGAGTCTATCTCTTGGTTTACCTCTTGCTCTCTTTTTTTTTTTTCCTTTGCTCATTTGTTTTGTTTCTTCAGTTCCACATATGAGGGAAGTCATACGGTATTTGTCTTCATCTGACTTACTTTGCTCAGCACAATACTCTCTAGTTTTACCCATGTCATTGCAAATGGCAAGATTTCATTTTTTTTTATTTTTTAAATTTATTTTATTTTTATTTATTTATTTTTTATTAACATATAATGTATTATTAGCCCCAGCAGTACAGGTCTGTGAATCACCGGGGATTTCATTCTTTTTTATAACTGAGTAATACTTCATTGTCTGTGTGTCTATGTGTATATACAGCTCATCTTTATACATTCATCGGTCGGTGGACATTTGGACTATTTCTATAATTTGGCTGTTATTAAATAATGCTGCTGTATCAAAGTACTTGTATCCCTTTGAATTAGTGTCTTTGTAGTCTTTGAGTAAGTATCCAGAGTTACAGTTGCTGGATTGTAGGATAGTTGTATTTTTGCGGTGCAGAAGTATAGTTATATTTTTAACTTTGTGAGGAACCTCCATATTCTTTTCCACAGTGACTGTCCCTAGCTCACATTTTCACCAGCAGTGCAAGAGGCTTCCTCTTTTACCACATTTTTGTCAACACCTGTTGTTTCTTGTGTTATTGATTTAAGCCATTCTGACAGGTGTGTCTCACTGTAATTTTTATTTGCATTTCCCTGATGATAAGTGATGGTGAGCACCGTTTATGTGTCTATTGACCATCTGGATATCTTCTTTGGAGAAATGTCTGTTTATGTCTTTTGGCCGTCTTTTAATTGGATTATTTGGTTTGGGGAGGTGTTGAATTTTATAAGTTCTTTATGTATGTTGGATACTAATCCTTTATCAGATACATCATTTGCAAGTATCTTCTCCCATTCTCTCATAGGTTGCCTTTCAGTTTTGTTGATTGTTTCTGTCATTGTGCAGAGGCTTTTTATTTTGATGTAGCTCCAGTAGGGTTTTTTTTACTATTATTTCCCTTCCCTCTGGAGACCTATCTAGAAAAACATTGCTACAGCTGATAACAGAGAAATTACTGCCTCGGTTTTCTTCTAGGATTTTTATCGTTTCAGGACTCAAATTTAGATTTTTAATCCATTTTGACTTTATTTTTATGTTTGGTGAAAGAGAATGGTTGAGTGAAGAAAACTTGGAAACCATTCAGTTACAGAAAGAAGAAAACACCTAAGTACCTTACATTTTTTTGATAGGAATGTTTTAGTTTTCTTAAAAGTTACGTGTACATCATTTGAAGAGTCAGGTGAACTGAATAGCTACCGAGTTGTTAAACATTCTCCGATTGTATTCTCGTTTTCTGTTCTTTAAGGATGTCTACTTTTAAATCTTTCAGCTGATTTTCTGGGTATTTTTTCATTTTTAAATAATTGATTTTACTGCAAACTTCTTGATTTTTTAAATTGTAAGCATTTTATATTGACCTTAATCCTTTGCTTTTCAGCTCCCCAGTTTTTTGGCTGTGTTGTATTCTGTCCTATTTTCTCCTTTCTTAGGGATTTATGCCTTTAAAAAAAAAAAATCACTTTAGTATCATTGCATACTATGGATGCAATGCAGTCTTCTCTTTTGTAACCAGAGAGCATTTTGAGTCTTAAGAAAGTAAGAGGTCTGAGTTTCTGTACCCCCCAAAATATTTATGTAATTCATTCAAATTTTTGTGTTCTTACTAGCAAGAACTTCTAATTTGCCTGCTCCTTCATTCCTGGAACTTCATATAAAACAATGGAATACTTCTGTTGTAATTACTGTAGACTTCTCACATACAGTTAGCTTTTCCCTGTAGCCTCTCTAGATAGGGTTTTTACTTCCCTTCTTCCAAGAAGAAGGAAATATTTGAGAGTGTTAGTGTATGAAACTGATACCTTATCATTTGACAAGTAATACGCTTTTGCGTTTACCAGAATAAAAGTTACTCTTTCTCTGCATTTAACATTCAGAGAAACTTTTCTGAATAGCACTTCAGTTATTGCCCTTCCTCAGACTGTGTAAAAACACTTTTAGTAATTTTGATCTTTTGTGAACCTACTGATAACTTACTGTCATTTGATAGCTAGTGTGTTTTCTGTTTTTTTTTCCACTGTTACAAGCGATGTTAATATACATCTTACTGGATTTGGTGATTTAGAGTAGAATAATTTGTTATGCAGGACAGTCCTACACATGTCAACACCTTTAGCACTGCTGTTAAATGCCAGGAAGTGGTCTTCAGTCTGTGTGACACCCACAGTAATGTTACTATCTCTGGTGAAGACCCTTTTTTGACATTATTTTGTAGGAGTGATGACTAGATCCAAGGCATGCATATTTAAAATTTGGGGACAGCTTGCCAAATAACCCTGCAGGAATAATGCTGTACTAATTCATACTTGTGGTGACATTGGATAAGAGTACCTATTTGCTTATATCCTCAATAGCACTTGAGTTTTGTGTTTTCATATTTGCTAGTCAGGTAATTGATGAATAATGACTGACAGAACTGGCATCAGTTTCTGATCTGGGAAAATGGTGGGGCTAGATGAATTTCTCTCTGAGTGTCTTCTGCCTCTAAGGTTCCAAGTACCCCTGAGTTATCACATACAACTTTTCATTGATGGCATATAATCAATTTTCTCATGTTCATGTATATATTGGTGTGTATATGTATATATTGAATTACCTTATTATATGTATATTTTTAAAGATTTTATTTATTTGACAGAGAGATCACAAGTAGGCAGAGAGGCAGGCAGAGAGAGAGAGAAAGAGGGGGAGAGGGAAGCAGGCTCCCCGCTGAGCAAAGAGCCTGATGTGGGACTCGATCCCAGGACCCCGAGATCATGACCTGAGCCAAAGGCAGCGGCTTAACCCACTGAGCCACCCAGGCACCCGTGAATTACCTTATTATATTTTGAGGGGCAGCACACATGTACAAAGTGTAAAAGAAATAAAAATGTATGCAGTGAAAAATAAGGTTTCCTTCTATACCCATTCAGTTTCACTCCCCAGAGGCATTTATTGTTTTCTGTTTCTTATATACTCAAAAATACTCTTTCTGTGTATATGTATTATTTTGTCTCTCTTTAACCCAAATGGTGGTATGTTACACAGTACTCTCTTGCATGTGCATTTCTCATTTATTATGTATTAGCTTGTTAATAGAGATGATGCTATACTAGTACACGTGGTGTTTCTCTGTTTTTTTTAGTGGCTTCTTGGTATTTCATTGCATCGATGTACCACATTGGATTTCAACAATGTCTGTAGTGATGGACAGCTAACTTTTGCCTACTATTTCATTATTTCAAGCCATATTATAAATATGTGTGTAAGATAATACATATGTGGGTATAGAAAAATTATGTATTTTTAAGAGATATGTGACATTTTAGAGGCCATTTTTAAAGATGTTAAAGTACTTTTTTTTTTTTTTTAAGATTTTATTTATTTATTTGACACACAGAGATCACAAGTAGGCAGAGAGGCGGGCAGAGAGAGGAGGAAGCAGTCTCCCTTCTGAGCAGAGAGCCCAATGCGGGGCTTGATCCCAGGACTCTGAGATCATGACCTGAGCGGAAGGCAGAGGCCCAACCCACTGAGCCACGCAGGCGCCCCGTTAAAATACTTTTCAACAAAAAAATGAGGGCATGCAAATAGTTAAAAATACGGTTAATCAGAAGTAAAAATCTCCCCTCTTTTCTTGATCTCTGCCTACTCTTAAAAGGTAGTCTGTACTCTTAGACATCTTTACAGAAAAATGTTACTAATATAAGAATATATACACAAAGTCTCTCACTTAAATTTTATCAGAGTGGGCTTATATTATATAGAGCTACATTTCAGGCCTTTTTCAACATAAATATCTTAGCTGTTTGGTGTTTTCTTAAAATTATAAGGATAATACTCGACTTAAAATACGTCCTGAAACAAACTATACCAAGTAGAAATGTATATAGTTCAGAGATTTATCAGAAGGTAAACTTGTGTATACCTAACCCTCAGGTCAAGAAAAAGAATATTCCCAGTCGCCTTCCAGTCATTGTTTTCTCTCCTCCTCAATAAAATGACCATTATCCTCACTTTATCATAATCACCTTCTTGCTTTTGTTACACAGTTGATCCTCATTATTCATGGATTTCGTATTAGCACATTAACCTACCTAGCAATATTATTTGTAAGATCAAAAATCAATATTCAAGGTGCTTTTGTGGTCAGTTCAGACTTTGACGGAGCTGTGAAAAATTTGAGTTACCTGATGCCCATGTTCCCAGCTCAGGTCAGTTAAGGTGATGCTCTGCCCTTCTTGTTTCAGCTTTCATACTATAAACAGCTGTTCTTTTTGCAGTGTTTTTAGTACCACATTTTCCTCATTTTTGTGCTTTTCACTGGTCGTTTCATTATTTGAAATGCCCCCCACTCCCAAATACAGTTCTCAGGTGCTTTGTTAAAAGTTCAAGAAGGCTGTGATGTGCCTTATGGTGAAGACCCATGTATTATGTAAGCTTTGTTCAGGCATGAGTGCGTTTAGCCATGAGTTCAGTGTCAGTGAATCAACAGTATATTTTAAATATGGTGTCTAAATATAAAACAATTGATTAGTTGATGTTTTGACCAGAGGCTCATAGGAACCTAACCCTCTCTCGGCCCTAGAAGCAGTGATTGAGTATTTGCTAATTCTTTGCTTGCAGTGAACTTCATATGACTTAGTGTGAATAATGAGAACCAGCTGTAGTTTTATTTAGTTCCTAAATAATCTTTAGTCCTAAAGATTATAATATTACTCTATTTTTACATTTGTATGAATGGAACCACACAGTCTATATTCTTTCGTGTCTGCTCTTTTCCCTTAACATTATGTTTGTAAGATTCATTAATGTTGTCACATGTAACAATAGTTTCCATTTTTATTGCTGTATAATTTTCAGTTGTATAACTATAACATAGTTTATTCTTCAGTTCTCCTGTGGATAGGTATGTGGGTTATTTTCACTT
Source organism: Neogale vison (assembly GCF_020171115.1). NCBI lineage: Eukaryota > Metazoa > Chordata > Mammalia > Carnivora > Mustelidae > Neogale > Neogale vison. The sequence continues at coordinate 233,607,363 of NC_058091.1, read as the reverse complement.
TATTCTTATGAACACTGTTGATAGGATTCTTCTAGATCATTCGGTGTATATGTGTACAAATTTATGTTGGATATACAGGGTAATGTTGAGTGAACTACATCAGTTTCATTATGTAGATTCCTGCCAGTAGTGTGTGAAAATTCTTGACTTGGTATTATTAAAATACATCTTTATTCTAATCGCTAATCTTGTTTATTGTTGTAAGTTAGATTGTGGGAGTTATATATTCTTAATTACTGACTGCCTACAAATTAAACTTCTAATTCTTCCTTCAGTAGTTTATACGCAGTACACTTAATGCTCTAAAATTCCTCTTGAAGGACAGAACTGCTACCCTGTTCAGAGGGCAACCCAGTAAATACAGGTTAAAGAAGTCTTTCTCACTTTCTGAGGTTATAGAAGTAATACATCTTTTTAAAAATTTTTTAAATAACAAAGTCTAAGGATCTAATATATAACATGGTGACTGGTTGGCCACACTGTATTGTATAATTGAAATTTGCTAAGAGAGTAGTAGAACCTAAATATTCTCATCAGAAAAAAGGTAAATATGTGAGGTGATGAACGTGTTGTTAATGAACTACATAGGGAGACTCTTCACTCTTTATATGTATATCAGATCATCATGTTTTACACTTACATATATCCTTTGGTTGTGTTTTACCTCAGTAATCCTGGAAAGAATTCAGATAATACCGAAGTGAACAAAATAGTGAAAAAGTCTCTAATTGGGCTGTGTGTGTTAAATGATTAAGGGCAAAAGATGTCTACTACATGCATTACGAGATTTTTTTCTCCAAGTTTATTGAAATATAATTGATGTGAAACACTGTATTAGTTTAAGATATACAACATAATGGTTTGATATATGTACATATAGTGAAATGATTACTATGAAATAAGTGTAGTTCACATCTGTCACCTCACATAGTCAGAATTCTTTTTCCTTGTGATGAGATCTCCTCTCAGCATCCATCTGTGTTTTTTTTTTTATAAGATGGCAAATGTATATTTGGATGAGGCCATTTCAATACATCATTTTAGTATGTCCCATAAGTTAAAATGTTTGGTACCAGGTTATAAACGTGCAGCCCCTACAGGGATAATAGAATTTTCCCTAAGATCACAGGCTGACTTCTGTGCAGACAGTAATGGGTTGTGGATCTGGCTTAATATATACAATATATAACTTTTTTTAAAATTTTTTAGAAAATTTTTAAGATTTTATTTTTTTATTTGACAGAGAGAATAAGCATAAGCAGGGGGAAAAGCAGAGGGAGTGAGAGAAGCAGACTCCCTGCTGAGCAGGGAGCCCACCATGGGGCTTGATCCCAGGACCCCAGAGTCATGACCTGAGCTAAAGGCAGATGCTTAACTGACCTAGCCACCTATGCACCACCACCCCCCACCTTTTTAAGATTTTATTTACTTATTTGACAGAGAGAGAACATAACACTTTTAACATGCAGTGATCTGAGTGTTCTGTGGAAACATTTGGCAAATGGTTAATGACATTTATCAGCATTTTTTCTAGGAAAAACTAGAGTGAACCCCTATTTTTAAAAGAACCATTTCTATTACATTTTTCAAGATTAAACCCAGAATTGGGGATATTCTGCAATGTGGCATCATTGAAAGAAAAGCTATAGGAATGACTGAGCTTTCACTTTAATGATACTTTAGGTCCCTATTCTTTTTATCTCTGTTGCTTTTTCTTTAAAATTTTTGCTTTCTCTTTATGAAGTTTCTTGAGGAGGAAGAAATTGTTTGGGTGGTAGTCCTAAGAAATACATTTGAAGCTGAGCAGTTTTACCTTGAGTTAGGAAAGTAGGTGTTTTTAATTAACATTTGTTAAATGTATAGAATGGCTGGTACTTGCCATTGTTGTATGGCATTTCAGAGGAGGAAGTGGGAATAGTTTTATCAACTACAGGTGGAGTAGTTGACCTCAGTAGGCATTTTAAAAATTATACTTTTAAGTTTTCAGTCTAACTATGTAGATTATCAAAGCAAAAGACTAGCAATTGTTTTAAGATAGTATTTGTTGAGGGGCGCCTGGGTGGCTCAGTGGTTTAAATCCTCTGCCTTCAGCTTGGGTCATGGTCCCAGGGTCCTGGGATCAAGCCCCACATCCAGCTCTCTGCTCAGCTGGGAGCCTGCTTCCTCCTCTCTCTCTCTCTCTCTCTCTCTCTCTCTCTCTCTGCCTGCCTCTCTGCATACTTGTGATCTCTGTCTGTCAAATAAATAAATAAAATCTTTTTAAAAAAAGATAGTATTTATTGAAACAAAATCATGGGAAAGAAAGGGAAAAATAAAACGACAAAATCAGAGGGAGACAAACTATAGGAGACTCTTGATCATAGGAAACAAACAGGGTTGCTGGAGGGGAGGGGGTAGGGCGTTGGGGTAACTGGGTGATGGACATTAAGGAGGGTATGTGGTATAATGAGCACTGGGTATTATGTAAGACTGATGAATCACTGACCTCTGTCTCTGAAACCAATAATAAATTATGTTAATTAATTGAATTTAAATTTTAAAAAGCATGAGATTAACCAAGTATGTCATTTGCATAGCTGTATACTTTGCTACACACTTTAATAATTTGTATGTTAGGGCGTATATTAATTTGTTTTTTTGTTTAATGCCTTTTAATATTTGTAATTGTGCCAACCGTGATTTTTGTGCATTTGGATAGAACACTCAAATTCTTTTTACATTATTTTTATGGACTCCTTAGAGCAATCCTGAAACAGAAAAAAAGTGAAAAAAAGCTGAGATTCTTTGATATTAAGCAATATTAATGCTTTAATTAATTAAAGCCTTATGGAGCCTTATGGAGGCTCATTTATGTTCAGTTACTTGCCAATTCATGGTAGAGCTGGATCAAGACTTTAATCCCAGCATCTTGCTCAATAATCTTTCTTTAAATCTTTTTTTTAAAATATTTTATTTATTTATTTCTGAGAGAGAGCACGAGTAGGGGAGAGGGACAGAGGGAGACACAGACTCCCCGCTGAGCAGGGAGCCCAGTGCAGGACTCAGTCCAAGAACCCTGGGAATATGACCTAAGCTGAAGGCAGACGCTTAACTGACTGAGTCACCCAGGTGCCGTTGTTCAATACTGATGTCAGTAAAATCATGAGCAGAAGAAAAAAAGTATTTGTTGTTTTCATTATGACTTTTGTAAGTGGAGTGACAGTATCATCTAAACCAAGACAAATTCTAAAGTTAACATGACATAAATACAAGTCATAGACTATCTGGGCAAAATAGTACGTGTGGTTCTTTAATTAAAAGGGACTTCAGGGTTACTGGAGGGGAGGTGGGTGGAGGGATTGAGTAACTAGATATTGGGCATTATGGAAGGCACGTGATGTGATGAACACTGGGTGTTACATGCAACAGATGAATAACTGAACTCTGCTTCTGAAACTAATGATAGACTATATGTTCACTAATTGAATTTAAATAAGTTTAGAAAGAGGAGAAGGGATTTTACTTTTTCTTGCTCTTACTAGACAGATAGATCCACTTTAATTTTCCTCCCCAATCATTACACTTTTTAAATAGCATACAATTTGAATACAAACTTACGTGTTTTTCCTAAAATCTATTTTAGCCTGCAAACCAAGGGTCAAAATTCAAAGACCGTCGGCTACAAATATCATGGCACAAGGCCAAGGTGCCTTCTGTATCCACTGAGACCGAGGAAGAAGAAGTCAAGGAGGAGGTAAATTTAACTATTGAAAATAAACAGTCAATTAGATTGTTTCTCAATTAGCATTTTTCTTGACATTAAAGTAAGCAAAATAAATCTTAAAATAAATCTTGTTCTTTTATGCACGCTGTAACTTAAGACTAGTCTACAAGTTTACTAAAGAGCCAGAACAGTTGCAGATATAAAAAGTTCTTTGCGGGAGATATTTTCTGGCATAGGAGAGACTGCTGTTTGGGTTTTTTTTCCTTTTTTCTTTTTTCTTTGTGTTTATTTGGCTTTATGCTCTAGAAATTTTTATTCTGTTAAGTGAGGACATGGATTACATGAACAAATTTAATTTTAGCTCGTTGTTTAGCTTTTTGCTTATTCATGTTCCATAAGTAATAGATTTGAGTTTCCTACTTTCCTTCTATGTGCAGTTGATTAAAATGAGAGTAAGGAAGTGGGAATAAAAGGGAAGAAATACAAAAACCAAGGACTTAACATAGTACAACTGTTAAATATAATGAAACTCTTAAAATACATGAAAAGTAATTTTGCTTTTTTACTCCCTGTTTCTAATTTCTTTGTTAAAATGGACACTTAGCCAATGTTTCAAGTTATTTGATTTGTTGTAATTTTGGTTTTAAAAGATGTTAACATTCATGATTGATCAAGAGTCCTCTGGGTAATTTTAAAAAACAAAAGCAGAAACATTTCCCATGTTAAATAAGAAGAAAAGGAAAGAAAAATCTTGGTGTTTGGGGAATGTTTGTAGATAATTCTACCACATGTTAGATTCCAGATTTTTATATAAGGTTGAGAATGTTGGTGTCATGAGGAAGTTAGTAAGTTCTCCATCACAGATAACTGGATATTAAAGGAAAGGTTTAGGAGCTTGGTCATTTATTTTCCTTCTTTTTAAGTTAATGGAATAAAATTAATTTAAATTTATTTAATTTCATTAAGTTAATTTTATTAAAACCATTTCATAGGTATTTTTCCTACTAAACATTCATGTATTATTTTCCTGATGATATTAGAATGGAAATCTCTTGAAACTAGCAAAATTAACAAGGGAGAGAATATGTATATGTTAACTGTTTGAGGTGTCTTTGCCCTGAAGGATACTCTCTGACTGCATCACTTGTAACTCCAGCCTGGGTTTTGTATACTAGTCTTTTTGTCCTTTGGCCTAAAAACTTAACTTGCTTTTACTACTAAGCAGATTTTACCCTCTCTTTCTTCAGGAAACAGAGACCTCAGATTTGTTTTTGCATGATGATGATGATGAAGATGAAGATGAATATGAGTCTCGTTCATGGCGAAGATGAAATCTGATGCGAGCTGTATAATTTTTAGGAATATTGTTTAGAAGAACAACTTTTTAAAATTATTTAAAGAAGTCAATGAGCCAAAAATTTTTTTTATTTTTCTTTTCCACACAGTAGGTTTAAGGACAGCAAGTTTGCTATTTAAACACATCTCATAACTGTTCATGATATTAAAGCACCAAAGGCCTAGTGACTTTTACACAGTTGTGAAGATCCACAGGAATGATACGGATAATCTCTAGAGCCTTATTTTCCACACCACCTGTTTTGTTGCTATTGGTGTTGGATTATGATGTAAATGACAGGGTGTTCAGAAATTTTATTTTGGATTATAATCTGCTGATAAAATTTCATTAAATGTCAAAATCGCCTGGAATCTCTTAACTCTCAGCTATTATGGATGGGTCGTCAGACAGGAGATATTTGTAATTAAAATACCCTTTTGCTTTCAAGAGTTGTCTTGGAAGAAGAAAAGTAAATTTATTTTAATTTTTTTACTGTGGAGGAGCCCAGTTTGTATTCAATCTAAATTTTCGAGGGGGGGTGTTTATGTGCAGTACAAGTACTATTTTAGTGTAAATCATAACAGACTCTGTATTAAATGCTGTAAGGCAGTGGTAGCTAGCTCCATGGTATTTCCATTCTGTCATCATATTAACTGTCCTGGATTTATGCTACTGATCCTTAGTTTGCTTTGGAATTAGTGAATATTGGTTCAGTTGGTCCTGTTTAAAAATACTCTCAGAATGTAAAAGGCTTTCACCTCTTGCCCCTTTCTTGTCCCCATTTTCTTTCTCCTGCCTTTATATTAATAGCCCTGACTTACCCACTATTGAGATAAGTGATTCTTCTGGGCCACCCAAAGTCAGTCCCAAATAAAAAGTTTAAACCAGCACCTTGATAAATAAGTGATGTTTTGATGAGAATAATGGAAGGTTTGCGGGGGTGGGGGGAAGAGAGTCACCAGCTTTTCTTTTTTCTTTTTTGAAGCTTCAGTTTAGTTAATAGTTACACAAAAGGGTTAAAAAGTGTCTGAAATTCTTCACCTAAATTTAAACCATGATGATGAGGTGACTGGGGATAGGGTGGGGGTGGAGTGGGATAGGGGGATGGGGATGCTAGTAATAAATGGGAGTCATAACTTGACTTTGATCAGATGACTTTATATTTTCATAATTTTGTAGCTTGTTGCTATCCATGAACATATGCATCCTTCATTAGACAGTTTCCTTCACTGTGTGCATTTTTACTGTACACTGTATAGAGTAGAGTATCTGTTAAGTAAAATATATATGTAAATTTATGTCCTTGTGTTCTGAATGTTAGATGGAAAGCAGAGGAGCAACACTACACTGTATTGACCCCTGGGAAAATAAAATAAATAATGTACATAGGATGTCACTTTTTCAAGGATATACACATCTATGTTTTTATATATGTGTGGTGTGAAAATTTGAAACTTCCTGTTGGCTTCAGAAGGTTCTTGGTGATTGATTACTAGATCAAGGATTTTGTTTCCTGAGGTAAAGGCTGTTTCTCAAAATAGAAACTGTTCGCTAAGAAACCTAAAACCATCAGGACTCTAGATTTACTTAGCTGTAAGAAGTTAAATCCCACGTTGTGATTATCTTTTCTTTTCCACGTATTTTCCTGGAATGATGTCTCAAACCAGGATCATTTTTAAGTTGATGTAATTTTCCCTTCACAATAATAAAGACTTCCTTTTTCTAGGTTATTATATTTCTGATGACACTGAAGCTAAAATAAGCTCATAAAAGCAGGAAAACCTTACAACGGGGTACCTAGAATAAGCAATCTTGCTCCTTCCTCCTCCATCATCTCTAATGAAATTTTGATGTCTGTGGCTCAGTTGGTATATATTTTGAAAGATTCATTGTGGTGAATATTTTGAGTCCTGACAGTTTAAACGTGATAGAGGGAACAAAGGATTTATATATTTTTTGTACAAAGTTTTTTCTTAAACTGTATAATTTTGTAAATAATTTGTTTGGTTTTTTTGTGTACTAAAACTACCAGCGTATAGATTTCAATAAGAATTGTTGTATTTTTGTATTTGGAAACTGAAAATTACAGTAAATTAATGGAGCTGTAAAAGAAAATTTTCAGTAGACAGTTCAGCAGAATGAGATTCCTTTTCATATGATTTTTTTGAGCTTCATAATTGACATCGTATGATAATACTCTCAGTATAGAGAGAGTAGAAGATTTGTTTGATTTTTTTAGTTACTGGGGGAGAGGGGATGAAAGAAAAGGGTGTTCAAGTGAAGAATAGACGGACACTGTTTTCAGGAAGATTTGAAGCCCTTTCTTTAAAATAGTGTAATTTTCAGTACACCTTAAAGTAGGACTAAAATAATTTATAAATGTCCTAAGAATTCCAAGATGTGTTTGACTTTCTAAAATGAATTCAAGATATGGGTTGAATATATTATTAGAAAATTTAGTTAAGGTTAGCATAAAATAGTTGAATATATGTATTTTTTTCCTTTAGAATTTTTTTTAACCCCCACCCACAAATCCTCAAGCCCTAGAATTTCTCTTAAAAGTAGGTAACTATCATGGCTTGTTTTCCTGGCCTCTTCCCTTAACAAAAATAATATACTCCATCTGAGGCAAATTTTGTTCTTTTAAATGAGTATGACATCTAAGAACTAATGAGCAGTCAGAGCCACCGGTCTGGCTAGGTTAGCCTGGTTTACTAATGGATTGTTGCCCAGGCTTAACAAAGCAACCCTAGGGCATAAGGAATTTCCCTCACTTTCTTCGTGTTGTAGTATCAGGAAAACATTGTCACCAGCTCAGATGATAAATTGGGAAACAGTCTAGTTAGGTGGGTCCGTGGTGATGGATCATTATTTGAAAAAGAAGAAAAAAATCATGTGAAAAGGAATAGTGGTTCCTCTTGATGTATAGTATGCCTGTATTATAGTTTTTACAAAATTGTGAACTTGTGTAATAGTATAATAGGAGATATTGTTGAATTTCTAACTGTTTATACATTTAAATTCATATATGTAATGTTTGTTTTATCGATTACAATCTGAATTTCTAAGAAGCATGTTGACTTTTGCAATAAAGATGCAATATGGAATGGTTCACAATTGGAAAAAAAAAAGAAAAAAAAGTATTACAAATTTAAAATAATTTGGAAATTTTATGAACCATTCCAAAAATTCTAACAATCACCAAAAGAGCTGTAATTCTGGCTTGTTCTGGAAAGAAAGAAAATGTGTGTGTATGCTTGTTTGTGTGTGAGAATGAGTGAGCAGTGGATATGTCTGTGTGTTTCATTTTGGTTTCATGTACATGAGAGAATGCACTCAATATGCATTTGGGTACGGAAGTCCCTGACTGTCAAATATTCAATGAATTTAAGAAAATGTAATCAACAGAGTGTTCTTTAAAATGAGTGAGAAGGGTATTGCAGAGGCAGTTGTGAATAACCTTGGATAGCCATATTTTTTTGGTCGTGGATGGATCCCGGTATCCCAGATACAAAAGCACAAACAGTTTTTTTAAAGATTTTTTTTTTATTTATTTATTTGACAGAGAGAAATCACAAGTAGACGGAGAGGCAAACAGAGAGAGAGAGAGGGAAGCAGGCTCCCTGCCGAGCAGAGAGCCCGATGTGGGACTCGATCCCAGGACCCTGAGATCATGACCTGAGCCGAAGGCAGCGGCTTAACCCACTGAGCCACCCAGGCGCCCAAAAGCACAAACAGTTTTATGAAAAAAATTATTTGAATGTTACCTTGAGATTTTTCAGTATGCCTCCCAGTCAATCAGAAGGACATTTTCCGTAAGTGGAATAGAGAGAAGGGAAAGCGCACAGTGAAGAGATGACTTACAGATAGGTCAGCTCTGTGATGAGTATTTGTAAAGAATAACAGGACAAGGAAGTGATATTACACACTAAGGACTGGATGGTGATAAGAAGAGGAGATACATCACTGGGGCTTATTTTCTCACTTTAAAATTGCTTTTCTCATTATTATAAAATTCCCCTTCAGAAGATTAGGCATTGTCTATGAAGAATTCTTTAGATCTCAACTTTACAGGAAAATACTAAGGAATGGGAACAAATTTTATTTTTGTTCATTTCAAATGAATTTTATCTATTTTATAAATTAAGTAAATGGCAGGGTCTGTGTGACCATTTGTTTTGAATAGATGATAATATAACCAGCATTATGTTTGTAATAAGCATTAGTTTAGGGGTGGTTTGGAAGGAACCAAGCACACTATTAAACACAGTTGTATCTGTTTAATGGTAGTAAGTTGAATGTTTTGCTACAGTGGAGCTCTCATTGATAGAAATTACTGGTTTTGTGTGACATTTTTACTGACTTAGATATTTATTCTTACAAAGCCAAGGATAAATTTCTAATCCCAATCCCGAGTGTACTTCCTACCTAGTCTGGATCTAATTAATGTTACTGTAAACGCAGGGTGAGTGTATGTCAATGTGTGGGATCATCTGAAATGAGAGAGTCAGGATAGCTTTCAATACGTGAACCAACATTGGTAGGACCCTTTTTTTCCAATTTTAGTCTCAAATATCTATGTGAGGAGCTAATGTGTCAAAAAAAAATGTACTGCTATTGCTTGTGTTTTCAATCACCATTTATGGTACATTTATCTTACTGCCAAGTGATCTCCTTTCTACGGGATCATCTACCATTTGGCCTCTTAACCTGATTCTGCATTCGACCTTTAGGTTTAGGTTAACTAAACCGCCCCAGCGTTCTGATAGAGGTGACTTGATACAGTTGAAATTAAGGTCAGACTAGTGTTTGAGGATTATTGGCAAGGTTTTTGTATTGGAGGCTACTCTTTTCTTGGGCTTCTGCAGTTTTGTTTTTGATGGTAGTGGTGATTACGCATTATAAAGATTGCTGTTAATTTTTCTTTGTATTATCTTTACTTTTATGAAGGAGGAACAAGGGAGGAAGGCCCTATTCTAATACTCGATTAAATTATTTTCCATGAACATCAGCCTATGTTTTCTACTTCATAGAATTCTACTACTTTGGTATAATAACCATTAGTTCTTAAAATAATAGAGTCAATTAAATATAGACTCGCTATTTCAAAATTGTTCTTTAGTCAATCCTTTGTTGGGGTGTAGAGGTGTGAAAAGACTTTCAGTGGCCCTCGCCATGTTTCTTTTGGTTTTGTGAAAACTTCGTAAAAGTGGGTGTCTGGTTAACAGTTTTCTAACGTCCTTGTGATTTTCTTAGCTTTCCCTCAGCTATTACTGTGAAATATGGATATATATTCTCAGTTTTAAATGAAATTAGATCCTAAGGGCTAATACAGACCTTGCTAAATTCGTTCAGTTTCTTGAGGAAGACTTGGCTTCAAGAATGAGTTTGCCCACATGTTTGGTTTATGTTTTTGGATCAAACACTGCCTGTTTATATATGGAAACATCTGTTCCTCTATAAACTACTGAGTTCTAGTTTCTGAACAAAAAGGTTACTTGTTTACTCTAGGATTGAAGTTTTTAACATTGTGAGCCTGTAGGGGGCGCCAGCAGTCAAACTTTAGTTAGCCTTCGAGCAATGACTAAATCTTTGACAGCAACTCAGAGTGAAAAACACATTTTTGCATTGTGACCTAGCATACACCCACACGAGAAAAAAAGTTTGCCAATGTGTACCCTTACTACGGAGTATGCACCTGGTAATTTTTTATTTTATTAAAAATTCTTGTCGGGATCCACTCTTTGGCTTTTAGAATGGCAGTTGGCAAAGAGTAGCCTTTTGAATTGCAGGGTGAATTGGAATTTTAAACCACTCTCTCCCTTGCTGTCACATCATCAATACTGTTTTGAATATAGAATGATAGGGGCGCCTGGGTGGCTCAGTGGGTTAAGCCTCTGCCTTCGGCTCAGGTCATGGTCTCAGCGTCCTGGGATCCAGCCCCACATCGGGCTTTCTGCTCAATAGGGAGCCTGCTTCCTCCTTTCTCTCTGCCTGCCTCTCTGCCTACTCGTGAGCTCTCTCTCTCTCTGTGTCAGATAAATAAAAAAAAGAAAAAAAAAGATAAAATTTTATCTTCTGTGTTTTGCTTGCAAAAGTAGTCTGGAGCGTACTGTTGACCATTGCCTTAAAGGTGGAAGTAATACGTACACTGACATCTTTATTGATTAGTGTGTGCTCTTGAACATGTGTTCAAGGTGTTCTATAGTTTTCATTTTTTAAAAGATTTTATTTTAGCGCATGTGCATGTGTGCATGAACAGGATGAGGAAGAGAATCTCAAGCAGACTCCTTGCTGATGTGGGGCTCTATCTTACTACCCCAAGATCATGACCTAAGAGTTGGATGCTTAACTAACTGAGCCACTAAGGCACCCAGGTGCCCCTGTAGTTCTCAATTTTTTAAATAGACAAGTGTGAGAGGGTTTAAACCTGCCTGCAGTTTTAAATTTTTGTCATTTGTGTAGGGAATGGAGTGGAATACTGTTACATTGGTGCTACTTTTTACAAAATTCAAGTCACTTTGCAGACATTATTTATTTATTACTTAATAATTAAAAAAAAAAAAGGATCTCCCTGTGAATTCCATACAACTTGCAATTACTTAGTGGCTGTGAATCAATAAAAGTTATTTGGCTTTGAATTTTACTTTGCGTATGGAGTTTACCTTAGCTATCAACCATTCAAAACAAATTAAGTACACTGTCCCTGTGAGAACATTGTACATATTTCTAATATTGTGCCATTAAATTTTATCCTTTCAGATGCATTGCCCTTTAGGTTTTTGATTGGTATTGATAAACCCCTGTATGAAAAATAACTACCCATTCCATGCTACTTTTCTTAATTTGGGGCAAGTGTGTCATTTGTAGCTTTGTGGGCCTGAGCTTTTTCAGTTTCTAAAACGTAAAGAGAAAGATTGGGAACATATTGATGAGAATGTTGCCATATCTTCAGAAAGCCACAGAGAAGCCATTAAGCCTGCAAAGTAATGAAATCAGTACTAATCATGCAAGTATTGTACATTTAAGTATTTCTATTCTCTTTTCTCTCTGTACATCCCTTGTGGGATTCCTTAAGCAAGAAAGCCGGACTTTCCTATAATACCAATGGTACCAAGTAAATGTTTTCAATGAAACTGATTGGTATTTTTGAGCTATTCACTTCTAAAAAAATAATAACTGGCATATATTGAATGCAGGCTTTGTACCCAATAATGGTTCAGAACTTTGCCTGCATTCTCGCTTGCAGTTACAAGCTTTGAAGAAAGTGCTCTAACCTCTAGTTCAGCTTTGAACGCTGAGTTTGGAGAGGTTAAGTGGCTTCCAGCCTATAGTAGTGGGACCAGAATTTGAACAGTGGTCTGACTCCAGAGCTCATACTATTAACCTCTTTGCTGCTTCTAATAAAATGGAATATTGCAAGTCTGTAGAATGTCACTGGACTTTTTTATCAGTGTCTGTCAAACACTGCCATTCTGGCTCCATCTATCTTATCTGCCTTGGATTGGAACCAAGCTCCCTTGGGGAGCAACAACTGTGTTTTTAGGTAGTGTATTGGAAACCATAGAGAACAGTTTATATATGCTAATTTGTGGGGAAACATTTTAAAGTAATTTTCTGTGACCTCCATAATGTGCAGCCAGCCAATTTGATACGTTTCACACTAATTTGGCTATATCATAACCTATGTTTATTTTATTTTCAATTTTATCTTAAATATTTTCCCCATGGCAAACCAGATTATGATAATCTTACAGTATTTCTACCTTGCTTCTTTGTGTTTTTCAATATTTCTGGTGCCTTCTTCCTTTTAACCTTGGCATTAAAAAAATCATGTTGTACATAAATAAGTTTACATGCTTTAATTTAATGATGTTTTCATATAGTATACTGAATTTTCTAGGCAGAAAGTGCTGAGAATAGCAGTGTTCGCTTATAGTTATGTTTATGCCATAGATTTTTTAAAAAATATTCGCAGTGAATAAAACTGATGTTCATGTCATTGTTCTATTGTTTATAGAGTTATTTGATTTTTTTTTTACATGTTTGGATTTCTTATTTTTAGTAAAGTTATTCTAGATCCTTGGGGAATTTCTAACTTTAGCTATTTTGGCAACTATGAAATGTTTATTGACTACTAATGGTATGGTGGTAATTATAACCTGCAAAAAGAAAAAAAAAAAGCAGATGTAAGCACCCTTGGGAGAAAGGGGACTTTCTTTTTTTTCCTTGACAGCCCATGAAATCTAGGCATGTTCCACTAGATGCAACAGAAAAAAGATTTTTATTCTTGACAAATTTAGTAGCCTTTGGAAATATTTCCACTATAACAACTATCTCAGGGAAATGGCTGAGACAAAAGACAGTGATAACAGTACATATTTTTAGGTATTTGTGCCTAAAAATTGGATTCTCCTATTAACAAATATTTCACTGTCATTAAATGCTGAAAAAGCAGGTGTGCAGTTTTTAAAACATTATCAGCATTCTTGGTTTTGGTTAAAGATGGGCAAGAATTTTATACACAGAATTTAATTCCTTAGAATTACATTAAAAAAATTTTGGGGGGGAAATCTATCCATGACTTGAAAGCACTTCTCTCCCTGTGATTTATTTAAATCCTAATAAATTATACATTTCTGCACTTTAGCCACTCATGTGAACATTATTTGGAGTTATCTCAATAGAATGTTGCTATGCAGTCTCCTGAGACCCCAGGTATGTCAAAGAAGTTTCATCTGTTCTTAATTTTATATTTTTGGTGACTATTCTTGTAAGTCAGATAAAGCTAAAGAGAAGACTTTAAAGATTGGATTAAAATCTGTCAGAAGGGAGGACTTACTTATGTAGGAACTCTTTTTTATGGCAAGCTTCTGTGCTGAGACCTTCATATTTTTGGGAATCTATCTGTGACTTGTAGGCACCGATCAGTTTCTCAGAAATGACCATATCTCCCGCGGGGGGAACCCTAACTGGTACATTATGACATGTTCGGAAGACTTTGAACATTGTAAAAACAGCACATAGCTGATTTTTCATCTCATGTGTTGCAGTCCAGGAGGATTGTGTTTTCCTGCATTTTGCTGTTTCAGTGATCATCACTGGCAGCACTTTTATGCTTCCTAGACTTTGGATGGCAGAACTGGTGTCAGTAGACGGTTTCACTTGTTTTTCACTTGTGGCCTGAGTGGGTTAGACTCCAAAGAGAATTTGCACACTAAAAATAGGAGAAAAGTACAAGTTTTGATTCTGTTCAACATTTTAATAGGGACTCCTTGAGGACATTTGCCGAGAAACATGACCCATTAGTGTGTATGTAGGAAGTGTGTGTGTGTGTGTGTGTGTGTGTGCGCGCGCGCGCATGTCTCTGTGCGCCATAAATAAGAAATTAAGAAAACATGTTCAGTCAGAGAGGGTGAAATATTCTGCACACAGAAGCCCTGTAATAACTGAGTAAGTGACTGGAAGAACCAGGGCGGATAACAATCTATCTCTGCTTTTTATTTGATTCATTTTCATTTAATTTCACCACAGTCCATATTAATGGCACTAAGAAATTATGGTCAACATGGAAAAAGAACTGTGAAGACTTAACTACTTCCTGATTGTGTTTTCTATGAATTATTATTTTTTTAATTTAGTGTTCATTTCTTTAAAGTATGGTACCCTTTTGTGTAGTACTTTTTTAAAAGATTTTATTTTTAAGTAATCTTTACACCCAATATGGGCCTCAAATTTAGAAGCCTGAGATCAAGGGTCACATGCTCCCCCGAACTGAGCCAGCCAGGCACTCTGTGTGTAGTGGTTTTTCTGTCAATATTGCCTTTGCGAAGAGAGATGGCAAGCAGGTCAGGACCTGACGACCCACATGTCTGAGGCAGACAGCTCATCTCCACAGCTGCGGTGTTCCAAACCCTATAGTGGCCAAGAGAGCTCCAGCCTTTATGAGGATCACAGTAATCCTGGCTACCATTTCAGTGTTCCTTATGTGACTTACTAGTTTTCAAATGTTCTCATTTAGTCCTTTCAACAAGGCTGGGAGGTATATTCTAGTTTTTCTTTCTTTCTTTCTTTCTTTTTTTTTGAAGATTTTATTTATTATTTGATAGACCGAGATCACAAGTAGGCAGAAAGGCAGACAGAGAGAGAGGGGGAAGCAGGCTCCCTGCAGAGCAGAGAGCCCCAATGTGGGGCTTGATCCCAGAACCCTGAGACCATGACCTGAGCCGCAGGCAGAGGCTTTAACCCACTGAACCACCCAGATGCCCCTGGTTTTTCCCTTTTTGTACAAGGGAAAACAGAGTTATAGATGGGATCCGTCACCCATATCTCAAAGCAAAGCCAAGACTGAAAGTCACGTTATATTTAGTTTCACAGTAAGGCTTTTTTAACCATTGCTTGATGCTGTGTTCACATCCCAATTCCTGCTACCTGTGCCAGCTTGGATTAATTATTCTTAACTGCTCAACTTGCATAAAATGGACATTTTAATATTAGTTCCCATTTAATGTTCACAAGATTGCAATAAGCATTAAATGAGATAAAACCTCTGAAAGGACTTTGTGAAATATAAACCACCATTAGCACATCTTCTAAGCTTCATCAAATGGTCTGAATGGAGTCAAGATTCAACTACCATTGAATTTCCTACTTGGGTTATTAAATCTTAGCAAATTACTTACATGTGTTTAGTGATGTTGGAGACAAGGGAATATTTCACACCTGAGTCTGCACTTTTATATTTCTATAATATGCCACATTAATCAACTAGATAAAGACAACTGGATTCTAGGTAATGACATTTTCTCATAACTTAGCAGCTAGAAATACACATTACCCGTAGCCCTGAGCTGAGTCAAATACTGTATGTTTTGGCAGTTGTCCAAGTGACCTCCTGCAAAAGAAAGGGGCTCGCTTTCCTGACCAGGATCCTCCTACCAGTCTCCCCGGAAGTAAATAAGTACACTGTATACAGTACAGTACACTGTACTGATAGTGTATCATGGAGAAGCATAAGTATCACCCCAAAGTCTCAAGCCCTGTAACTTGGGAATTTAGAAGGCATACTTCAGAATCTGTCTCACAGGCTGTGGTGTTATTTGCTACAGTTTGCTCTAGCCTGAAAAATCTTTTAGTGTGAATTTCTTAGTTGCATAAAATGAGATTTTTTCCTTGCTGTCACATTTCTGTACAGTGTGTATACCTGTATGTAAAAAGGTGGCCAATGAGTTACGCTCTATGGGGAGCCCAAAGGAAAAGAGTTAAAATAGAAAAGTCAGTGAAACTATTTTACATAATGAGAATATTTGGGGGACACAAGAATTAACTATTGTACAGATACGTCATTAGTACACAGTATGTGAAATTATTGCACAAATTTTTCATGGATTTTGTGTTTCTGGGTAAAAGGCAGATAAATATTTAAAAGCAAGCTATCGTTTTCCTCATCTCTCCATAAAATTATCTTTCAGCTCATATACTCTGAAAAGAGTCATGTTATTATTAAACATTTCTTTTTTTAAAACTAGTTCTCTTGTTACCATTTAAGCAAATGTATTGATTTATTGAGCATTCTGGAAGATAAAAATGTTTTAGACACTCAACTTGAAAATACACTAACACATTTTGTCTGGAAAGGATAGGTCTTCCCCTTGCTTGCTTCCCCTCCTCTTGTCTAACCTACCACACCATTAACCAGGGGGGGACTTTTTCTTCTCCGACGGTGTGTTTATAGCTCTATTTTACACTTCCTCAGGACATCATCTCTCTGTTCATAAAAGGGCTAGATTTTTTCTATTTTTAAACCCATTTCCTATAGCAAAGTATTTCGTATTAAGGAGAAAGGAGGTTGTGGATCACCAGTGGTCGTGTGTGTAATTCGCTGGGAGTCCCTCTTTTTTGTTTTCTGCCTTATTCTTTCTTATTGTTGGAATGATTAACTCAATGTGATTACCCAGAAGCCAGAGGCGAAGCTGTACTTCAAATTTAAAATCAAAACAGGAGAGCAGGTGTAGGGACGCCTGGGTGGCTCAGTTGGTTGGACGACTGCCTTCGGCTCAGGGCGTGATCCTGGAGTCCCGGGATCGAGTCCCACATCAGGCTCCCAGCTCCAGGAGAGCAGGTGTAAAATTTTTGATAATGGCTTTATCCGGACTCGATCTGGAACATTAGGCCAAGGGGCCTTTTCCACTTGGGTCATGAATATTACCTGTGGATTCGGTTCCTACACTATGCTGTAACCCAAAAGAGTAAACCCTTGCAGGGAAAGAAATGAGCCTGTGTTAAAATAAACAAGGTGCTTTTTTCAAAGGCAGCAAGCCTAAGGATTATGTAATCATTGAAATCATTACAGTGTTACAGTACTTTACACCCTGGGGTCCCAGATGACATGAAAACATTTTGAGTCACTCTCCGCATTGGTAGTAATACTGAAAATCAATTTGGGCAAATTCTGAAGAACTTACTGATTACGTGACATCGGGAACAAATGAGCGTCATCTGACCATTTGTTTCAGGAGTCTGTTAAATTATATGAAACACAGAGGAAACAACCTTGCCCTATCCCCCCATACAACTTGATTTTTGTTTGGCCTTACTAGCTAAGATTTTTCTAAGGACTTTCTCCTCCTGAGCATTCAGAGGCTGGCAGGCAGCACTGGGAAGAAGACAAATTCTGGAATAATGATGTCATTTTCTTCCTTTCTCCCACTGGTTGGCTTAATTGTTATTACAGTGCACTCTGCAGGTATTTTAGTAGTGGGTACTATTCTGGGTGTTGCTTTTTAAAGGTACTAGTATCTATCCTAAAGTAAAAATATCTGAGCCGAAGTTTGTGCCGACCAGCTAAATGAAAGAGTGGTCTGGAAATCATACTTTTCCAAGCCTTCACGGGCAAATTAAAAAACTTTTTGTTGCAATGTGGCACAAAATTCACCTCTTTACTCTCTTTACTCCCCCCATCACCTTTTTTCATTTTATGGTTTATAAGTGTCTGTGACTCTGCTTCAGATTAATTACATTCCGTTACGGGAGCACTTATGTATTTTTACAGATCACAGAGCGAGTAAGCATGTCCTTTGGCTACAGAAACGTGTGGGGAGGGAATCAGAAATGTGACCAGTGTGGATCGAAAGACTGAAGTACGCTGTCGCCATACACCTGAGGGGCTCTCTGAATTCAGCTGGTCTGTGCGGGAAGGAGCATCGGCCACCCGGCCTGACAGGTCGTGTTGTTTAATCAAACACAGAAGTGACACAGAAAGCTTTGGCTGCCTGTTGGGTTTGATTTTGTTAAAACAGCCAATGGCGTGTGCACTTCGCCCAGCCCCTGTCCGTTTCCCCCGCACTTGGACAAATGAGCTCATGTGCTCCTTCCAGAGAGCTTGGTTTTAGGTAATAGGCTCTTCTCTCTTTGTGGTATTTCTATTTTAATTTCACCGCCTAATGATTGGTTCAGGGATCATCGATGCCAAGGGAGTATGCCCAGGGGATGGGGGAAAACAGGGGGGTGGTTGGATACTAAAGGAATCTATTGTTTTCGTCATGTTTCATGACTCCTTTCGAGTCTCTTGTGGGTCCTGGACTGCAGCCATCCCAGCTGACCGGGCACTGAGCGGAGAACATTCACAGGCATTAAAAGAGGTTGCCGGTGGAAAGAGGATGGAGCCGCACCAGGGACAGGCTCTGGTTGGAGAGGTAAGGCAGGCATCCTGGCTCCAGGAGAACATGCTGTTAGTCTGGTGTAGACCTCCTCGGTGGGTAATGTATTCTCAGGAGTGGACTGCACTAACTACTGAAAATAGTCCTCCCCTCCGCCCTCCATTTCTTTCTGATAAGTAAAGCATTATTTCGACCGCATGGACTAACGGCGGCCCTTCCGTGGCCCTCGCTCACGGCAGACTCCTGCAGAGATGAGACAGGATGCTGGTTTCTGCACTAGCAACGTAACCCTCTTTCCCGCTGAAAAGTGTTAGAGCAGGGGAGTGAGGGAGAGTGTCCGTGTTACGGAGATAAGCTCACAACCACCCTCATTCGTGACAGCAGGTCTTTCGTAAAGATTGATACTCTTTAATCACAGCAAACGGTGAGAGACAAACGCGCTGTGACACACGATGTAGAGAACCCCTGCCATTGAATAGTAGCTTCCAAATCTGACCGTAAACTAGAACGTTCCTAGCAAGCTTTAAAAAATACTGGTTACTGGGCCCCAGCAAGGACGATTCTAATTCAGGAGCGCTGGAGAGGGGCTTGTGTAGACACACACCCACACATGTGCACACATCACACATGCACACACACCACACACACTACCATGCTCCCTTGCACTCGCACGCTCAATATAAACAAATACATGTGTAAATATGCATAGATATTTTTTAAAGTTCCCCAGGCCGATTCTGCATGCAGCATGAGAAATGCTTCCTAGGATCCCTCCACATGTCGATGACACGTGATTCAACAGGCAGGACAGAGATGACCTTCCCAAGGAAGGGTCGTGCCCTGTGACCCTTTGGATACAAGGTCCGAGGGCTACAAGTGCTCAACTAATCCTCAGTCTCCAGCGTAGATGAGAAGAGGAGCCCTGGAAAAGGCACAGGGTTAGCACGCCCGTCTCTTGTGGCTGCCATTTTGGTCCCCAAGTTGCTATCAAGCATCCTGTTCCTCCTCATAGGATCACAAAGGAAATTCTGTTCTCAAAGGATCGTGCAAAATCATCATGACAGACAGTGTGAGCTAGAAGGAGGTGGAACCTGTCGCTGTCACCCCGTCATAAAAGCTGTGGCTGTACAGAATGTGAATGCTGGGTGAAATACCCACTACTACCGTACTCCTAAATTCACTGCAGTAAAGCTGTCCTGAACATAAAAACTATATGGAATAACAATATATAATAATAATACCTCACAAAAACTGAGCATGTAATTTGGGTTCTTAAGAGCTCATTTTACAACCGAGTGATGGGTCCTCTCACCATCCCATGTTGTGAGTCAGGAAGCCGTGGTACTCAGAGGTCACTCCCGCCAGTACAAAGCTAGTGAATGGACGAGCCAGATTTTCAAGCTGGGGGGGCCCGCTCTCAGCAATGGCCCCACTTAAGCATGCCTGGATGGCTCACTCAGTTGAACGTCTGTCTTCTGCTCAGGTCATGATCTCAGGGTCCTGGGATCGAGCCCCTGTTGGGTTCCCTACTCAGCGGGGAGTCTGCTGCTCCCACTGCCGCCCCTGCTTCTTGTGCTTTCTCTTTCTCTCTCTCTCTCTCAAATAAATAAATAAAACCTTAAAAAGGAAAAAACGTGGTCCCACACAAACTGCCACTCCGTATCTGACAAGACTTTTGCAACTCAGAAAAGGGACCGACACATTTTATTCTGTCCAAATCAGGGCGAAAGCAAAAACGAAGGTTTGAATCATCCAGATTTGTACATGATGGTGTCGACATTTCCAGCCTGGCCTCTCATTCAGCGGCCGCGGAAGAAGCTGCCTTTGGAATGGTTCCAGAAAGGGGGCAGCTTTCAAAGCTGTTTCAGAATAGCGGTCTCGTTCTTTTCGTCCTTCACCCCTACATCCAATCCCTATCTTTACTGCTTGATAGAATACTTAAACACTGGGAAACGGGAACAGAACCTGCTCTGACGATTTTCCAGCGCCTTGCAGTTTCAACAAATACTGTTTTGGGCAGGGCCAGTGTTTCCACAACTATTGCTGCCTGCCTTCCCTGTACACGGGCAGATTTCTCCTATTTGTACCTTTTTATACTCATTCCATCCTTCAAGGTTGTCTTTATAAAGATACACCTGTTTAGCTTTGGTGATTAGCAGAAACATTAGCAGACCTACTGTTTCAGAGCATACATAATTAATGGATGTTCCTCATTAATTTCTTCTGAAACTGACTCTTGTTAGACTACCGTTAGGTATTTCTTGAATTAAGAGCAGATACAAGGAGCGGGGACTCTCTGCCTATTTTGAAAACAGGCCACGTACTTTGGAGGGGAATTATGACATCTGAGTCCCTCCATGGCAGTGAAAGGAAATTCCTCTCTTAATGAGATGCAACACATGTCTTTCGTTTGCTAAACACCTGCCCTGCCATCACTGGGTGCCTGTTCTGAGATCTGATTCTCTAATTTTCACATAAACCTGCCTTTCCCAGCCCCCCACCCCAGGGCAGTGTGAGTAGTAATTATGGTCCTGACGTATTTACAAACCATGACAACAAACCTGTCTTTTCATCAAACAAATCTGGAACAGAAGGATCTCTTGTGCACTCTGCACTTGCCTGCCTCCTCCTTTTGCTTTGTGCAAAGAGTGCATTTCACTTCTTGCTGGGTGTTCCTCTAAGTTCATACACATACGGTGAAAGCCTCGCCCCAGGTTAGCTTCAGTCCTTCACCTTGCTATTTATTAATGCACATCCCCTTTGAATCATCTGTTTAAATTAATGGGCAGAAAATAAATATATAGGTTCTAAGGCAAACGGTCTGTGTTTCTCAGAGCACTAGTCTAATTTTTTCTTTCCATGAAAAAATCCAATGCACATCAGTGTTGCCTGTTTCTGACCCCCAGAGTAGGCAAAGTTTATCTCCCAAATATCAACAAAATACAGTCCGAGACTTCCCAAGGATCTCCAGCGACTCTCCAGCCTCTCTCTAAGCTGGCCTATCCTTCAATCCGCCAAAGGGAAACTTTGGTTGATTTTTAAAACAAAACAACAGAACTAGTAAATTTGTCATAGGGAGGCAAGTAGTAATGATGCAGTAATGTATGCAGTACATCAGTATGTAATAATAACGTAGTTACGAAGTATTGTGTCTTCTACACACTCTGCAGAAATTCTAAGTCATGGCAACCAGTGCAGCAAAGAGAAGCCGTATTTCTTAGATGCTTTCTTAGTCATGTGGGCTCCTGAAGTTTTATCCCAAGGTAATAACACCGGGTATTCTTGAAATGGCGGTGTCAACCTCAAAGATCAGCATTAATGGGGCGCCTGGATGGCTAAGGTCATGATCTCAGGGTCCTGGGATCCAGCCGGGCATCACATCAGGCTCCGTGCTCAGCAGGGAGCCTGCTTACCCCTCTCTCTCTGCCTGCCTCTCTGCCTACTTGTGATCTCTGTCTGTCAAATAAATAAATAAGATCTCTTTTAAAAAATCAGCATTAATGATTGATTAAATATATTATAGTTTGGCAATGCAGCCGATTAGACCTCATCCATTAGAAGCAATACGGTCTTAATAAAAATAGATAACTTTTTGAACACGATAGGCACAGTGCTAAGCACTAACTAGTAGCTTTAAAGGATGTGTTAAAAAATGTCTCATCTATGATTACAATACTCCTTAAGGTGCATATGGTGATTTCCATTTTACAGATGAGAAAGCACAGAGAGGTTAAGTAACTTGCCCATGGTCACACAGTGAAGAGATGGCAGAACTGGGCTATGAATCCAGGTAAAATGAAGTTGAGAAATTGTCCAAATGGGTTATTAAAGGAAAAAAGGACATTATGAACCTGATTATCCAGTATGCTTCCATTTTAATTTTTAAGAAGATAATTTTTATTTTCTTCCTTTATTAGTAATCATGTATCATTTTTGTATTTTTTAATTGGAAAAAATTACTTTTATATTTAGAATAAAATGTATTTTTCTTGACGTAAAACACAGTGGCTATTTATAGGCATATGCTACAGTGTCCATTTGGTGTTTATTTAATAACCTTAAGATGACATTCCTTTTTTTGAACTTGCTGTCTAAATTCAGAAAAGAGCAGACAACTTGTGAAAAAAAAAAAAAACTCTGGAAAAAAGCATAAGACTCTAGGTTGCTATTAAACCTGTTTCCACTATAATTTAGAATCGGTGCATAAAGCAAAAAACCAGGCAATGGGTCTTCCGTGTCTAACCAACTGCAATGTCCCCCACAGGCTGCAGCACAGAGCCTACGTGACGAGAGCGAGGGGAAGGTATACAATAGGAAAAGCACATACCATTGCACCAACAGCTCAAACTCAATATTGGTTTCCTTAATAAATGATGCCATAAAGTTGTATTGAAGTGAATATACGTTATTAGTATCGCTTACCATGTTTATGATCCACTCCACATCAAAGTGACATAAAAAGCGGAGTTAGTAGCAATTAATATCCAATTGCTCATCAAACTTTAATTTGTATTTGCTTTCCCCTGATTGATACATCTTTTATAACTGAAAGGCTCCATCTCTTTATAACATGTGCTATCATTCAAGGCCACTTGTTTTAATCACTCTGCAAACCAGCATGAAATTGTCTAATAATTCACCCAGGTTTTGTCACAAGTGCCTGAAGTTACGACATCCTTTTCCAAGGAGCAGCGGTCCCCCTCAGAACATTTGGAATTATTAAAACAGTGGAGTAGCTTCCTGGCTAGGATTGATGAATACATTGCTGGTTCTTTCAGAGGCGTGGAGTTGATTTCTCTCTTTTTTTTTCTTCACCTGCTGGTTTGGGTTTTGGTAGCACAGCCCCAGAAGAGAACTCCCCTGGCTGTGGGGCTCTTGGACTAGGTTTTGGGGGAAGGTTGCAACTGAGAGGTGCCACCTGTCAGCTTGGTCCTGTAACACTCATCTTAAATAGTTATTCATCCACAGCCAGTGCAAATTTGGATTGGAAATCTGGTAAAAAACAAGCAGACAAACAAATCCTGTTATCTTTCAAGTTACCTTCCTCTTTTTTTTTTAAAGATTTTATGTATTTATTTGTCAGAGAGAAAGAGAGAGCACAAGCAGGGGGAGCAGCAGAGGGAGAGAGAGAAGCAGTCTCCCTGCTGAGAGAGGGGTCCGATGCAGGGATTGATCCCAGGACTCCAGCCCAGGGACCCTGGGATCATGACCTGAACTGGAGGCAGACGCTTAACTCACTGAGCCACCCAGGTGCCCCTCAAGTTACCTTCTATTAGAGAGAGTACAGACCCATACAAGAGGTTTTATTTTGTCTGGCTGTCGCAACTCAGAGAGTTCTCCAGGGTATCAGAGGGAATTCTGAGCACACAGCAGTGTGACCTACAAGATCCTGACCCTTCCCCTCCTACAGAGCCCAAGTGAGATTTCTCAGTGGCCCAGCCACTGCCATGCTTTAAAGGGTTGCATTTTAAAAAATGAGAGTATGAAGTTGGCATACTTAAAATCCCTGCATTAACAAATGTAAATGCTTTTCATATTTAAGGAAAAGGAAGAAGAAAGGAGAAAAAAACAGAAAAGAAAAATGGCAATGACTTTATAATCAATGCTTTTCATATTTAAGGAAAAGGAAGAAGAAAGGAGAAAAAAACAGAAAAGAAAAATGACAATGACTTTATAATCTTGTTAGGAGAAAAATCTCACAGGTCAGTAGGCCCTTCCCAAAAAAGTCTCTTGGCCAGCGCCTGCGGTAGGCGCTCACCATACCACACCCTCACCAATGTCCATAACCCAGCCACTCTATCCCTCTCCCCACCACATCACCCAGAAACCCTTAGTTTGTTTCCTGAGATTAAGAGTCTCTTATGTTTGTCTCCCTTCCCAGTCCCGTCTTGTTTCATTTTTTCCCTCCCTACCCCCCATAATCCCCCATCCTGCCTCTCAAATTCTTCATATCAGAGAGACCATATGATAATTGTCTTTCTCTGGTTGACTTATTTCACTCAGCATAATATCTTCTAGTTCCATCCATGTTGTTGCAAATGGCAAGATTTTGGAGGGTTTTTGATGGCTGCATAGTATTCCATTGTATACTATACCTTTAAATAAATATAAATAAATGCACCGCCCTTGCCAGGGGCAGGGCTAAGTAATCTGCGCCGGTTTGCTGTGGGAGCTTTTGTTCCCTGAACGCTTTCCGTAGAGCTCTGGAGGATGGGAATGAAGATGGCGGCCTCCCAGTCTCCAGACAGAGGAGCCGAGAGCTCGGGGCCCCACTCCTCAGCGCATCTTCAGAGAAAAGCAGTCAATCATGCTTGTCCACCTGGTTTCCAGCCGCTCTCTGAGCTCACCTGACCTGTAACCAAGCACTTTTATGTCTGGCGCATAGCCCCATTGGGAGTCTCCAAACCCAGGAAATTCCTGTTGTACACTCCTGGACCTCCCAGAGGAGGAAGGAGAGGGTCTCTCCAGATCTGCCACTTGTGGGATCCCTGCCGGAAGAGCAGTGGCCCAACTGTCTTGTGGATCATGGCTTAAGGTAACCCCGAGCTGAGACCCCCCCCACTTCTATCCGTCTCTGTAGAAGAGAGGCTTCCCCGCTCTGATACCTGTGAGCTCTGCTACACTCACACACCCCTGATCCTTCTGTGACCCCCGCAGGACCTAAGAACACCCTGTCCCTGTGAGGGCTCCATCCCCACTTAGCCTCTGGAGTGACGTCCCTCAGCGGAGCAGACTTCTAAAAGTTCCGATTTTGTGCTGCGCTGCTCCACTGCTTGTCGGAAACCAACACACACACCCCCTCCCCGGGGGGTCTATCTTCCCATGTGTCGCCTCAGATTCACTTCTCACCATGTCCTACCTTCCAGAAAGTGGTCAATTCTCTGTTCATAGAATTGTTGCTCTTCTTCTCTTCGATCTCCTGTTGAGTTTGTAGGTGTTTGGAATGGTTTGATACCTATCTAGTTGAATTCCTGGGACCTGGTGATATATTTAGGTCTCCTACTTCTCTGCCATCTTACTGGTGAGGACCAAGGGTTCTGAGGAGGGGCCAGGCCAACCGACAGAGTCCAGACCAAGCCAAAGGCACCCCTCCCTCCCCCAACTGTGGAAAAACACGAGGTGGTGAGTCATGAGAACGCGGATCTTTCGGTCAGAGAGGTCTGCTTGCGAATGCTGGCTCTGCACCTTCCTCGCCATCTAAAACTGGCCAAGTCACCAAACTGCTGAGCCTCATCTCTCTCAGCTGTAAATGCAGTCTAATAATGACACCCCCTCCCTGTAATATATTGTTACGAGGACGAAGTGAGATCACCCTCTCAAAGCACTTGGCACGGTGCCTGGCACAGCATCAGGGTTCGGTAAACACAACCAGTCTTATTACAAAAGTAGGAGGTGCGGAGCTCAAGCCCCAGAAACATGAATGAGTGGGGAGCGGCCCTCTGCAAACCACCGGGACAGCCAAGCATGGCTACAAGAAGCATTGTACGCCCCCAGAGAAACTGCAAGACAGCACTCACTTTATTGTTTAAATCATAAACTATCTCTGACTTCTGGTAAAGTTTAGAAACGAACAGAACCAACATCAAAGGTACCCACTGCTCAGCTTAAGAAATAAAACATTAGGAACAACAAAATGCTCTCCAGCTATGAAAATGAATGAGCTAGAGCAAGGCAGATACATCTCAGGAACGTCGTTCTGATCAACAAGAGTGAGTGACAGTAAGATGTATACGGTCTGATGCTGTTTATTCAAGTTTACCAACTTGTGCAGCAATGCTGGGTGTGAATTGTCTAGTGGTGCAGAGGTGGGTAGTAAAAGTGTCCAGACAGAGAGGGGGATGATAGGTCTTGGGAAAGCTTTGAAGGACGGGAGCTCTTTAATTCTCAGGTGTCCTGGCTTTGTTCTCAGCAGGGCCTAGGCCAGGATCTCCCCTCCCTGCTGTTTTACACAGATGTTAGCCCCTGTGGAGACGGAACTCTAGGCAAACAGTGTTAAATACACTGAAAGCAAAATTCTTCCTTTGAATGTACTCGGCTCCCATTAATGTCCAGGGGCGCTCTCTCTGCAGGACTCCTGCGCATCATGGCATGACATATTCAACCTGAATTCTGAAGGTTGGATGTAACATAAAAGCAGCCAACCAACAGCATAAATGTATATGAAATGAAATCAATAAAAAGTGTATTTTTTTCCTCTATTGAAGAGAGTCCTGGGAGGGTACATCACAGGAGCCAGGACAATGCTAAGGAGATGCTCACAGGAAGGATGAAGAGAGGAGAAGGTGGGGGCAGTGGGGAGAGGAGGAGGGAGGGCGGGAGGTTATGTTAATTTCACTGGGTGAACCAGGGTTTACTGAGAAATGTCTTTTCCCTCCTCACTTAAAAAAAATCAATGATCAATGCTTATGTGATGAAATAATAATTTGTGTTTTGTTCATCTGATTTTATCCTAAGAGGTCATCATGATAAAGAATTTTTTTTCTGGGATTGGGTTGATATCACAAAAGGTCAATATCAGATTGTAAATTTATTGTGGACAAGAAACTGATATCAGGCTTAGCAAGAGTAAGGTTTTTCTTCATCCATCCTTTCCTGCTATAACAGCAGTGGTATTTTTACATCTCATAAAAGTAAAATGCCAAGAATTGCAATGAGTTCTTCGCATTGGCTATTTCATGTATCTTTCATAAAAAACATATGAGGTGGCTCAGAGACTGTGAGTAGATGGGGAGGGACCCCGGAGAGCCAAGGATGAACCCAGGGAGTCCAACTCCCAAACCTACACTCTATCACCACACAATATACCTCCCCCCACTGAAACATACACTTCAAAGAAATGGTTTATGTTTACTAACAAAATAATCCTCATGCTGTACCGAAACTTTATCACAGGGCTCTAGTGCTTGTTGGGCTTTGGAAATTATCTAACACGAGCCTCTCACTTAGAAAATTTGTATTTGAAGTGATAATGTGCTCTGGTAGCTAAAATGTTGGTCTGGGAATGAGGGACCTGTTTTCGATCCCCGCTCTTGTTCTAAAGTTATCCTGCTGCATCAGACAAGCCTTTCCCAGCTCTTGTCCCTGACTTTCAAAACTGTCCTCTCCTCCCTCAGGTCTGGGCTTCTGCATCTTTTTTTATATGACATGAACTTGACCTTCTGTGACCTCAGGTGACTGAACCCTAGATGGACATGGGATCTAGGGGAGAGCAGTCCTTGGAGGGTGGACAAAGAAAGAGAAGTTTGCAAAATAATGCTCTCTTCTTCCTAGATCTGAGTGATGTCCAGAAATGCCTGGAGTCATCAGCTTCAGAATTACATCTAAAGACCATCCCCTTCATTCCCAGCCTAGAGCCATTTATGTGTTATGTTGTCCCATCTTTGCTTCTTTTATCCTGCTCTCCCTTCTCCCAACTCTTGACCTGGGGATCACTGAAACTTTTGCTGCTACAACGTCATGACTTCATTATGTTTTCCAGAATTTTAGTTTATTTTGCATTAGTTACAATTCAGAATGTTTTTCTCTTCTTATAGCGGATGGTGGTGTTGGGGACTCATTTAATCTTAAAAGAGTGTTTTCAGAGCACTTTATAACTAAATAAATATATTTATATACATTTGTAGTATTCATTATACAATATATTTACATATTGTATGTATACTCTGTGTATGCACTCGTGTGTGTGTGTGTGTGTGTGTGTGTATGTATTCATTTCATTTTCATTTCCAGGGAATAATAGGTATTTTGTAGCCTCTTGTCACCTGATTCCAGGCATACAGGTGTAATTGTCCGGTATCATCTTGTGACTTTGCAGAGGCTGGATCTTTGTATCTTTTTGAGTTCTTTGGTTATGAGTCATAGAAAATAAATCTAGCTAATTAAAAAAAGGAATTTACTGAAGATATAGAATAGCATACAGAATTGAGGAAAAGGCTGAAAATCTCGGAAAATGACAAAAGCCAGGCAGTTCTGATGCAGCAGGAATAATGGGACCGTACTATAATGTGTCACGACTGTTGTGAATGAGCTCCTTCAGCCCTTTTCAGTCCACCCAGGATTCAGTGTCCATGTTGAGAACACTTGCCTGGTCAGCCCTGGTCACATGCCAAACAATTAGCCCGAGGAGGATAGGACTCACGATTGACAGACCCACCAAGATTGTATCCATTCAAGAAGGGCTGGTTCCTCAAAGCAAAACTGGAGTGTCTGATAGTGGAAGGGGAAAGGGATGGTGGTCAGATTAACATTATATTGTCTCAACATTTTATCTGATCCCTCCCCAAGAGTAGTATGAGCAAGGGGTCTATAAGAGGAGCTGCCGTATATAGGCTTGTTATCATCATAGTCATGGATGAACCCCACTTGGCTCTCTGTTACTTGGTGCAATAGGTGTGTGCTTGGGCTACGCGGACAGTCGTGATGTGCCAGTAGAGCACATACTTTGGGGCTGCATTTGCTAGATGTTGGGTTGGTGTAATTTGAAGAGATAAACCATCCTGTGGAACTAAAACCTACACTGTTGGCAGAGAAGGAGAATTTGATTTGGAACGTTTAGGAACAGAATTTTTCTAAGTGGAGATAAAAAAAGTCAATAATTATTTCTGATCAGGTCCCCAAATATGTTTACTTCAACTCCGAAAGTGCCCCCTCCCCTTGACTTCCTTACCTCTTTTCAATGAAAACAAATATTTCATGTTACTCAGTTTTGGATCATGTCCATATGTATAATATGAAAGCTTCCCGGTTTATTCTCTATTTAGGTTCACAGAGATCGTTGTCCTCTAAAATATTCATCAGTTACTTTAAAGTAATTTTTAGTGCTCAAGTAATTTATGTTCATTGTAAAAAAATAAAAAAATAGAGATTGGCCAAAGGAAGAAAAAAGAAAACCCACAGACAACCACTTGCTGCTTTTCCGTGTATATACCTCTAGTGAATATATGTACATACATTCTGTAAAGGATTTATGCTCGCAATTTTCAAAAAATAGAATCATGTTGATTATATTGCTTTTATTGTCTTTTTCTTCCAAAAATAAGTTGCTATCTTTCCATAACTATAAAAAATATTTCCTTTACATTGTTTTCAGACCTCCAACGAGCTGCATATTTTAGCAGCATGTTAGCTTACTGGTTCATTGCAGAGAAAAAGACACCTTGCCACATTTCTTTTTTTTTTTTTTTTTCCTTTTTAAAAGATTTTTTTTATTTGTTTGACAGAGGGAGATCACAAGTGGGGGGGGGGGTGGAAAGGGGATGCAGGCTTCAGCTTGACAGGGGACTGGATCCCAGGGCCCTGAGATCGTGACCTGAGCTGAAGGCAGACGGCTTAACCCACTGAACCATCCAGGCGCCCTGCTGCATTTCCAGTATCTCATTGGGGCCTTGATTTTGGTTTGCCCTCTTTCCATGACCATGGAATCTAGATTCTTCTGAGGTGCTCCATCTCCCTCTCCCTCTGCACCCACCCCCCAAACAACTGGTGTGTGTATGTGTACCCACGCGCGCACACACACAATCTCTCTCTTAATTGCCCCGGGGCAACACTTCTTTAAGGAGGCGCTAGCACCGCTATTTCACTACTAGGAAGAAGGAGACAGAGGCCACAGGAGAAGTCAGTGGCAGAGCCCAAAAGAGAAATTCTAATGGCCCAATCCTCTGGTCAAACTGCAGAGCCGCACTGCTTCCCCTTCCGCTGCCTCCGGGCCTGGCTGGGAAAGGCGAGCGCTGCGGGTCCGGGAGAGCTGAATGGTGATTCGCCATTCACCTGCCAGGGCGCGCGGTGGGAGACGCGCACACTCCCCAGCTCTCAATTGCGGGTGAAAGCTTGTTATCACGTGCAGGACCCATTGATCTGTTTCAACAGTGACTCCTGAGTTATATGGCCCCTAAATGTTTGCTGCCAGAGGGATCTATATTGTGGACGAGATGATGGTACTTACTGGAAACTGTTGCCTGATATATGAGTGTGGCCGTTTAGTCTCAATGAAAGTATGCCCCGCGCTCTTGGAGATCCGCTCTTGGAGATCCTCTCTCCTTGATACGCCTTCCCACCGCTCCGGTATGGTGTATGGGGCTAGAAAATAGTGAAAGAAAATGACTTGTGAATGTCTTAGCACTTAAAGTAAAGTGGTATTTGTGGTGTGAGTGCAGAGTGGCACAAGCTGCCCAGGGGATGAATTTTTTAATTCATTTAAAAAAGAAAAGAAAAAGCTTAACAAATGTGCCTGCGCATTTACCCGGCATTTACTGTGCTTTGACAATTCATCCCAAGTGAATGATGGTGGAAGAGACAACACTAAATTACAAGGGTCTTCTCCCTAGCACCGCTCACAGTGGTGAAAAAAATTGAAGCCATTTCAAAACTGAACCGTAGGAGATTGGTTAAATGAGTTATGATTTGGTTGTATAATGGCTCTGTGCTGTCATTAAAAATAAGTTGTATTAAGGCTTAGGATGACAAGGAAAGTTGTTTATGACATAATGGTAGGTTAAAAAAAAAAAAAACAGGCTTTGAAACGATTTGAGTCGAATGCCCGTTTTGGAAATATAATACGGGCGGGCACAGCCTCACCCTTATCCAAATGCGCATAGAGTATTTGTGCATTTATGAGTCATGATTGCCTCTCTTACTCTGTGTCCAGCTCTTCTCACCCTTGACTCTTTCCCTAACTCCCCCTACAACACCCAGACGCATGGCCTGAGACTTTCCCTCTCCCTGAAACATCTCCCTTTGCCATCTTCCTTCGCCAGGCATCCTTCAGATCTCAGCTCAAACATTGCTTCCCACAAATAGGGGTCAGAACCCTGTTATACATTCTCAGGGGCACCTGAGACGAGAAAGACATTTTCTGCACAGCACTGTGGAAGTTACCAATGTTGTCGACCAAATAGAGAGTATTTAAAGTCTGGAAACAAGAAAATATAATTTTTTTCATGAATTATAATATCAACAAACTATTCGAAATATATTCTCCTATGTTTTCAGATTTTGTGGACACCCTGTACTTCCGGTTCCCCTTTGTCTAGGCACATGATTGGCCTCCAAGGAGTTAAGGGTGGTCCTGAGACTAGCTTTGGTACATTCAATGGGTGAGAAACAACATATATCAATTCCCCACAGAAGCCTGTAAGGACAGTCCATCTTGCTCTAACCTTTCCTCCCTGCTATGGTCTTGCAACTGTCCAGGGGCAGAGATTCCACCAACCTTCATCGCTGAGTGAGGGTGCCCAGGGCAGAGACACCTTCTGTCCCCACCGTTATGTGATGGACAAGTGTGAAAGATAAGCTGTTCTTTGTTATTTGAGGTGACTGAGACATAAGCATTGTTTGTTATCCCAGCATAGCCCAGCTTCTCCTGACTAGTGTATTCTCTTATCAAAGTTGTGGTTTTACACTCACATGTCTAACTTTTAGTCTCATGTATGATCTGCATCTCTAAGGTGATGGACACTGTACTAGAATGTGAAGCTTCAGAACAAGGTATAAACCAAGTTCTCTGCTTTCATGGAGTTTCATTCTGGTGAGAGGCAGATCATAAAGAGAGGAAGCCAAGACCCGCATGAAAATAAGTCGTGTGCTCAGATTGGCAGCAGAGGGCTCCACTGGGGTCCTGCTATTCCTGAGATGGGGTACAGGAAGCAGTGTGGGGAGTAGGACGTGTCTGTGCCAAGAAGATCAGAGGGGCAGTGAGGGAGAGGAGTAGGTCACATAGGACTTTGTAGGCCCTGGGACTGTCTTGGATTTCATTCTAATGTGATGGGAAGTTTTTGCAAGGTTCTGAGCAGGGGTATGATATGATGAAACTCTCTCGAAAAGAATCACTCTGTTGGGGGTGCCTGGGTGGCTCAGTGGGTTAAAGCCTCTGCCTTTGGCTCAGGTCATGATCTCAGGGTCCTGGGATCGAGCCAGGCATCAGGCTCTCTGCTCAGTGGGGCGCCTGCTTCCCTGCCTCTCTGCCTACTTGTGATCTCTGTCAAATAAATAAATAAAAATCTTTAAATTAAAAAAAAAAGAAAAGAATCACTCTATTGTTTTGAAAATCAGCTAGAGAGACAGGGAGCTGCCAGTAGAAGTCAGGAGGTCAAAAGGCAAGAGGGGTGGGGGTCTGGACATGGTGATTGGTTTGGAAGTAGCTATATTTGGAAGGCAAGAGAGATGAGCTATGTCAGTGGATTGGATTGGGGGTGAACAAGAGGGGACTCAAACATCATTCCTAGATACTGCCCTGAGCAACTAGGCCAAATGGTACTATTTGGGGGACAGGTCACACTGAGGGAGGAGAGAGCTTAGGGTGAAGGTGGGTGAAACCAACAATTCTATGAATGCATCTGAGTGTCTAGGGGAAAAAACAGTAGGAGGATATATACTAAGATGTTAGAGTATTTGTGGTTGTGAATTGCTTTTATGCCTTCTTTGTGCCTCTTTATATTTTCTAATGTTCCTACAATAAGCACAGGTTAACAATTTTTTTTTTTAATTGAGCCATTGTTTCTGATTATACCTTGGGGACTGTGAGAGAGCAACAAGTTCTCTGGGAACCCTCAGAGTCCTATGACCTTTGAAAGGGTGTGCTCCGGGCTGTAGCAACACCCACTTTCTCAGCAGTACCCCTAGGGAGTGACCACTACAGCATAAAAAGGAAGAAAGTATTATGTATTTATGTAGATAAAAGGTAAAAGTGAATTTTTTAAAAAAGATTTATTTGAGAGAGAAACTGAGTGAGCAAACAGAGGGGCAGAGCGAGAGGGAGAGAGAGAATCCTCAAGCAGACTCCATGCTGAGCACTGAGCCCAAAGCAGGGCTCAATCTCAGGGCCCCCAAGATCATGACCTGAGCTGAAATCAAGAGTCAGATGCTTCACCGACTATATCACCCAGGTGCCCCAAAGTGAATTTTTAAGTACAAATTCCTTAAGCATAGCCAGCCCATACTTGAGGCCAGCAACTATGTACAATTTTTTTTTTTTTTCTGTTTTAACAGCTTTATCCACCACTGGAGGCAGTATCTTTTTTTTTTTTTTTAAGAGATTTTGTTTATTTATTTGACAGACGGAGATCACAAGTAGGCGAAGAACCAAAGAGAGAGAGGAAGGGAAGCAGGCTCCCTGCTGAGCAGAAAGCCCATGCGGGGCTCGATCCCAGGACCCTGGGATCATAACCTGAGCCCAAGGCAGAGGTTTTAACCCACTGAGTCACCCAGGCTCCCCGGCACTCTCTTTAGTTGGGCAGACTCTGAAATTGCTCAGACCCTGGTGCAAGTCCAGGTGGAGATTCTGTTCTTCAGTACCATAATTACTGTAATTACTTGACAATCTGCGAATAGCAAGCCCCTAGAGGAGGCATGAGCGTGTCTCCTGGCCTCGGTGCCCCCTCAGTGGACTGAGACGATATTTTGCAAAGAGTTGCTTAGGTTTCCCAAAAACCTTCTTTCCCCCACACTCCTACTTTCCAGAGATCTTAGGGTAATCACGTACTTAGAACAAGGCAAACATCACACGGTAAGTAAGAGGAAGACACAGCAAAACATAGAGCAAAGCTATAACTTACTCACCTAGTTGGAAGAGAACCACAGACGTCCTATTCTAATTACAGTGATTTTGGAAAAAGACTTCAGCCCTCCAGTGAGAAAGAAAGATTTTTGCCTCATTTCAGAACCAGCTTTGCAATAATTCTATCTACCTTAAATATATATACACACACACACACACACATACATATATATGTAATTGAGAGAAAAGAGATCCATTATAATAAATTTGAAATTATTATATCTCTTTAAAAAGGTTACGTGACATTTTAAATGTGTAGTTTTCATAAGGAACTTCTCTTCCATGTCCCCCAACTCCCAAAATGAAGGTGGCACCGTTATACTTACCCAAATTGTATGTGTGAATTCTTTTTTTTTTTTTAAGATTTTGTTTATTTATATGACAGAGAGATCACAAGTAGGCAGAGAGGCAGACAGAGAGTGGGGGGGAATCAAGGGCCCCCACTTAGCAGAGAGCCCAATGCAGGGCTCAATCCCAGGACCCTGGGATCATGACCTGAGCTGAAGGCAGAGGCTTAACCCACTGAGCCACCCACGTGCCCCTGTACGTGTGAATTCTTAAACAGCCCATTTGCCCTCTCCACTCTAAAAAGACTGTTGAGAACATTACACTTAAATACAAGGGTTGGGGCTAAAGCTCATGCTTAGTGACACTGGTGACTTAGTGACTTAATGACATTGGTTAATAGCCAAACATAACAGTCATGCCTGCAGTCTGAATACAGCTAAACATGGTCAAGAATAAACAAAGAGATCTAATTTTCTCAGTTTAGAAAGGTATCACCTGTGCTAGTTCTCTCTGAAATGCTTAATTAGTAGTAATACAGGGAAATGTTCTTTTTGTTATTCAAAGATCAGTTAGGAGAAACTTTCTAACAGTCCTACAAATGTGTGTCTTTAATGAAGACTTTGAAAATCTGATGATTATCTGCTTAGCAGCAAGAACAAGTGACTACAAGTGACAGCCTTTAAAAATCTTGCTTATTACTTATGTGATACATTTTTTTTACAGATTTTATTATTTATTTATTTGCCAGAGAGAGAGAGAGAGCACAAGCAGGGGGAGCCACAGGCCAAGGGAGAAGCAGGCTCCCTACCCAGCATGAAGCTCGATGCCGACTCCATTCTGGGACCCTGGGATCATGACCTGAACCAAAGGCAAACACTTAATAACTGAGCCACCCAAGCATCCCGATACATTTTTTTTTCCCGATACATTTTTAAAAAATATTTTATTTATTTATTTGGGGTGCCTGGGTGGCTCAGTGGGTTAAAGCCTCTACCCTCAGCTCGGGTCGTGATCCCAGACACCTGGAATCGAGCCCCGCCTCGGGCTCTCTACTGAGCGGGGAGCCTGCTTCCCCTCCTCTCTCTCTCTGCCTACTTGTGATCTCTGTCTGTCAAATTAAAAAAAAATCTTTAAAAAGATTTTATTTATTTATTTATTTATTTGACAGAGAGAGAGAGGGCATAAGCAGGGGGAGCGGCAGGCTGAGGGAGAAAGAGAAGCAGTCTACCTGCCAAGCAAGGAACCCTATCTGGGACTCGATCCCAGGACTCTGGCATCATGACCTGACCTGAAGGCAGACACTTAACCAACTGAGCCACACAGGTGCCCCATGTGATACATTTGAATCACTCTAAGAAATTCAGAAAATACAGATGAAAAAGCAAATAATGAAATGTCCTTGTAATGGAATGCTGTGCCATCATGAAAAGGCTAAGTAAGACAGAGCTTTACAGTTGCACAGGGCAATGCCAACGTGGCCACACCTGCCACCAGCATGAAAATGGCTGGAACTACCATTAATGAGGGTGTAAATACTTCAGGCACACAACATGTTGGGCACATTAATTTATTCTTTTCCCTTTAAACACCCTGATGATTAGGTACCAAATAGTATCTTCTAAATGCAGATAAATTACCCTCTGTGAATTTTCTACCTAAGGGTGGACTTGAGCTGAATTTGGGACTAAACAGCTGAGCTCCATCTGGCTAGACTGTCCATCCGTAAGTTCCTGTGATCACTTTGTGGGCAAAGTGGACTCAATTGAAGATGTGATATTTTGATAAGATATTTTGAAACCGGTGACTGAGAGGGCTGTTAATTCAACAAACTCGAGCCAGTGTTCTATGGCGGAATAGTTCCTTTTGGCGGTCTAGACAGGCCCAGGCACTTGCACTATATTTAGACTTCAGCTAGTTCTTAAGAAGCATATAATGGGAACTTCTTAAAATGAATGTTATTTACCTGCTAGGATGTAAATGCTGAAAGGATGTGGTCTACATTATGGACAAAAGCTCTGTAAAATGTGATATTAGAAAATGGAAATTTTACGAGTTCTGGGAACAGAAACAGGTGATGTGAGTGAAATGGGAGAAGATTATAATTTTTGCTGCCTTGCTAGAATTTAATCCAAAACACTAAAAAAAAAAAAACCACAACAACAAACAAACCATGAATAGGAGAACTGCAGCGTCCCTGGGTCAGTTGTGCTCCTTTTGACTCTATCAGGCTACCTCTTCCTGAAAAATAACCCTTGTACTTGAGACGACAGTCCTTTCCACCAGAGTTCATGGGGCTCAAGTTCCAGAGTTCCAAGCTGTTGGGACATTTGGGATTCTCAATCCAGCTCCCAGCCTGGGTGAATTACTCTTTGTTGTGTGGTCAAATCGTCTCCATCAGAGACTTGTAGGATGGGAGTTAGTGGAATGCAAAGGGTGAGACCTCAACAGATTTTGCTGTCGCATTTACCTAGCTGTGTTCTAGGGACAGGGCAAGGTTAGGGTCCCCCTACTACTCCACCATCTTAACTCCTCCCAGATTTTGCTTTCAGGTGATCTTCACTAGCAATGTGCCCTTGGCATTGCTTAGCCTCTAAAGACTTTGGCCAACTCATCTCTAAAATACAGATACCTCATGGGATGGTTGGAAGGATTAAATGAAGATATCTTAGTAAAGCCTTGGGTAAAGTGCCTGACAGCATCAATAACTACCTTTATCACCATAATTATTGTCAGCAACATCACACAGAGGAGTAAGCATGACAGTTGTCATGACATCGGGGATCAGACTGCAGCTGCTGAAATAGTGATAAGGCCATAGGGCAACTTTGGATCATAAGCCACATTCCTTATCTTGAACCGGGGACCAGTCTCCATGAGCGCCCACTATCCTGAGTTCTGGTGAGAACTCTGTTTTCCTCATTTTAAAGGAATTCTTGTGATACTCTACTCCTATCTTGAATAGAATGTTTAACATCAAAAAGAGCTACCTTACAGAAATGCTGTCTGTAGTATGACCGCATAAGAAAACAAAATCAAATTCATAAAAAAAAAAGGAAACAAACTGGTTGATTCTCTGATGCCCCTGCCCAGATGAAAGCCTAATTCTTTCAGTACAATCTTAACCTACGATGTAATTATACAGTGACAAATACTTGCTCATATTTTATTTCATTCAATTATTACTAGCAAACTTGGGAGGAAAATAGAGCAAAAAGTATGTTATCATCCTCGTTCCAACAGATCAGTGGAACAGAGAGAAAGTAGCTCACTTGCCTAAGGGGCACAGCTATTGGTAGAAATAAAATCAGAGTCTCTCTGGATAGGCTTGTTGCCTGTTGTCTTTCCACTGCCCCAGAGAAAGCCAGTACGTGCAGTCACTCCCCTATTCTTTGCTTGCAACAGACATCACTAATCAACCTCAATATTCTTTCCCAGGACCCGAAGTTCACCCGAACTTCAGAGTTATTCTTACAGTGTTCCAGATAGCCGTCACCAGTTGAATGTAAGTGACACAGGGATATAACAAATATATTGGTCATTCCTGGATAAGACTGTCTGGCCTTCAGCATTGAGTTTCACCACTGAGCTCATCATCTCCTTCACTTGGCATGTCAAGTGATACAGCTGGGAGTGAGAATTTTTTCCTAGGAACTCTAGTGCCAGGTTCTATTTTCAGCAGGTATGCGGTCAGTATTGATTGTGTGCTCCTCCAGCTCTGAATCCTGGTCATTTTCATATCCCATAACCTGAAATGGAATCTGACACAGATAGACATTGAACCATGTTTTGATGGATGGATGGATGGATGGATGGATGGATGGACGGATGGATGGATTTAGCAATTGAGTAGACCCATAGAAACATGTCTAGGCGGGAAAAGAGCCACCACTACTGATGGTTTTATAGACTTCCACTTCAGATGATGGCTTGATGCCTTTGTGTCTCCTAGAATTGGGCTGTCAATCTAGAAAGCACTGTCCACCTTCCAAACACTATTTATCTCCATTTATCAGAGGATATTATCAGACACTGTGCTGCTGAGGTAGCAAATTAGGTAGAGCTTTTAGTTCTGCGTCTCTGATAAGGATTTGGGGAAATGTGTTCCGCAAGGGGAGGGCAGGTACACGGTCTCTATATTCTTCTGGCCTGGTGACAGCTGCCAGCACTCTGCTGAGTGATCAATAACTGGCTGCCAGTCCAGTTACTCCTCCCTGGCTATTTTTAAACTGCCACAGAGACCCACCATGGGCTCATGAAGAAATATCCTGAAACAAGGAAGCCCATTCTTCCACCCTATACCAACTTTGACCTTGGTCGCAGTGTCCAGAGATGTACACAAGTCCAAGTGTCCTTTCAGAGAGGTACCACTGAAAGCCATTTACAGTGGGGCAGAAGACCAGCCATTCCCGTGCACTTAGCCATCGATCATGGTGCTGTTCCACTGGCGCCTGGACTTTTGGCACTGTTGGTGAGAATGTGAGGTTCTAGTTCCTTCTGCCTTCTCGGGATTGTTTTTCATTTTGGTTGCCTCTTTCCCAAATAAAGATAAATGAAATCTTGCAAGAAGTCCAGCCTGTCCCTAAAGCATCTTAGCTAAGACTCTTCACTCTACTTACTTCTTGTTTTACATATGGAATCTCTGAGAAGAAATTAGGATGGGGGGAGAGATTTTGACCTAATAAAAACGTTTGTGGACTTTTTAAATTTACTCTGTAATGTCTGATAAAATGGGTACTGTATACGTACTTCCATTCCCTATTCTGTCTTAAAGAAAAGATGTTATAATCTCTCTCTCTCTCTGTCTTGAAGCCATGGGGCTTGAAATCACGAACCTGAGACCGAGATCAGAACTGAGAACAAGAGTTGGGATGCTTAACCGACTAAGCCTGATTTCTCCTCTCTCTCTGCCTGCCTCTCTGCCTAAGCGCTCCTGTTACAATCTCTTTTGTGGTAATGATGATTATTAAAAAATACTTAATATAGATTTCAGTTAACTTTATTTTTTAAAAAAGTGAGATACTTCAAAAATATGAAAAGATATGGAGAATAAAATTAACCCATATATCTATACCCAGATGAGAAATAAACCATTATAAATGAAGTTGAACCTCTCCAGTAGTACTTTTTACTCCAAACTTGACTCCTAGCCCCAAGGGAGGCACTACACTGCTTTTAGTTTTTCTCATTCCCATGCATGTCTTCGTGCTACATGTTTATAATAACAGATAATAATAATATTTTGTGTGCTTTAAAATATTATATAAATGACATCAAACCAAATCAGTCTTTCTGGGCATGGGTTCACTGAAATCCTCAGTATATTTGTGAGATTTTTTTTCTCATTAGTACATGTAGTATAAGTTGATTTTTAACACCAAACAGTAGATTTTTCCAGGCCTGACTGGAGAGTCAAAAAGAGAAGGTTTGGGTGTCTGGGTGACTCAGTCAGTTAAGCATCTGCCTTCGGCTCAAGTCATGATCTCGGAGTCCTGGGATCGAGTCCTACATGGGGCTCTCTGCTCAGCAGAGAGTCTGCTTCTCCCTTTGCCTCCCCCCACCCAGTCATGCTGGAGTGCTCTCCGCCTCTCTCTAATAAATGAAAAAAAAATTTTTTTAAAAAGGGTAGGCTTCTCCAACCCCTAACCCAGATCAGATATCCTTGTTAAGGATTCTCACCCCGCCCTATAATATTTGATCATAGTGCTTTCAGTAGTCTTTGTTTAATGATGGAGTGATAAAGCACTCTGTATTTGTGTCATGTCTGTCTTCCCTGCAAGAGGGTAAGCTCTCTGAGGTCAGGGACTATGGAGGTCTTACTGCTATACCCATTGCACTTGGTTCCATGCTGGCCACTGAGCAGGCAGATAAATGGAGTTTGCTGGATGGCCTCCGGTGTAAGACTCCACTTCCTTAGCCATCTAATGCTTTCAGTGATCTGGTTCCCACTCCAGCTTCTGGGTGAATTCCTGCCCTCCTGTGACCTGCACCCTACCTTTGGGCTCCACTAAAACACCTGCGGTCCCTGAACCCTCTTGGGCCTCTTGCTTTGGCACATACTGTTCCCCTCAGTCTAGAGCATCCACCCACCTTTGTTTGCCTCTCTCACTCCTTTTTGAATCTTAAGACTCATCTGAGATGGCACCTCCTCTGGGAAGCCGTCGGCAACAACTTCAGGCAAGAACACTGAGCTCCTTCTCTGTGTTCCCCCAGCACCATCCAATTTCTGTACTCCTCTGTTCACTAATGTATTGAAAAATATGAACCGTGTTCCTACTGCAAGCCAGGACTTCCTCTGCATTCTAGAGTTACAGAACGCACAAGATACCAGCTCTGTTTCTGACAAATAAGTCAACAGGTTCTATGAAGGCACTGGGTGAGGCGATGAGACAGTCACTGGCAGTCTCCTGTAGGGAGGGCAGAGAGGAAGGCCTGTCTGCGGAGCTGATATTTGAGCTGAGACCTAAAAAGATGAAAACGAGTCAGTCCCTCAAAGGATCATGGCAGTATTTTCCAGGTTAGGAACTGCCTATGATTTATCTGCTCCCCCAATGCCAGCGAATGACCATCAAAGTATTCAATGAATGAATGAATGTGCCAGATTATGTTGGCTCAGAATAAACCTCAGTTATCAAACTTGCAACAGCCTCACTTCACATGAAATATTCACACCAACCCAAATCAGGCCCTTCTCAGGTGCTAATAGCTGTGGGAAGAAAGGAATTCCACTGACCGGACCGGGTGATACCCACGGGCAGAGAGAATGAAGTGTCCGTCAATTGCGGCTTGCCCTATTTTGGAGTTCACGTGCATGAGTCAGGCTACCCAATGCAGATACTTACCAGCAGGGCCAAAAACAGCCTTGCTCCATTGTCACTAACTTGTCATTAATATATCCACAGCATTAGAGATAATTATCCCCTATGGAGTGGTTGGCACGTGCCAAGCATGGTCTCACTTAATCCTCATTTTGTTCCTATTATTATCTCTGAGAAAATGAAGACTCATCAAGGCCTTCCAGCTAGTAAAGGTGAAGTGAGGGCTCATCCTGGAGTCGGCCTCAACTGGAAGCCTGTGTTCCTAACCCAGCCAACCCAGGGCTGGTTTGATGGCTCCGTGCTGAGAAGGGCCCTGTGCTTGGTTTAATGTTCTGTTGTTGCCATCTTGAAATTCTCTCTCTTTCTTTTTTTAAAAAAATATTTATTTATTTATCCGGGGGGGTGGTGGGAGGGGTGGAGAGCAAGGGAGCGAGAATCTCAGACTGATTCCCCATCAGGCTTGGAGCCTGATGCAGGCTTGATCCCACAACCCTGATATCACGACCTGAGCTGAAATCAAGAGTTGGTCACTTAACGAACTGAGCCACCCAGATGCCCCCTCTCATTTGGAAATTGTCAATAATTTTTGAGCAAGGGGATCTACATTTTCATTTTGCACTGGGCCCTGCAAACTACATAACTGGTCTGCTACCTCACACTATGTCCTGAAACAATACACTGGGTGTGGTAATGCACCCCAGTTTTTGGAAAACCCTGTGTCAACCGCTATATTCTCTTGAAGTCCCAAACCAAAACTCCTTCCCTCACGATCTATGTGGTCAAATCTGAGAACACCGGGGTCTTTTTTTATCCTGATTGTAAAAGTAATACAGACAAGTACTAGAACTAGTAGCCAAGGGAACTACAGTATTATCTGTAGTGGAACAATTTTTTCGAAGGAGAAAGTTAATTAGGCTGAGTATATAAAGCTCTGCCTCCTCTACATAAACTTTTGTATCCTATTTATCCATTTTCTTACCCTTAGAATGATTTTTAGACTGACTGTCAAATGGGTACCTGAAGAGGAATTCTTTTTTTTTTAATATTTTATTTATTTATTTGACAGAGAGAGAGATCACAAGTTGGCAGAGAGGTAGGCAGAGAGAGAGGGGGAAGCAGTCACCCGGATGAGCAGAGAGCCCAATGCGGGGGCTCGATCCCAGGATCCCAGGACCCTGAGATCATGACCTGAGCTGAAGGCAGGGACTCAACCCACTGAGTCACCCAGGATCCCCCTGAAGAGGAATTCTAAGAATTTGTAGCACCCAGGGGAATTGTTGTTATATTTGCAGTCTACTATTGCTCAATTATATGCTAGAGAGACATCTTTGACTTTCAACTAAAATGTTGACTAGTATGTGTTGTGAAATATTCTTAGTCCTATTGGTAAATATCCCCCTCATTTGGTAAAGGGAACTTAGCTTATATCTTGTCCACTGCTCCAGCTGTCTAAATCAAGCTCCCAGCCGCGGAGCTCTCTTGCCTTTGCCGAAGCTGAAACTAGTCCCACTGGGGCTTACCACTTGATCTCTGGTGCTGGTGATCCTTGGGCCCTTTCTTGCCATGAAAAGACTCATATTGTGGAAGTTGCAGTGTTGCAGGCTGGTCAGGTAACTTCTGTTACTTAGCAACTTTCTCCTGCTTTGTTAAGTTGGGCTGTTCAATCTCCTTAATGAATAAGAGCCTCAAGCCAGGTAATTGATGCCTGGACGTTTAGCTCATGAATAATTGACTGTCTGGGTAATCCTAGATACATTTCCTCGATCAGATTGTACAATGGAACAGTCATGTCATAGCCAGTGTCAAGTTTTGTGTATGTTTTTTTTTTTTTGTCTTAATTGGCTTTATGATGTCAGAAATCTGCTTTATTGACCCAAAGGCTCAGATGAACAATGGAAGCAGTGATCCTCCCAAAGCTGGGACATGCTTCCTTTTTCCTCCACAAGAGCTCAGCCTTTCCCCTTCAGTGTGGGCTTCGAAAAGTTTCGGCTCTTCTTGTATATCTTTTCAGTTATCTTTTCCCACATACATCGGGAAGGCAATGTGGTCTAAAGGGGAGGAGGGAACTGGGAATTGGGTTTCCTGGGCAATGCCAATCACTCACTCTGTAGCTCTTGGCCAACGTTAGCTTGTCTGACTTGTTTATTCATTTATGCATTCATTCAACATGCATTTCGAGCACCGCCCTGTGTGCCAGGCACTGGAGGTTCCATGAAACGCAAGGTTGGCCAGGTCTGCTTTCATGGAGCTTACGTTCTAGCGAAAGCACGTGGGTCATAAACACATAAACAAGTCAAAGGAAAAGTAATTTTCAGATCGTGCTAAGTGCTAGGTTGAAAAGCAAGAACGGAGTAATGGGGTAGAAAGCGACCATTTGGGGGGATGGGGTATATGGAGGTAATTTTTGATTAGGTAGTCAGGGAAGGGCAGGGAAGGCCTCTCTGATGAGGTAGCATGTGAAGTGAATGACAAGGACGAGCTGGCCAGGGGAAGAAATGGGAGGGTAAGATTCCAGATAGAGAAACATGAAGACAAAGACTCTGAGATGGGAATGGGCTTAGCATGATGGGCAGAATCATGGGGACCATAGTCTG
Organism: Neogale vison; assembly: GCF_020171115.1. NCBI lineage: Eukaryota > Metazoa > Chordata > Mammalia > Carnivora > Mustelidae > Neogale > Neogale vison. The sequence continues at coordinate 233,563,419 of NC_058091.1, read as the reverse complement.
AGACGAGGTTGATACCCATGTTGGCTACTTACCTTTCATACCTTCCAAGATGACAAAATGACTCTGTGGTCCCCCTGAATGAGGGGACCCAAATAGATGGCTCACCAATGGCACTGGTGGTGTCCTCGTTTTAAACCAGATGTCGTCAAAACTCAGCTCAGTTAGTTCACTGATTCCATGCAAATTTTTTAGCTCTACACAGTGTTTGTGACACAAGGTAAGTGGAAATGACTAAAGCCAAGCCCCTGCCTCCATCAAAACTACATTCTATTAGCAAAATAAACAACAAACTAATAAGAAAGTCAAATATGACTATGAAGTTTCTAAGATAATGAGTGCTATGGAGACAAAGCAGAGAAGGGCAGAGACAATGTGATAGGGGAGAGATAGCTGAAATAGTAAATAGAAGGTTTTGGGAGGGCTTCACTGGGAAGATGACCTTTGAGTTGACATCTGAAGGCCACGTGCAAGTGAGCCACATGATGTCTGTGGGAAGAGCATTCCAGAGAGAGGGAGCAGCAAGGGTACCACTTTTTTCTGGAAGACCTCCTTTCTGTGATCCTGGTAGGTTGTGTTCCCTTTTAGGAGACTGTTATCAAAATGCTTATCACTCCCCTGCTTAAAACTTTCCACTGCTCTTGGAACAAAGCACCAGTTTCTTACCATGGCTCCTAAGGTCCTAGTTAATCCCTTCCCCTGTCCAAACTCATCCCTTTCCTTTCCCTTGTTCACTGGGCCCAGCAGAGCGTCCTTCCTCTTGGAACACACAACCTCTTTCCCAGCCTGGGGTGCTGCACTTACTCTGCCTTTGTAAACTCTTGTCAGAGATTGTCACATGGCCGGTTCCTTCTCTTCATTCAGATCCTAGCAACACAGAGGAAGTTTCCCTGACCTCCCCCTCACCCTCTAACCTTTCTCTATCACACAGCCACTCCACACACTGATAGCAGTTATCAAACACTTACGGCTTATTCAAAAAGGATGCGGTCCTGTCCTACTACACTGAAACTGGCTGGTTATGTGCGACACACTCTCTTTGGGAGAAAAGGAGGTTATTATAAACGTGAAGTGAAATCTGGCAGTACCACCTACCATATTGTGTTGTGTACTGCGCTTTGAATATGATGTTCACTTCCAGATCCTTCTAACTACCACCAGACCTGCTCTTGTTCGAATTCTGAAAGACTGACTTGCAAATTGCATGTAAAATCTTCCCCCTGTTCAGGAAGTAGGATGCTAGAGCCAAAGAAATAGATGAACTGTCATATTCACAGAGAGAAAAACATCTTGGGAAAAAAGGAGAGAAGAACTTCCAGGTTCTCTGTATTTCTTTTTTTTTTTAATTTTATTTATTTGATATATAGAGAGAAATCACAAGTAGACAGAGTGGCAGGCAAGAGGGGGAGGGAGAAGCAGGCCCCTGCTGAGCAGAGAGCCTGCTGTGGGACTGATCCCAGGACCCAGGACCCAGGACCCTGGGATCATGACCTGAACGGAAGGCAAAGGCTTAACCCACTGAGCCACCCAGGCACTCCAAGATTCTCGGTATTTCTCATCTATTAGAACTTGGATTCTGAACCCAGAGATAGAGCCAGATCTTCATTGTCCTTTCTCTTATATTAGAAAACAATGTTTGAGAAATATAATAAATTATGGTTAAATATACATGGGAAGAAATGGTTTGGGGCAGAGGATATTGATAGTATTTTGTTTGTAACTTGATGAATTTTAGTAAGGAGAAGCAACGGTCCATAACACCCTTCTGGAACTGACATATTAAAATGTGTCAACGGCAAGATCATCATATATTAAAAATAATGTTTCACCCCTGTTCATGCACATGCAGGACACGGGTCTTGGAAGACGGAGTCTCTCCCACCATGACTACACCACCACAAACAACACCAACACACCCCCTTCCAACTCCCATAAAAGCATGAACCCACTAGATCAAAATATCTTGATGTGCCAGGATGGCAACTCTTTTGTAGTGTTGTTTAGAGCCACAGGACCAGCAGAAAAACACAGACACACATTCATCCTCTAGCTCAAACGTAATGGTGGAGTAAAGAGGTGAGTGGGTAAGTTTCTTTTAAATGCACTTTTGGGGGTACTTAATCAGAGCATAAGAAATTAAAGGACTTTAAAAAGGAAGATGGATGGGGGCACTTGGCTGGCTCAGTTGGAAGAACAGGTACATGGCTCTTGATCTCAGGGTTGTGAGTTCGAGTCCCGCAAGGGGTGTAGAGATTACTTAAATAAAAACCTTCAAAAAATAAAAATAAAATAAAAGGGGAGATGGATAGTTTCTTCTCATCGGGGAATGCCTGCTCTTAGTCCCCCAAGAAAGCTAAAGGAGGGTGTTTAAATGGGGAGGATTCTTTCTGTGCTATGTCTTGACAGAAAATGGCTCAATATGGCCCAGCTGGGAGGAACCCAATGAAAGAAAAGGGCCAAGGTAGCTGCGATTTACCCCCAGCCCATCCACCTTCAGCCCAGTACACAGGCACACCCTCTCCTCAACCAGAATGAATCCTCACTGTTTCTTTCCAGTTTGGTAGATTTTTATTTTTCACATTCAGGAGATGCATCAATTATGTAGGCTCAGTGATGATCTCAGGCAGTGACACCTCTGTAGGTCTGAATGGCGTTTCTGAAGGGAAACCATCTGGCCTACCTTAACTTGTTCATCCCTGGGCTTCTCTCCCAGCCTGTAAGGTGTGGCAGCCACAGAGAGAGCCAAAACCATCAATATTTCACAGCCTTAATTAAAGTAAGCCGAGAGCTGTCAGCCTCTCACAACTGGCTTCCTTTTCCAAAACAAAACAAGCACCTGGCATCTTGAGCAGGGGGCACCGAGAGAGAAATGGGACTTGGGCTAAAGTTGGGGTGGAGGAGTGAGGAAGCTCAGGACTTCACCTCCCGGAGTTACCGGCTGGCCGGAGCATAGCCAGCAAATTCCCCGGCGCTGGCTTGGGGGCGGGCAAGAGGGAAGGAGGGCCGCCACTAGAGCTCCCCAGCGACAAACCGTGAAGGGGACTAGGAGTTGGGCAGCTGGGAACTGCAGCTCAACTTCCACTTTCAAACTGCATCCCCTACTCCGGGGTGAATTAGCTCTGGGGTCCCAGCAAAGCCTTTCCCAAGGGCGGGGCTGGGTGGGAGGCGAGGATGGCGCGGGTCTCTCTCCGGCTGCCTCCCCCTTCTGAGGCCCACGTCCCCAAGTGCCAAGGCCCGCGCCGCCATCCAGCCTTGCCGGGCAGGGGAGCTCAGAGCCCTGCGATTTATACATCTATTAATTACCTCCAGCATGGAAGAACTGCCTATAAATACAGTAGCACTTTAGATAAAACTTTCATGCAGCTATTTAGATCCTTTAAAATATAAATGATTTCCTCTAAATTTTTTATCATAAATCAGGGCATGGAGCTAGGCGACAAGACGCCGATTTCCCCCCTGATGGGAGCAAAGCCTTTGCTTGTTTTCCCTTTTTCTTTTTCTTTGCTATGTTTCTTTCTCCTTCCCATTCTCCTCCTTCTCCTCCTTCTTTTCCTCCTTCTCCTCCTTCTTTTCCTCCTTCTACACCCTCCTCTTCATTCCCCCCACCCCTCCTCCTCACTTTCCCATCCTCCTTCTTTTTAATTTACAGACACTGGTTAATGGCTCTGCTTCTCTTTGTTTTATCCAGGGGACTGAAAGGGAAGTGAACAAGTTGCAGGAAGTTTCAGCCCCTTTCCTGAAGGCTGCCTGGTGTGGGTCGGAAAGCTCACAGTTTAGGGCAGCAGACCTGAGTTCAGATCCTAATCCTGACCCTTATTCCCCCGGGGCTTCAAGGAACACAACTTCTCTGAGCCCTTGGCAGGTCTCTCTGTGAAACAGACATAGTAACAGTACCTACACCACAGCTAGTGTGGCTGTTAGGATTAACTCACATAATGCACACAGCCAGGACGACAGAGTAAAGATCTCAGGAAATAATGAGCTGTGCATTGGCAGACAAGTTTCTTTACCTCTCTGAGACTCAGTTCCCTCATCCATAAAGAAAAGGTGGAATAAGAATTCACTTCTGGGGAGTTACTGTGAGGAATGAATAAGACAACAGCCAGACTCTAAGCTTTTAAAGCAGGGACCATGTAGCCCTTGTTTATCATTGTACCTCCAGCCCTAGCATGTGCCCAGCACAGAGGAAGTGCTTGGCAAGCACCTGATGGATACATGAAACAATAGAGCTTCCTGGTTGGTTTGCAGAACATCCTGCAGAACCATTAGAGCTCGGCTTCCATTTATGGTGATGGATTTGACCTGAGCCACCTTTCCAAGAGCCACACATAGAACTTTGACATCTCCACACTGAAAAGGTCAATCCTGTCTCACCAAGCCTCTTGCAGTCCTGAGTAACCAGAGGCCCGAAGCCCATGAGTGACTATCCAGGGTCTCACAGCAGGTTAGCTACATATCCATGTTTGAATATGTAGACCATCCAGACCTTTTCCCTTGTGGCCTCTTCACAACCAACCGGACTGGATAAGAGAAGCAGCCTAATCCTTTGGTCCGGGAAGAGGTGACAACCAGCTTGGTGACCTGGGGGTTGACTTTATGACTTTGAGCTCAAAGAGGGCTATGAACTGGAGAAGAGAAAGGCAAAACCAGTCTTCATGGGCCAGGAATAGGACCATGTGATTACGGTGTCCAGATTTTTTAGGACAAGCACAGAGCTGGCCGTGCTGTCAAGGACAGCGATATTCTCAAGTCTAGAGCTGGGGAAAAAGCCAAGGGCTAACTGTGAGAACTTATTAGGAAGTGTGTTCTGGGCACTGGTGTGTTAGATCCAAACTACTGACTGGGTCTCCTTGAAATCATCATAGACTAAACCCAGAAAATTTGGGGCCTCACTCATCCGTTTTGGACCAAGGCAACCCTGTTCCTACACAGCTACTGGAAATAGACCTGGAATCCTCTGTGGGCTCTACAGGGGTAGGGGATAAGTGGGAGGGAGTGGGGGGCTGTTTGTAGCTGAATTTCCTACCTGCTAACATCGTGGCTGCCGCACAGTAGATGCTCAATAATTGTGTTCAGTGAAAGAATGCATGATGGCGAAGGGCTCTAGGAGATCCCTGGCTTGGTCCCCTCAGTTTTCAGGTGCGGAAAAGTGAGGCCCTAAGGAGTCAGGGACCTGCCTGGAGCCCTCCCGAGAGAGGGCCAGAGCTCGGTGGGCGGGTACGCCGGGCAAGGGGAGGGCTGGCGCGCGCGGACCCCTCAAGGGTGCTCGGCCTCGGGCTCCCCAGTCCCTCTGGGCGTCTCGGATCTTCTGAGCCCGTGCAGACAATGCGAGGCGAGCGGCCGACAGGCGAGGCCGGCAGCAGCTGCGCAGGCGGCGGCGGTACATGTGAGAAGTTTGTGAAAGGAGAAGAGAGAAAGGGAGAGGAAGGCGAGGCGGGCGGCTGCGAACACCTGGCCCGGCAGCCCAGCCAGCTGCCTCCCCGCGATGGCATCTTGAGTTCGGGCGGTCCTATCGGGCCATCTCCCATCCCTCCCCTTCTTCCTCCTTCCCCACCCCCAACCCCGAGGTGGAGCTCCGCCAGGGATGGAGGTGGGACCAGGGAGCTGCTGCTTCTGCAGGTGGCCTCTGCAGGAAGCTTGCCTGGAGCGGGGCCAGCCTCTGTGCCTCGGGGTGGAGGCCGCCTCCCTTCTGGGAGAGAAGTAAACTCGACTAACCATCCCAGGCTCAGCCTCTGTGCTTGGAGGGTGGGGAAACTGGTACCAGCCCAGGACATTAGTTAAAACGCGGGCTCAGAAGTTAGAGAAACCTGAGTTCTAATCCCTACCCTAACAGGCTTAAATGTCTCCAATGCCTTGGAGAATTCAGTCTCTTTGTGCCTCAGTTTTCTCATCTGGAAAATGGAGAAATAATACCAATCTCAAAGTCCTGATGTGGAGATCCAGCTGTAATTCTTGTCTAAAGCATATAGCCCAGAGCCTGTCTGTCCATAACTGTTTTTTCTTGCTCTCACCATCATCCTACTGCCGGAATCTTGGGAAGGATATTATTCATGCGTTCATTCATTCCATGCAAATTATTATATTAAGCTCCTATATGGTGCCTGGCCTGTCGAAATAGGCACTGGAGACACAGGGACAGATAAGACCCATCCTTAAAGGAGTCCCAGAGTCCTTCAAGGAGTTGAGACAATAAAACATCATGTTCTTGAACAGATAACAGAGGAAGATGCAAAAGAGTCCAAGAAGAGAAACTATCTCTTTGAGTCTTAGCAAATCTTACATAATTAGGTCAGAGAGTAAAAAAATAAATAATGTCAGGTAACAAGTTTCCAGAGCAAGGTTTTCAAGCTGAGGGTCCCAGGTCACCTGCATGCAAATCATGAATGCTTATGAGAAAGTACCTCAGCCTTTGTGGTAAGAATCTGGATAGTAAGGGCTGCAGATGATTTCTGTTCCTGCTGAAGTTGAAAAGCACTGGCCCACAGGAAAATGCCTCTGCCCTAACATCCCCCCAGGGCTAGTCCTTCAGGGGGACACAGTGCTTTGCCTTTCCATTTTAGAGTTACATGAGGCAATTTTTGGTTCCCATCAGACGCTGAGCTCTTAAAGCAGGGTGCTCTATGCCTGCAGAAACTATCACAAGACCCAGCTGTCAGTAGGTATTCTGAAATGATCGCAGGATGAAGAGAGGGCCCCTTTAGTGTCAGTTTCATAAAGTTCATGTGGTCCCTACTTGGACCCTCAGGCAGATTTTGTTATGTGGGGTTGTGTTGGGGGCATGTGCATGTGAATTTTAATTGTAATGTAATACTGGGGTTGGGGGGAAGGATGGGGCATTTGCTCTCCAGTTTCCTGTGTCTCAGTCTTCCCCTTTACACACCCAACTAGTTTGCTTTCCTGAACTTGCTTTGGACAGAACTGGTTTGCAAATCTTACAAAGTAAAGAGTGTTTGTGGTTCTCCTTCCCATTCTTTCCTATGTGGTGTTTACCTCATCTCCTCTCTCTCCAGGGCCTTCTCAGAAACACTGGTCCCTAAGGATGGGTGTCGCCTTACTGCTGGTTGTATAGAGCTGTCAGTAGACCTTCTTGAAGGGAAGGATGAGAAAAACCCAGGGAACACAGGTTACCTGATGCAAGAGTGGGTTTTGATTTGTGATTCTAAGGCCTGGGGATGCCAGAACAGGGGCTGGTGAGCTGAAGGTCAGCACTGGAAGCCTGAGGGGGCCAGTTAGTCTTGCTCTGGCTCTGACCCCTGCCTGACCTCGATAGTGGCAAGTCTCCCAGGCCCCTGAGGGGACAAAGCCCCAGAAGGTTGGATGCGGATGGGCTTGTCCTTCTGTTTCTGAGGGTTCAACTTCACAGACTACTAGAATATGATGAAGTGAGTGTGGGTCTTAGGGTACCACAGGGTCAGGCAAGTTACAAACTTTTCTCCCTGGAGGATCCACCATCCCCACCTTCCTTTCTCCTTTTTGCCTTCCTGCACTGGGAAGAAAACAAGAATGAGCGATCCTAATTCCAGGTGAAATGATCAAATAATGCCACATTCAGCTTCTGGGAAGTTATGAGTCCTTGGAAAGAAGCTCTTGACTTAATCAACATGCGTTTCATTTAAAAAAAAAAAAGATTTATTTATTTTAGAGAGAGAGAGAGAACAGGAGGGGATGGAGGCACAGTGGCAGGGGGAGAGAGAATCCACAAGAGGACTCCCTGCTGAGCACAGACTCCAATGCATTGGGCAGGGCTCCATCCCAGGACCCTGAGATGAGGACCTGAGCCCAAACCAAGAGTCGACAGCTTAACCAACTGAGCCACCCAGGTGCTTCCAAATGTGTTTCATTTAAATTAACCAGAATGGTAGTATTTGGCGGACCTGGAAGTACTTACCATCCTGTCCAGCCCTCTTCTTGTGGGTAAACTGAGGCCCAGCTATTGTCACGTAAGGCCCAATATTTAAAATGATCTCAAAACCCCAGCCCTCCTGAGGCCCATATTTCTGGTGTGCATTCTGTGTTTCAAGAATCCCACCAGCCTTGCTCTGTTTCTTGAATCTACATCATTGTCTCCACCACAGAGCGAGATTGCCGTCCATTTCCTGCAGTACATTTCAGACTGGTGACTCCGTGAGGGCAGGGGTGGAGTCTGATTCACATCTGTGTCCCAGTCCTCTGCATGGAATCTGGAACAAAGCAGGTGTTGAATACAAGAAGGACAACAGAGAACAAATTTGCTCCTCCAGACGAACCATTCTCCAGGGAGATTACTCAGGCCACTCTGGTTTCCAAATGCTTTATCTATAAGGTCAAAGAGAAAGAGGGGAATGAAGATTCATTTCTGGATTTCAGTGCGCCAAACACTGTGCTGAATGCTTATCTCAGTGCATTGCTTGCAGCAGTCAGGAGAGAAGAAATGATTTCTCCGTTGAACACATATAGAGACTACAGTACAATTAGTTATGAAGTGGCTGGTGGCCTTTTCTGTAAGAGGCAGAGATGCATGCTGAATCTGAGGGCAAAACCTGCTCTCCAACGCTTCAGGTTGTGAGGTTTGCTGAGTGCTCAGTGCTTCCTTTCTCCTCTAGTTCACAACACCTTCACCAGAACCCGGAGGGCAAACAGAAGCACAGATGCCATTTTACAGTCCAGGGAACTGAGGCTCGGTTTAGAGGGCAGCCGTTGGCCTTTGGCACCCCTGCTGAGTCCTCTGCCCCGGTTAGAGGACAGAAGATGGACGGGAACCAAGCAAGGGGTTGGCTGCGATGCGGGAAGACGGATTGGCAGGGGCCGCGCGTGTAGGGAGCTCAGACCTAGGCAGGATTTCCTCTTAGGCCAAGGGCTGGCCCCTCCTCGCCCAACCACTACGTTCACGTCTGGGAAACCCGGCCCTCACACGCGGGCGCTCAGGCCTAGCCCGCAGGCTGGTGAGAACTCCGAAACCCAAAAGCCGCTCCTGAGCAGAGGCGGGGTGGGCGTCAGAGGCGAGGTGGGCGTCAGAGGCGAGGTGGGCTCAGCTGGGCGCGCAGGGCTCGGCTCCGAACCCCCGGAGGGCGGCGATGCCCCCGTACCAAGACTCTCCATCCATTATTCAGGATGTTTACTATCGCGGGGAAAAGAGAGGGAAGGAGAGGGGATCAGAGCAGAGGGGAGGCGGGGGGGGGGGCGGGGCACTAACCCCGGGGGCACTCCGATCCCTGAAACTTCGTGAGGAAGACAAAGTGCAGAATCGTGAAGAGCTGGGAAGTCAGACGTGGCGCCTCACACTCAGTAGGCCATCAGTAAAAATTCGTGGAATGGATAACCGAACAGTGAGTGAATGGCTCGGCGCCCAACCAGCTCTGTGATCTTGGGCGAATCACTTAACTCCTCTGACCCTTGTTCTCCTCAACCTTAAAACAGAGTCAGTACGAACTCCGTAGGGTGTGAGAATACCACGAGCTAAGTCTCTGAACAACCTAGCACGTATTAGGAGCTCAAAAATGGTAGCTATTGTTTTGGGGGAATGGGGCTCCTAAGCGTTGGCAGCCCAGCAGAAGTGTACTGACTGACATCTAAGGCGGATGGGCAGCCCCGAACTGTTACTAAACAGTACTCAGGAAGCTTCTTTTGACTGACGGGTTGGGGAAAGGGGGAGGGGGGGCCAAGTTATCTTTCTTTAGCGAAGGCAAGAACCGCGAGCCTGGGGAGGAAGCCTCAGGCCTCGAGGACCGGGCGGGCAGTTACTTCCCCCATCTCCACCCCGCTGGGCGATTGAGGTCACCTGGGGCTCATTCTGTTAGCCCCACACCCTCCCTGGAGCCCGTCTGGGTGCTTGGAGGCGCCTCTTCGCTGAGCTGCGGGGCCGGACTCTCGTGGACCGCTCGGGCGCGGGGCCAGGAGCGCCCTGGAAATGGGCAGTTTGGCGGCAGCCTGGCCGACAGGGAGTGTGTGTGTGTGTGTGTGTGTGTGTGAGTGTAGTAAGGTCAGCTTCCTGGCCGCGCTCAGCCCGGGGCTACCCTTCGATGGGGCAGTCTGAGTTGGGACAGGACAGAGAGGTTTGAGACTTTGGGGGAAACAAGTCCTCCAAGAAGAAGAAATAATCCGGAAGGTCGGCCGCGCTGGAGCCAGGCAGGGCGGGGCGGGCCTGGAGAGGCCAGGCTGGGCGGGGGTATAAATGCTGTTGGCGGGGGCGGCCGTGGCGGGCGCACAGAGGCGCGCCTAGAGCTGCTGCCTGGCCTCGCCTCCCGGGCCGCCCCTGCGAGTACCAGGCGCGTGAGCACGCCTGCGCGCGCCCGGGCCCTTCCTGGCAGGCTGCTTGTAAGATGAGTGAAGAAGCAGGTGGGGGAGAGGGGAGGCAGCGAGCGAGAGGGCGAGGGGAGCGCGGGCGCTGAGCGGCGCTCACTTGGAGCGCGGCGAGCGAGCGAGAAGAGCCTGATCCATGTCCCTCGCTGCCTCCCTGCCAGGCGCGCGAAGATGATGGCCATGAACGCCAAGCAGCCTTTCGGCATGCACCCGGTGCTTCAAGAACCCAAATTCTCCAGCCTGCACTCCGGTTCCGAGGCCATGCGCCGAGTCTGTCTCCCAGCCCCGCAGGTACGTAGTGGAGCATAATTACCGCTCTAAGGCACATATTTGACAGGCACTAGCTTCATGTTTTTTTCATGTCGCCCAGAACAATCGCCGCTGTCTGAACCTCTCTCCTTCTCTCCCCTGCGCTCTCTCCCGGCGCGCTCCCTCTCTCATTCATGTCTCTCTGATCCACACGTCTGTTCCAGCAGAGCCTCTGTCTCCGTATTAATTTTTATGACCTGGGCTTTGAGGAGAGGCATCTCGGTTGCTTGAAAATGTGTTTTAATCCTGAGTTGACAGTATTCCCCACTGACCGTGCTGTGCGCCTTCTCGCTTGCAGCTGCAGGGTAATATATTTGGAAGCTTTGATGAGAGCCTGCTGGCACGCGCCGAAGCTCTGGCGGCGGTGGATATCGTCTCCCACGGCAAGAACCATCCGTTCAAGCCCGACGCCACCTACCATACCATGAGCAGCGTGCCCTGCACGTCCACTTCGTCCACCGTGCCCATATCCCACCCTGCCGCGCTCACCTCGCACCCGCATCACGCCGTGCACCAGGGCCTCGAGGGCGACCTGCTAGAGCACATCTCTCCCACGCTGAGCGTGAGCGGTTTGGGCGCCCCAGAGCATTCGGTGATGCCGGCGCAGATCCACCCGCACCACCTGGGCGCCATGGGCCACCTGCACCAGGCCATGGGCATGAGTCACCCACATGCCGTGGCGCCTCACAGCGCCATGCCCGCATGCCTCAGCGACGTGGAGTCGGACCCCCGAGAGCTCGAGGCCTTCGCCGAGCGCTTCAAGCAGCGGCGCATCAAGCTGGGGGTGACCCAGGCGGACGTGGGCGCGGCTCTAGCCAACCTCAAAATCCCCGGAGTAGGCTCGCTCAGCCAGAGCACCATTTGCAGGTTCGAGTCTCTCACTCTCTCACACAACAACATGATCGCGCTCAAGCCCGTGCTCCAGGCCTGGCTGGAGGAAGCCGAGGCCGCCTATCGAGAGAAAAACAGCAAGCCAGAGCTCTTCAACGGCAGCGAGCGGAAGCGCAAACGCACGTCCATCGCGGCGCCAGAGAAGCGCTCGCTGGAGGCCTACTTCGCCATCCAGCCGCGGCCCTCATCTGAGAAGATCGCGGCCATCGCCGAGAAACTGGACCTTAAAAAGAACGTGGTGAGGGTCTGGTTTTGCAACCAGAGACAGAAACAGAAACGAATGAAGTACTCGGCTGTCCACTGACTGCTGTGGGGCGCAGCGTCCTGGTCTGGGAGAGCTGAGTGTACACCACCCCCCGCCTGGGGGTGGGGGGGAATGGTTATGGGGACCCCAAGACCTTTCCTGGCGGGTCAGGCTCTCTCCCCCGAAGCCACAGACTTTCCCCTTTATCCCACCTGGTTGCCTCCCGGCCTTCTCTTTCTCTTCTTTCCTTTCTGTTCCCACCAGAAAATTATGGCGCTAAGAAAAAAATTTATGAAGGGCGGGCCTGGAGGGATTAGCTCTGTCCCTGGTGCTGAAAATAGCTTTCGCGCGCTGGGCTGCGCGACCTCAGGGCGCGAGCCCAAATACAGGGGATGGTGAATTGGCCTGACAGCACGACTTTGGGGGTGATGGCGCCACTTTACTAAGCGCGATTAGACAAAAGCTGAAAGGATGCGCAGGCAGTGATAAATAATAATACAAAGTCTAACTGGGTCACAAACATGTACTGGAGATTTATTTAGAGTATATAAAATACATGTATGTTTCCAAAGGATAGCCTTATACTCCTTTCCCCTCTTAAATTTTGTCCATCTCATCCTTAAGTTCTCTAAGGTAGCATGGATTAGGTTCAGGGAAAGTGTTCATGGAGTTTCGAGATCCCAGCTGCTCTCTGAAGTAAGTTGGGCTCCAGAAAAGATGCGCCCAATTCAGTGACTGAAAATGATGGGATCGCATACCTTGTTGCAAACAACAGCTGTCAACTGTTCGGGCCCATCTTCCCTGATCTGATGGTGTTTGAGTGGGTAATTACTGCCTGCTGGAGAGCGAGGGGGATTGGTAGTGCTCTGGACCAATTGAGGACTCTCTGACCTCAGCTCACTTCTCCAGCCAGATTTCCAGCGCAGTGTAGAGGCGGTTTTTCAAAAGTGTTTGTAACTTCTCTGAATCATATGCAACTCCTTCCAACATGTCTAACCTCGTTGTGATTTTATTATTGTTGTTAGCATTGTTATTTCCTATTATTTATTTAACTCTGCTTCTTTCCATCCCCCTTATTTGGGTGTCTCCCGGTGGAGGTTCACTTTGGATTTGGGTGGAAAAAGGAGCCAGACTGCTGGCCTGGACCCTTCTCACCCATGTCCCTCTGGCTCCATCACATTTTTTCTTTCGTTGCTTCATGTATTTTGCGTGTTGCTGTGTGACCTTTGGTTTTGTTCTCCAAATAGATACAAATAAAATATTAAGTTTTCTTCTCTCTTTACCCCTTGAATGAACTTCTAAAATAAATGCTTTATTTTTCAACCCGAATCACAGTGCTTTTCTTTCTCGGAGGATAAGAAGTACTAGCCTGGGAAAGGATTTAAAATCGAAAGCCCATACAGGCTGTGTTCTCACTTCCAGTATGCCTGTGTCTGGCCATCTCTCCCTTCTTCCATGCAGTCTCACCTTCTCACTCTGATCTCCTTTAGGGAGATCTGGCAGCTCTTCTCCGGACCTCAGGGTTGCAAGGCACTCCCCAGCACCCCATGCTCCCCTGCATGCCAATCTATCAGCCTCTGTTTGCTCATTTTGATTCAGACCCATTGCGTGCGAACTTTGACGCCAGACTGATGGGAACAGGAGCGTCCAATACTTCCATTCATTGGCTGAATATCCCTGAAGCCAGTTTCTTACCTTTTCCAAAAGCCTCGATTGCTTGTCTGTAGGATGAAGAGGCGAATATTTACCTCACAAGTTTATTGTCAAGATTAAATGAAGTTATTTATTTAAGGCATCTGGTAGTGTTTTGTGTTTGAGACGAAACATTTCAAAAGATTCAAATGTGTGGATAGGAAGTGAGTGGATAGATGCAAAGAGGGAGGAAAGTGTTCTTTGTTGGGACAGAGTCCACTGGGGCCCCTTTGGGGTCATTTTAGAAACTTATTTAAAACTGTCACACAAGAACTTACCCCAAGGTCTTTCTCCTCTTCTCTGTGGGAATCTAAATGATAGGTCTGCTGCAAAGATCCTAGCATGGTGCCTTGAGCACAGTAGGTGCTCAAGAGATGGCAGTTCCCTTCTTTCTCACTCTCTTCAAAAGGAGTAAGAAACCTTTTTATTTGAGAGCTGCAGAAACACCCTCAAGGCTTAAAAATTAATGTTCCAAGTCTAGGAGTGGTCAGCACATTTTCCCTCTGTGTCTTCAAAGAGAAGTGGGTCATCACCTCCGGCCTGAAATTCGGAGCAGAGTCGGTCTCCCCTCAGCACGGTGCACCTCCTTTGCTGCACAAGTAAACCTGGGGATCGCCCCCAGCCCCTGGGCCTCAGCCCCTCTCCCCCGCCTAGCGCAACAGACCCAGTGATGCCTCCACCTCCTTCTCCATCGGGTGTCCTTTAATAATAAATGCCCTTATGCCATTACATTATATTGTGGGTTTTGAAAATTTAAAATACGGCTGATGCAATATTAATTGCCTATAGTGGTATAAAACACAGGGCCGGAGCCCAGCCGGGCTGCAGAGGAGGCGGCCGTGAGCGTCCCGCGCCGAAGTGAAGCGCTCCAGACAGACGCGCCTTTGCGGGCTGCAAGGTTTCCTGCAGGTAAGAGCCTTCAGCTTTTCTGGCCCGGGAAAGATACCCGATATCCGCCTCCGTCTCCTTTCTAAAAAGTTCCCTGCTGATATATATATATATATATATATATATATATATATATATATATATATATTTTTTAAATTAATAGCCTCAGAAGTTTGGAAGACTTTTTTTTTTTTTTTAATGGCGAGGGAGAGATGAGCCGCCTGAAAGTTAAGATCTGCTCCATAACTGGACTGGTTGGGTTATGAGTTGACCCGCGCCTCTGCGACTGGTCGGCTTCAGATGCCTGGACTGCCCTAGCGCACTGGTATTTTGACCAGCTTCTACCTGCGGGGCGGGAGCTGCTGCTCCGTCCACGACGCGCCCCACCCTCTCCCACCCACTGAGTGCGACGGCTAGGCGCCGCTGCCTCTCTCCTTGGGCTCTCTCAGGAAGCCTCGGGAGCTGCGGTTTCTCCGGAATTGTGCAGTCGCCTCTGCGAGACGGAGGCATAGACCTCTCAAGAGCGGAGGGTGGGTAGGTTCCAACCGGTTTGGGGTTCACATAGGCCTCTTTTGCATCCTGGTGGGCCATTTCCTAACCGTGTGACCTTGGTTAAGTCACATCACTTCTGTAAGCTTCTCTTGATGACTGCAAAACCTCACAAGAATAATTTTGAAGAGCAACTGGAAAACACTTCGGAGCAGATTTTCAGTTCCAAAATACCACCAACTTGAAACATTCACTGTCCGGGCCCAGCTGGGAGTTTCTTTAAAAGTCTGGAAGAGAAAGGGGGCTGGGAAGGGGCAGTGTTCAGGGCTGTTTGTATGGAAAGCTGCACTGGGCCTTTCAAGGTGGGATTTTGAGAATACTCTGTGGAGTAGGGAGAGGATTCTAGGCACTTGGCTGTCTGGAATTAGGGTCTGACCCAGAATGAGCTGTGCCATGCAGAGCCCTGCATGGCTGAAGTCGTGGGTTCCTCTTGAATCCTGGGCTCCTGGATTCCTGGGCAGATCTCTGGCCAGGAGTTTACTGTCTAACTCTCTGTGCTTAAGATAGTATCAGTTTTGTTCACAGTTTTTTTTTTTTTTAAGATTTTATTTATTTATTTATTTGACAGAGAGAAATCACAAGTAGACGGAGAGGCAGGCAGAGAGAGAGAGAGAGAGGGAAGCAGGCTCCCTGCCGAGCAGAGAGCCCGATGCGGAACTCGATCCCAGGACCCTGAGATCATGACCTGAGCCGAAGGCAGCGGCTTAACCCACTGAGCCACCCAGGCGCCCCTGTTCACTGTTTTATACCCAGTGCCCAACTCAGGGTCTGGACCAGAGTGGCGGACAATGGGTATCTGTGAAATGAATGAAGGAATGAAGGAATGAGGTTTTTGTTTTGTAAAATGAAAGGACCCTTTCCAGCCCTATCCTTCCTAGATTCTGGGCACCGTAGGGAAGAAGAGGGGGCACACTATGGGAGTGGGGGCAGGGTCCAGGTGATGATCTGAAGCCCCAGCTTCCATTCAGAGGCAGCCAGTTTCCTTCCCGTTTAAATTAGAAGAAGCCTTGCCTCCCTCCGTGGTTATCATGGGTACAGAGGGGATGCTCTGTGATATGGGCCCTCAGAACTTAAAGGAGGAATCCGGGGAGAAGATCAGGGGGTGACCTCTGCCCTGCTGCATGTTCCTGAAACTCTCTTGGCCTTTGAGCCTGGGTTATTTTACTTTCTTACGGAGAAGGAAACAACTCTGGCTCCAGAGTAGACAGCCCTGGGTGGAAAACCTACTCCATCTTTTAGATGAAGTGCCTTTAACTTTCTGAGCCTCGGTGGTCTCATATGTAAAGTAGGAAAAAAGACAAACTTTCAGGATTGCTGTGATGAGCATCACACAGGCTAGGGCCTGACCCGTAATAGGCATTAGTGGATACTTAATCTTTTAAAAACATTACTTATGCTCAGAGAAGTGAGAGTTAGTGTCCCAAAATCAGGGCTTGGCCCGCGCTAGGATCAACATTTCCCCCTCTGGGAGCCACAGTGTTCATCTATAAAATGAGAGCAGCGGCACTGACTACCAGCTTTCCAATGCCGTTGTCAGCGGTAAATCAGAAAGCGTACAAGTAATCCCTGTGCACACCGTGTGGCTCAGGAACCGAAGCGTCCTTGTAATTCGCTCTCCTGGAGTCCATGGTGTGAATAAGTTCCCGCTGAGAAGCTGGACCCCAATGGCGGCTCCTCAAACTCACGCCTTCCTTCTTTGCGGAATCCCGGCAAGCAGCAACGTCTTGATTGTTGGAAGACTCAGCGCAGCTCTCCCTCCCAAGGAGTGGGCTCCAGTGAGCAGAGGAAGCGGGGATGGAGTCTCTGATTCCGTCTCCCGGGTTCAGCTCCGCCTTTGGACTTGGTGTCCCCAAGCGTCAGCCTAGGGTGACACTCGCTGACGAAAGCCCCTCTTCGACTGAAGGAGAGACTGAGGCCCGGAGAGGGGCGGAGGGTCTTAGGTGGCTCCTTCTACCCTAGATTCCTCTCTTCTCCAGTCCTGCTATCTTACTACCCTGTTGTATTTCTTTCTTAGTCCTAATCATTCCCTGACCGCACTCTGCTTATTTATTTAGCAGTAAATGCGCTCAGGGCCAGTACCTGGTGGGCACAGTACCCTTCCCCCACCCCCCTCCAGGAACCCAGCGCGGAGCCTCCTACAGAGGGGCGCTTCACAAACGTTTGTTGGATAAGCGAATAATAAAATCTAACATGTGTCAAGGGCTTCCTGGATGTCAGGTACTGTTCCAAGCTCTTTATATGCATTATTAATCCTTGAATAACACGAGTCGGTCCCATTTTAAACCCCATTTTACAGATGAGAACGTGGAGGCACAGAGTGTTTATGTAACTTGCCGGGGACAAGATGTGACACAGCAATTTGGGGGAGAGCTGGCAAAACACCCACTTCTTCGTCTAACCGGTCCCCAAGCGAGACCCAGCTCTCTCTGGGCAGGCGAGGGGCGGCCGCCCGGACTGAGGGCGGAGCAGACGCGTCGGATTTGGCTGAAGGTGCCGCGCGAGCGAAGGAAGTGGTGTAAACCGACGCCCCGTGTCCTCGCAGAGTTTCGGGGCCCTCCACTGGCGCTGCGGGTCTCTCCCTCATGGTTTCGTGCCGCCTCCCAGTCTCGGTCACTATCCGCGTGGGTGCGTTCGCTCGTCTCCCACGCAACCCGCCCTCAGCTCCACTCCAACCTCGCAGGCGCAAAACTTGACCCCAGAGCGCAGGAGCGAGACGGGCCGCGAGCTCTGCGCGCGCAGAAAGCCCCCTTCCCCTCGTCCCTCTCTTCCGCCGAGCGGTGGGAGCCCCCTGCGGTCACCCCGCCCCGGCGAGCGGACGGAGCCAGCGAGGACCCCGGCAGACGAATTAGCCGCCCCTTCGATCGCTCGGTGCGGATCAGGTCAGGTTTCCCTCCGCCCCCCGACGGCGCTTCCGCACTCGCCGGCCTCCCAGGGCTCCCCCGCCGGGTCAGGATTCGCCCGGCTCCTCCCCGCGCCTCCGGAGGGGACTTCCTCTGTGCGCTGTTCTGGCTTGGGGAGCCCCCTGGACTGCGGGAGGTGGCGTTGCGAAGAGAGGGTTGCGCGGCCAGGCCCGGGCTCCTCCCGGGGTGTCCCCCCCATCCGTTGCTTTCCGTGTCCAGCGCGTGGAGGACTTTTCTCCAGAAAGCGTCAGTTCTCTCTGCCCTTTGCCTCGGCCCAGTACTGCCCAGCCTGGCGCTGGAGGCATACTGGAACCGAAGCAGCACTCTTTCTTGAGTGTTAGGATTCACACACAAAATCCCATTGTTCATCTTAAGAAAATCAAAATTTTGTTGGACTTCTTATACCTATTTAGGATTGATGATTTACTTAGAATTACATAGGGAGGGACATCACCCTAATTTCAAAAAGTCTCTGGACGAATCCTACCCCCAATACCGTATCTTTTTTCTTCCACTCAACACGCCTTCCACCCATCCCACGCGCGCACGCGCGCGCGCACACACACGCACAGGCACACGCATACCAGCCCAGCTCCAAAAACCCCTGCGTTTCCTCCTGTGACAGAGCCTCCCTATGCCTGGGGCTTTGCTAGGCAGCTCACCTCTTGGCAGATATAGTTAATGTCCAGTCCTCGTAAATCAAGACCATAAAAAGCTTACTTTCATATGCACTCAATTTCTACCAAACCTAAACTAATTGCATAAATTCCTTTAGGCCACTCAGGGCTGCTCTCTGGGTTGGGATCTGATCAATTAGTCATTAGGCACTCCATTAGCTGGGGTTTAAGCTGCCTCATATAAATGTCTCCTGTCAATTTGCTTGTAATTGAATGAATAAAAAAAGGGTACAATTATTAGCACAGAGGATCAGAATGAGGAGAGGTCAATTTTATTAAAATATTCTAAAAATGTCTTAATCTAATAATAATAACAATAACAACAACAGAAACAACAACAATAATTGGAAGGCATTTAGACATCAGCCACTCCAAGAATCTCTCCATGTTAGAGAAAGGTCTGGGTGAAACACAGCAAAACTGAGTATGTGTCTATGCTCTGCCACCTTGGGAAACTAGTCTGTTCCACTCTTGGGGCTTTAGTATTTTTACCTGTAGGTTGGAGGTGATTTTTTTTTTTGAACTACTTTTATATTTTGTCAGAGTTAATTCACACATATAGTTAAAAATTGAACACAGAAAGTCAATTTGATGAATCCCCACTCTTGGCCACTTTTAGCTGTTTCTTTCGGAAGTTAATTGCAAATCTAAATAATATGGGTTTTGTACTATTTTTCTCCTTCTTGAGAAAAAACCTGACTGTATTTTGAGTTGTGTTAAGAACTACAAAGTTGAGAGTTTGTGTCTTCATATTTTGATTAAATAATACATGATTCAAGTTCAAAAGAACTACAAGATTTACAGTGAAAAGCCTTTCTTCCACCCTTGACCCCAAGTTAGCCAGTTCCCACTGTTGAATGCAAGTAACATTATCCATTTCTTGTGTATACTCCAGAGAGATTTTATTTTGTCATTTTTTTTTGATTTGCCATTTTTAGTCATTGTGCACTAATTTCTTGCTATGGTATCAGAGAACTAATAATAATAATAATAATCTTGATTAGTCTTCCATACCAAGAAACCTCAGAAGTTTTATACAAAATCAATAATGAAAAAATATGAACTAGATGGGCAGTTGAAAATTCTGGTTCCTTTTATTTTTTTTTTGCTAAAAATTATTTTGAAGATGCAGATTCCATGATGTATAAAAACTGCCTACTCACAAACATAAAGAGTGTTTATGGACTGATTTGCATTCTATCCCATCTCCTTCCAAATAGAATGTAAAGCAGCCTATCTGTAAGTACTACGGGATCAGTGAGCCCGTTTTTTGCCTTAAGAAGAGTTTTTCTTAAAACCGAATGTATAATAGCAGTGTATATTAGCAGTGTATAATAGCAGTGATGGGACTGGAGAGAACATCAGTGACATTATTTAATAATCTGCCTAGGGCTGAAGATTGAGCACAAGGCTGCAGAAATTCCAGCCAAGCTCCTGTGCGTGAAGGAATTACTAGCATCAGAGCGTAAATTCTATTTCTGACAGCAGTTCAAGGTGGTGATCCGGATTGACTAATGGGCGATGTACAGGGAGCCATTGTTTCGGAGGCAGGATTGATTTGTACTGAGCCTTGCATACTCTCTCAAGGAATTCTTCTTGTAGTGAAAAGCATGGATTCAAAGAGTTTACTAGTAGAATCCTGGTCATTTCTGGTCACCATACAGGACACAGGGTGCAGTGGGAAGGAATCTGAAATGTGCACAGAAAGGTCTGAGTTGAGGCACGTTGTTCTATGTGTTCTTGGCAACTCAGCTCACTTCTCAGTGCCTCAGTTTCCACAACTCTAAGGTAGGGAACTGAATTCGGTAGTAGTTCAATTTTGGTGAGGATTCATGGACTCCTTTGAGAATCTGAAGAAAACTATTTCCCTAACCAAGAAAAATGTAGCTCTGTACAGTCAGGTTTGTTGCTAACTTCTTGAAGGTTAACCGTGTATCTGCTAGATTCATCCCATGAATTTATAAGTCCCAGATTAAGACCCTCCTGGAACAGTCCTGTAACGGCTACTCTTCATCCGGCTATCTGAGTATGTGGTCAAATACCCATAAGCACGGAAACCAGTTTAGCAAACTGGGAAGAACTTTACTGAAGGTGAAAATAAAGTGTCAGTTAGAGTATGAGCCAACTGTCAATAAAGAATCCAAATAGCTTTGGCAAAATTATTCTTCAGATCTGTAGTCTCCCAAGAGACAGTGTGGTGGAGTGAAAAAAGCCTACATTAGGGGTCAGAATCTAGTGTTTTTGTTTTTGTTTTAACCGGTCTGCCAACAGCTAGAACTGAGATTTTGAGCTGGTGGCTTCCCTGCTCTGACCCTCTCTTTTCTTTTCTTTCCTTTTTTTTTTTTTAAAGATTTTATTTGTTTATTTGACAGAGAGATCACAAGTGGGGAGGGGGGGAGAGCAGGTTCCCTGCTGAGCAGAGAGCCTGATGTGGGGCTCCATTCCAGGACCCTGAGATCATGACCTGAGCTGAAGGCAGAGGCTTTAACCCATTGAGCCATCCAGGTGCCCCTGACCTCTTTTCTTATGGGTAAAATGAGAAGAGGTGAGATGACTTGCAAAGCTGCCAGTTATGACATTGGTGAGCTTGTGTGTGTAGGCACTGGCATGTCTTACATTTAATATTTGTTTCAGCTTATTTTATTTTTCTATTTTGCTTTCAAAAGGAGAGCTGTACAATCAAAGTAGAATTGGAAGGAGAGGCTACCAAGTGTGGTGTCCGCTGGGTTCCCAGCATTGAGGTTCTAAAACCATGAGACGGAAACATAACCCCACGTCCTAATGAAAAAATAAAAACACCAACAGTTTGTAAGTTTAAAAATTAAAGGCGGGGGTGGGGTAAAGGAGACAGGATGAAATTAAAACATTTTGTTAGACTAAATAGTCCTGGCTCAGACAAGCCAGTTCATCAGCAGGCCTGAGGAGCCCCAGTGAGAAGTAGAGGGACTAGGAGGGGGTTGGTTGTAGGCTGGGCAGGGTAGTGTGTGCCCCACCCCCCATGCCCATTCCAGCTTTGGCTGGAATCCACAGATAAGAGAATGCTGACCAGGGCTCCAGAGCTTCATTTTTTTCCCCCTCTCTGACTGGGAACAATGCTTGCAAACACTAGCTCACTTAGCATATGAGGGGCTGTATGGTCACGTGGTTCATTTAAAAGGATAAGAACATTGGCCACCTTCAACTCTTCAGGCTCCAACTTCCTGAAGTTTCTCTGGTCCTATAGACTTTTCCCCCAGTTTTATTGAGAGATGATCGACAAATAACATTGCATAAGTTTAAGGTGTACAACATAGTGCTTTGTTAAGCTATTGAGCTACTGAAAATAATCACCACAATAAGACTAGTTCACACCCATCATTTCACATAGTTACAATTTTTTTACTTATGGTGAGAACTTTTACAATCTCCCCCAGAGTGACTTTTAATATATAATACAGTTCTACTAGCTATAGTCATCATGTTGGACATTCCACCCTCAGAGCTTATTTTATAACTGGAAGTTGCACCATTTGACAACCTTCACCGTATTCCTGTGTTCTATAGTTTTTACTTCTCGAGTTTTTCTCCCATAGTATCTTTTTTTTTATTTTTAAAGATTTTATTTATTTATTTGGCAGAGAGTGACACAGCGAGAGAGGGAACACAAGCAGGAGTGGGAGAGGAAGAAGCAGGCTTCCTGCCGAGCAGGGAGCCCTATATGGGGCTCCATCCCAGGACTTGGGCAGAGGCTTAACCCACTGAGACACCCAGGTGCCCCTCTCCTGTAGTATCTTGATATTGCTTATGGCTTTGGGTTGGACGGCCCTATGACTTCTAATGTGATTAGGTCTTTGAGAGGAAGATCTGTATCTCTTGTCACAGCAGGGTTTTTCCATCACAAGAAGAGTTTTAATACTATTTCCTCAAATGCTTTACATTGTCATTGTTAGGCACATGAAATCCTAGAATATGAAGGGAGAAGAATTCATGGAGATTTTCTGGCTGGTGGACATGATGTTCTATTAGTAGGGGTCCAGGAATCTATATTTTTCACAATCTGTCCAGCTGACTCTGCTTATATGCCTGGATTTAGGAAGATGTTTCGTCTACTTTTTTCCCCCACCAAAGTGCCCCACGCTAAAGTTTGGGTATATAGCTGGAAACCCAAAATTACTTTCAGTGTTGTTGCATTTCAGGTGCAATAAAATTTGCCTCCCATTTCACAAGGTATCGGTGACTCTTTTTGCCCTCCCCACCATTGCCACGTTAGTTTACTTAAGGAATTAATTGGGGCAGCACCCAGAACCTTTGGTGTAACCACACCTTGCACAATGATATGTGGCTCATAAGAACCAGTAGCTTAGATTGCCAGCAGATTCTAGTGCAGCCTCTTTATTTTAGGGCAAAAAATGAGACCTAAAAGCAATTTAGAAGGTGGATCACAAATAGCAGTAAAACAAGCAACAAGTCTGAAGACTACTTTAGCAAGTACTTAACAAATTTTGAAATTAAATCCATGAACAAGCTATTCTTGCTTATAACCCTCCCATCCATATCTCTCCCCGCAAAGGTGAAGGGAGGAAAGGAGGAAATTTTAGGGTATGGTGTGTTCCTAGCTTAAAAGTACTGCTCCTTCTAAGATGCTCTGCAGACCTAGGTGAAGTACTTATAATAAAACCCATATTTTATTTTTTAAAATTTTATTTATTTATTTATCAGAGAGAGAGGGAGGGATAGAGCGAGCACAAGCAGATGGAACAGCATACAGAGGGAGAAGGAGGCTCCCCGCTGAGCAGAGAGCCTGATGCAAGACTCCATCCCGGGAGCCTGAGATCATGACGTGAGCCAAAGGCAGAGGCTTAACCCACTGAGCCACCCAGGCGTTCCTAACTTATATTTTAAAAATGAGGTATCAGAACGATTAAACAACTTGGTCAAGGCCACACAACTATAAATTATAGAACTTAGGAGTTAAACCCAGAGTAATCTACTTCTAGAGCTGGACTGGCAAGTCCAGTTGTATGCCATGCTTGCTCCTGTAGAATAAATTGGACTTAAATTTTTAGGGGTGAAATCAGAAGGATTTTATGTGAAAGAAGCTTAGTCTTATTCAATGGGGCAAGAAGGGGGTATAATTAGATAAGAAATGAAGTCACAGAAGGAAAAATTTCTTTTCATACAGGGAAGAGGCTCTGGCAGTCAACATGGTCCAAGGAGGGAGCTGTGCTGTGAGCCCCTGTCCTGGTGGATTCAAGGCAAGATTTCAGAGAGTGACTGGGGGGTGGGGTGGAGGGTGGGTTTCAGCATCACGTGTTTGGTTGAATGAGATCACAGCTCATTCTGGTCCAAAAGCTACTGTTGCTCTGGATGTTTGTTCATTCTTAGATACCTCCAGTGAAAAATATAAAGGGACTATCTCCTCCAAAAAATGTACAACTTCCTTAAAGGAGTATAGAAAAGAAATGTTATTTTAGTAGGTATATCACAAATAGCAGTAAAACAAGCAACGAGTCTGAAGACTACTTTGGCAAGTACTTAACAAATTTATTTATTGTTATTTATTAT
This sequence comes from Neogale vison, assembly GCF_020171115.1. Classification (NCBI taxonomy): domain Eukaryota; kingdom Metazoa; phylum Chordata; class Mammalia; order Carnivora; family Mustelidae; genus Neogale; species Neogale vison. The sequence goes on along the minus strand of NC_058091.1, from coordinate 233,539,450 downwards.
ATATAATAATGTTATATTAATATTTTAATATTTTTATTAAAATGTTATTTTAATACTTTAAAATGTTATTTTAATATTTTTAATATTTTATTATTTTAATATGTTATTAAATGTTATTTTAATATTTTTATTCTTGCATTTGCCTTTTGGAATGTTGATACATGTACTTGAAGCCAGTAACAGTAAAAACAGGCTCGGCTCCTTTACCAGCTTACCATGTTAGAAGAACTCAGGGTCACTCAGCCTCCGTCTCTAGTGTTATCACTGAGAGTCACTAGAGACTTCGAGGGAATGGGAGCTGTCTTTGGAGGTTTGTTATTTAAAAATGGTTTTGGGGACACCTGGGTGGCTCAGTAAGTTGGACAACTGCTTTCGGCTCAGGTCATGATCCCAGAGTCCTGGGGATCGAGTCCCGCATCGGGCTCCTAGCTCCACGGGGAATCTGCTTCTCCCTCTGAACTTCTCCTCGCTCCTGCTCTCTCTCACTGCCTCTCTTTCAAATAAATAAATAAAATCTTTTAAAAAAAATAATAAGAATGGTTTTGTACGGGGCGCCTGGGTGGCTCAGTGGATTAAAGCCTCTGCCTTCGGCTCAGGTCGTGATCCCGGGGTCCTGGGATTGAGCCCTGCGTCAGGCTCTCTGCTCAGCAGGGAGCCTGCTTCTCCCTCTCTCTCTTGCCTGCCTCTCTGTCTACTTGTGATCTCTCTGTCAAATAAATAAATAAAATCTTTAAAAAAAAATAGAAAGAAAGGAAGAAATAGCTGAGGTCTAGATATATAATGAATTAAGGTAACAAATAGGTCTTATGTTATTACTCTGTGACAGGTCTTGCTTAAGGTGCTGGGGACTCAGCAGAGAACTTGAGGTTCACTGCCTGTCCTCATGGAGCTTACACTCCTACCAAAGACTAGTGATGTCTCATGCCTGGGACTCCAGAGCCATTTGTTTGTTAGGTGTTAACCAAGTTAATCTGACCTTTACCTGTCTGTGGTTCTTGGGAGCCAGTCCCAATCTTTCTGACTATCTCTGTTAGCATAGTATGTAGTGGATGAATATTCTCCTCCTCCTTCCTCACCCCTCTGCAGAGAGAATAGTCATGGAAGTTGAAAAGAAGACACCAACAATAACCCACAAACACTTGGGACCTAGCTGAACATCAGTTGGCACCAAGTTGATGGTGCTACACCATTTTTTTTTTTTTTTCAAAAAGATAAGAGGAAGTAACAGCTGGGGAGCACGGTGTGTGCTCCTGGCAGTCACAGTTGGCCACTCTACCAACGGAGCCACTTCCTCTATCTCCCGTTTTGGGAGGCAGATTGTGTGATCCAGATTTCATGGGCCCCCCCTCTGTGTACATGACGTGTTGAGATGGACACATCTTCTCTAGAACAAACCAGCTACTGACTGGTGTGCAGCTGGACTCTGCAGAGCTTAAGCCCAGCTAAAATGATTTCAGAGGGTGGGAGGGAGGAGGAGAAGAGCCACTTCCTTTCTGAAGGATGAGAGGTTTGATGCCAATGAGGCAACAAATTGTATGTCTAGGAGAGTTAGTGAGAAACTACGTTAGTTAGGCATCAGGTGATGCTCATGTTCCTCCCGGGAGTCACAGGAAGATTTCTTTTCTTTCAAATTTATTTTTTTTTAATGTTTAAAAAAGATTTTATTTATTTATTTGACAGACAAAGATCACAAGTAGGCAGAGAGAGAGAGAGGAGGAAGCAGGCTCCCCGCTGAGCAGAGAGCCCAACTTGGGGCTCGATCCCAGGACCCTGGGATCATGACCTGAGCCGAAGGCAGAGGCTTTAACCCCCTGAGCCACCCAGGTACCCCTCGAATTTATTTTTAAAGTAAAAGTTATATGTGTCCATAATTTCAAAGTTCAAATAATTTAGCAAGGCTTGGCACAATTTTACATATCTTGCAGACCACTTCCCCGTCTCCTCCAGTTCTCGGGGCGATCACTTTCACTCCCTGCGGCTGGTCCTCTTGCTGTTGACCTCACTGGCTCTAAATACCATGTTCCCATGGCCACCTCTTGTGTGTTCAGTGTCCAGGAATGAGGTGAAGATTTAGCTGTCTCTTGTTCCCTATCCTAATTTCTGCCCCCTTGCCATTCCAAAATAGATCTTAATTTTGGTTAGATCAGTATTCGGTGTTCATATGTTTTACTCTCAAACAACGTTTACTGCTGAGCCACGTAAGACGGTATAGTTCCTTTTCCCTTTCCACACCATATTTTATTTTTTTGACATTAGTAATTATTGCTGTTTTCTGTTTTGTTTTCTCTTTTATTTAGGAACCCCAAACTCTCCCCATGGACGTAAATCTTGTCTCAAGACTTTTGAACACACCAAGTGTTCCATCAGTTTACTTTCCTTGAAGGAGACGCTTAAGTCTTGGAGCTTTCTGACTTGTCCAGGATGAAGCAGCGGCTCTCTACACAAGCTGAAAGCTGTCATCCTAGGGCCCCCCTTTGCCATCAGCCTATAGCTTGTCTTTTGGGCTGAATCCTCTGTTTTCCAGAATCAGTATCTTTTCTTGGTTTTGTGCCTCATTTAGGTGGCACACATACTCCCTGAGAAAGGCTGTGACGGAAATAGCTTTTTTGGAAAATCATCAGGTCTAAGAATGTCTTTATTCTATTCTAACACATAAATGGCTATTTGACTGCTATAGAATTCTAGATTAGAATTAATTTTCCCTAAGCCTTTTGAAGAGTTTGCTCCATTGCTTTCTAGCATTTGGTGTTGAAAATGCTGAAAGTTGAAAAGTTCAAGGCCATTCTCATTCTCGATTTGTGTAGGAAACTTATGTTCTCACTCTGAAAGCTTGTACGGTATATTTTTAAAATTTATTCTGCTGGGACGCCTGGGTGGCTCAGTGGGTTAAAGCCTCTGCCTTCGGCTCGGGTCATAATCTCACGGTTCCTGGGATGGAGCCCCAAGTTGGGCTCTCTGCTCAGCGGGGAGCCTGCTTCCCCCTCTCTCTGCCTGCCTCTCTGCCTACTTGTGATCTCTCTCTCTCAGCTCTGTTGCTGTTTAACTGCGGAACTTTTCAGAGTCTTTCATAAGTCGGAATGAATGTGAATCTCCAGGAGAGGGGTGTAGAATGATACAGCATTTCTCACACCTATTGTAAGAAGGAAGGACTCCTGTCCTGTTTTTTTTCTCCAGGGCATCCACTGTTTTGAGGGATGTTGCTTAGAACCTAGTTGGGAAACAACATGGCCTAGTTTTTCCCTACGGGTCAGAAAGTAAGTATTTTAGGCTCTGCGGCCATACAGTCTCTGTTGCAGCCACTTAACTCTGCCATCCCTGTACAGAGGCAGACATCATACACCAGCGAATGGCCATGGCTGCATGCTTAGAACACTTTGTTTACAAAAACAGGCAGCAGGCCGGATAGAGGAGGCAGCACCACAGCAGATAACCTCGCCACAGTTCTGCCAGCCGTTAACCTGAATTTGACCTCATGACCTTGAAAGTGGAGAGAGTGGGAAAGGCATAGGCTTTGGAGTCAGGAAGATAGGCTTGAACACCAGCTGTGCTATAGTAGTTATGTGACCTTGGGCAGGTCCCGTGGCTTAGCCCTTCTGCCTCTATCTGGAAAACAATAACTAACACGACTGAATATCCGCTAGGTACCATGCTGGCACGCTACCAGGCTCTGGGCCGACCGGCGAGATGTCGGTCTTCATGGAGGCAGAAAAGTATGACAGACAGTAACTGCCAGGATTGGAGTAACCCTTTACTTGGAGTAAAATGTGGAAATAATACTTCAGCCGAAGACATTTTCATTTGTTGGATCCTTACCACGAGCCAGTCACCTACTCTTCCTAAATGTGTGATGTCATTTGAGATAAATACGTTATCCCCATTTTAGAAGTAAGAAAACTGTGGCACAGAAAGGCTAAGTATCTTACCTAAAGGCACACAGCTAAGAAGGGGCCATTAGGGACTTTAGGACCTTCTGACACCAAATCCCCTGCTCCTTCCTTTACACCCTACTTACCTCACCAGGTAGGCTGAAGCTCAAGTAAGAACATACGTGAAATATGCTCAGACATCTAGCAGGTGCTTATCAGTGTCCGTCCTTCCCTTGGAATCCCCCTCCTCTGAGTGGAACCCTTCAGGGTGACTTTTCTGGAATCCGAGAGTTAAGCTGCTAGGGAGCGGGCCCCCAAGCCTTTATCCTGGAGAGTCCTGTGGATTTCTACACTGAAATAAATGTAAGTGAAATGGAAGAATCTACTCCTTTCTTGACTGCAGGCCAGCAAATGGGTAAGAAATAGAGACACAGAGATCAGATCAGGGCAGGAAGACATTAATCCCTCCCTGGATTTCCAGGTGAGCGCAACACAGCGTGTTCTTCCAGGGGCCAAAAACGACTGATGGGCTAGGTCTCTTAAGACAGGTGTCTGAACCCTGCATTTCTCCTCAGCTCCCTTTCCTATGCTGGTGTGCTCCCTGATATCCTGCTCGGCATCTCCTGAGAACCGGTGCCTTAGAGATGAAAGCCAAGAAAATGCAACAAGCCATCGGCGGCGCTCACTCAATTGATTTTTACACAAAATTTGCCTTCATGCACGAAGGATGGAAAAATGATCCCATAAATAATGGATAACAAAAACAAATGCAGGGAGGAAATCAATAGTCACACACTTGATACCGCAGGGAGATGGGAGAGGAAAATATGGAGGCTCTTCCAGCTAAACGGCCCCCCGGGGAACCCCTTCCAAGCACTTCCTGCTGGGGAGGGAGAGGCACATCTTGCCCTAGCCAGTCTGCTGAGTCCCTGGGGAGAACACCAGGAGTGGGGTGTCTTATGGAGCTTTTGGCTTCCTTGGGTCTTAGTGAGGTTTGGGCTTCTTCCAAAGTTTCAGAGTCAGCCTCGGGGCATTGGAACCATCTGCCCCTCCAAGATCAGCCCGGTTTCCATGTACCCAAACTGGGTACATGCCCTGGTTGTTTTCCTAAGCTGTTCTTGGCCTCAGGAGCTCCAGAGGGCTTTTGGAGATGTCAAAAAGGCGGCCATGCCCTGTCTGAGATTCCTCCCTTGTTCTGTTCACAGCAAGTTGCTCCCAGAGCTGGTCACTCACTCCGGCAGGACAAAAGCCCCCAGAATGGCATGGGGAGAGGGCTTTGCATCCTGGTTCTCCCTGTAGGGTTCTTGGCAAGTCATCCCATTGCTCTGAGCTTTCGTTTCCTCATCTGTAAAATGGGCCAGGCAAAATCTCTAAAGCTGGTAGGAGAGGATACACTACTCTATGTGTATACAGAGCCCAACATACAGTAAGTGCTTAGAATAAGGTAGGCAGGGGCACCTGGGTGGCTCAGTGGGTTAAAGCCTCTGCCTTCAGCTCAGGTCATGATCCCGGGGTCCTGGGATCGAGCCCCACGTCGGGCTCTCTGCTCAGCGGGGAGCCTGCTTCCTCCTCTCTCTCTGCCTGCCTCTCTGCCTGCTTGTGATCTCTGTCTGTCAAATAAATAAAATCTTAAAAAAAAAAAAAAGAATAAGGTAGGCAGAGTCACCCTCCAATGACAGCTGAAATCTGTACATATGCTCACTTCTGCTGCCTTCAGGGCTTCGTGGAAGTCTCGTGACTGGCTGGGGGCCGTAGCTCCTAATTAGTCTTCCGGCCTCTGACCTCTTCTCTTTGGTCCTCGCTCCACATAGTTGTCCCCTCTCTGAAAGCCATGTTTGATCATGTCAGACCTTTTTCTGGTTGTTGTCACCAGTTTTCCTGGTATTCAGTTTTTTTGATGAGGTGGTGCGTTCACATGGCTCAGGTCGAAGACGTGAGCTTTCCTCCTTTGCTTTCGCTTCCCATCCATCCAGCACAGGATCACTCTTTTATATATTTCCAGGGAAGGTTTATCAATTATAAGCTTATATATATGCTTGTAAGTATATATTTATGTATACATATTACCATGGGTTCTTTTTTTCTCAAGATGGTAGCAGACTATGCATACAGGTCTACACCTCTCATATTATACTCAATAGATCCTTGTGCTTATATAGTAGATAAGGGGTTTGTCAGGAGATAAGGAGTTTGCTTTTTTTTAACAGCTGCCTGCTGTATTCCATTCTAGGGATGTACCGTCATTTATTTGACCCATCACTGTGAGTGGAATTGGGTTTTTTCCTCCCCCAGACTTTTGCTTTTACAAGCACAGTGGTGATGAGTGATGAGGTACATGTGTCATTTCCCAATACATCTCTAGAATCAATTACTGATGTGTAATTGCTGGGTCGAAGGGGGTGTGCACTTTTACTTTTGCTAGATATTGCCAATTTGCTCTCTTCAGACGCAGCCAGCAGTAGTATGAGAGAGCACCTCTTTCCCTCACTTTGGCCCACCCTCTCAGGGCATCTTCATGGATACTCTGTCCCAAACATTCAGAAGTACCAGTGTTTCCCATCATGTCATCCAATTTCCCAGCGCCATAACTTTCACCTGCTCCCCTCTGCCTGGGAAATGCCATCATCCTTCAAATCCTCATTTTATGCTACTTCTGTGTTGCTTCCTGTGCTCCTGTGTGGACTCCATCAGTAGCTCCTTCCTGTGTTCTTCCACACCACACCCCGTTTATACAGCGCCTACCACACAGGTCAGATCTGGTTCTGTGCTTATTGTCAGGGCGTACCTATCTGTGTATCCTCAGTGAGAACTGGGAACTCTGAGTTACTATTTACTGGATGGACATGCAAGATACTAACTCGGTCAGGGAAATGATGAGGAAAAAAAAGGCAGGATCCTTACTCTCAAGGAACTTGCAGAATTTATTAGAATTCTCTGATTCTGGAAAAATGGGCACGTGGTCATTTTAATAATTTCTGTTGCTGTCCCAGAATTCACATGGACTTGCAGTGAACAGAGGTGAGGGAATGTGTGTGTGCCCTTGAGAGAAGACAGTACACACACACAAGCCCATCCCCATCTTGAATGTTTTCCTCCCTCCCTCCCGCCTTCCTCCCTCCCTCTCTTCTTCCCTTCCATCCTGGGAATGACTCCCAGAATATTATGGAAGCTATGGTATTTGTCACAATCGGGCAGCTCACCTCTGGAAGAAGTGGAAGTCTAGAACATACCATCTTGGCTGCTATCCAGAGATCAGGAAGGTCTCCACTGCCAATGCAGTGTCTGGTCCGAGTACTGGACCACTAAGACCACTGCCGCTACCACTACCTCTGGAAGCTGGAGATGAGACATTAGCATCTCTATACTTTTTCTTGACCATTTGAAAAGGGAAGAAGGATGGATGGAAAGAAGGAAGGAAGGAAGGAGGGAAGGAAAGAAGCCTTCCCTCCCTCCCTTCTTCCTTTCTTTTAGGAACAGGTGAGGAAAAAATGGCTTTGCCAAAGTGAATGGGAAGCTTTGAAATATGTACATAATAAAAACACTGTCTTGCTCTGATTGTAAGAGGACATATTCTACTATAAGACCAGATCAGATAGATCTGAAGAAGAGAGCAAGTACAGTTTACACACACAAGCCCATCCCCGTCTTGAACGGTTTCCTCCCTCCCTCCCACTTCCCTTCCTCCCTCCCTTCCTTCCTCCCCCTGCTTCTTTCCAACCCCCCTCCCTTCTTTCCTTCCTTCTTTCCATCATCCTTCCTTCCTTCTTTCCCTCCTTTCTTTTAGGAGCAACTGAGGAAAAACTGGCTTTGCCAAAGTGAATGGGAAGCTTTGAAATATCAGGTACATGATAAAAACACACTGTCTTGCTCTCTGCTTCTAAGAAGACATGTTCTACTATAAGGCCGGATCAGATAGCTCTGAAGAAGAAGAAAGCAAGTGCAGTTTACAGACCAAGCCATCACAATAAGGTAAAGGAAAAGTTACAGGAAGGAGAAAAAGTGGACAGGAGAAGGAAGCGAGTTCTGCAAAGTTAAGCAGGGGTACGCCAGGACCAAACACTTAACTAGAAGAGAATTTTGAGCTGCTCATTCTCTTGACTCCCCGATTTGAAACCCCAAATCTATCAGAGGAGCTTGATCCTTAATGTGGATTATTATTTTATAAATTATTAAGAAGAGCAATATCTCTCCATTTACTGAATGTCATAACAAAAGAGATAGGAGGAAAACCAAGACATTGCCTACCCAAAGAGTCTAGCATTTGGACAGTGTAAAGTCACTAAATAATTCAGCAGCTATTTGAAAGTATAGTGTTTTGTAATTTCGACAGAACCATCTTAGTCTGGCTCTCTGTAGCACAGAATTTTAAAAAGGTGTTTGCCTTCATGACGATCTATTTCTGGGAGAAATGGGAGTCGGGTGGAAACGCTGGTCAGGAGAGAGAGGACTAATTAGAGAGCCTTGTGTTTACTCTGATTTTAAACTTTCATGAGACTGCTGAGGGTGAGTCCTGACCAGCTTCTAGTACTGTCTCTGATTTCTTTCTCTGCGCCCACACGCTGGTGCTCTAACTAGATGCATCTGTGCCCCGTATGCCCATGGAGAGGACCGCCACTGTCCATGTGGAACTGTCCCATATTGCCGGAAAGATGAATGGAGGAGTAAGCCAGGGTAGCCTCCTTAGCTCTCCTAGTAAGGTTGGTGTGCCTGGTCCGGCTGGTTCGGAGCAGCCAGAAACACAAGCTCAACAGCACCTGGAAGATGCTGCACCAGGAAAAGACAGGGATGGGGTGAGGCAAGGGGCCCGAGGGCTGTTCCCACACGAAGGAACTAATTCATCGCTCTGGGCGTGGTTTTATGTAGAGGTGACCTTACTACAGGGAAGATTTCAGGCAGTTTGCTGGGGTCCATAAAATTAAACAAAGCGTTCAGAGCATGACAGAAGGCAGGATAGCGTTATAGGTAAGAGAGCCCGTGGGTTAGTCTTTAAGTCCTGCCCTTCCCTGGCGGGACTGCGGGCAAGTGCATCATCTCTGTGTGCCTCAGTTTCCTGCCCTTGAGGGCACAGATAATTATGATGCTCACCTCCCACGGTGGTTGTTAGGATTTCAGTGGAAAACAATGTCGTGTAGCAGAACAGTGCCTGGCTCAGGGTGAGCGCTCAGTATGTATCAACTGCTCTTACTCCTTTCGCCCTTAGTTCCCTTGACCCCCGAGAACTGGGGTAGGCACAGTAGCTAGTTACAGAGAACAGAGCTCTGTGTTTAATGTGGCTATTGAGTGAGGGCCTCTGCAAGTACTTATTGGCAAGACAGACTCCTGTGGATGAGTTATGTAAGTGGCATCCCAGAGGTCCCGGCATGGATGCAAACCAATTAAGTTAAGCACTTACCGCAATCACAACTGCAGCTTATCGGTTTAAAAGTGGGAAGAGAGTCTACGTGAACTTGGCTTTGCAGTACTTTGCTTTGTCAGGTCTATTAGAAATACAGTCCGTGATTTCCTCATTCTTGTTCTAAATTCTGGAGTACTTTTTGTCTAATGAAGCGTATAGAATTCTGGATCTATTTCTTTACTAGCTGTGCAGTCTTGTACATCTATTTATATTCTCTTAAGAGAGTATAATTTTTCTTATCCATTCAATTTCCTTATCTGTTAAAAAGGTTTTAGTACAAACTAAAATCACCCTAGCAATTTTGAAGCACAAGGATTTCGTATTGGAAATTAAGTACTTTTAGAATTATTGTAAGGACTGTGGTTGAGCATGGAGGAATGACTCCCAGGGTATTATGGAAGCTATGGCCTTTGTCATAATCGGGCAGCTCACCTCTGGAAGAAGTGGAAGTCTAGAACATACCATCTTGGCTGCTATCCAGAGATCCGGAAGGTCTCCACTGCCAATGTAGTGTCCGGTCCGAACACTGGACCACTAAGACCACTGCTGTTACTCCTACTTCTGGAAGGTAGAGATGAAACATTAGCATCTCTATACCATTTTTCTTGACCATTTGAAAACAGCAACCATAGCAGAAGATTACCTTTCACTTCATTTCTGCCTTCCAAATCTTGCTCGAGTGCATCTACTTTATGAAATCTCTTTCACATCTAGAACCCTAGCTGCAAGGGAGTCTGGAAATGGCCTATTAGCTTTCCAGCCTCTTAAAAGCTTAAGGGTACCGCAAAGAAGATGGAGATTGACGTTGAGTACTGACTTACCATATCCAGGCCAGAAAATAAGAGTGGTAATGATGTTATGGAGTTATTGTGGGGATTAAATAAGGTAATAAAATGATTTTAAGGCTATGTAACAAAAAAGTAGGCAATCAAAAAATTAATGATTTCCAACACTGCTACTATAGTAGGATTCACTGCTACATCTTTTAAAAAGACCCAAAAGGAATCATTGTTTCTTCAGATGCCAGGCTGAATTTCCTGTGAGGATGGGAGAATTCTCTACCACACTGGCTCCCTCCCAATGACCTTAGGTCATAGCACAAGTGTCTACAGAAGCCCTCCTTGCCTACCTGTCAGTGCTAAAGGTAACTTTCCAGGCCATTCCTTCTGTTTCCCATTCAACAACCCCTCCCCCCCATTCTGGATTCTACAGTTCCCTTCCTGCTCCTTCAGGCCAAATTTCAAGTTCTTTGATTGCCTGTCTCACGGTGATACCTGAATAGAATAATTTGCTTGGCTTGGTCTCAGTTTCATCTCTGACTAATACTGTACCCACTTTACACTCAGCCCAGGCTTAGAACCTTGTACTAAGAATGGAGCCCAAGACCGTATTTGTCATCAAAGGAATTATCAGGCAGAAGCTGGAAGACAGCATTGGGAATTCCAAGATAAAGCTCCAACCAGACAGCTTGTTCTTTTTGTTTGTTTGTTTGTTTTTTTAAAGATTTTATTTATTTGACAGAGAGAAATCACAAGTAGGCAGAGAGGCAGGCAAAGAGAGAGAGGGGAGGAAGCAGGCTCCCCGCGGAGCAGAGAGCCTGATGCGGGACTCGATCCCAGGACCCTGGGATCATGATCTGAGCTTAAGGCAGAGGCTTTAACCCACTGAGCCACCCAGGCGCTCCCAAACAGGTTGTTCTGAGGCAAATACAGAGAGAAAATTTATCTTCAGTGTCTTCCAACCCACATTTTGTGGTTGCCAAGTTTTTCCCCACTTAAATATTGAACTCACACGTTGCTCTTTTACTTGGGATCATAACAGACATTCTCTACAAACCTTGCTTGTTCTACATCTTATTTTTTTTCAGTGTCTTGTAAAATAACTAACTAGCTCAGGGATTCTCAAGCCTGTTCGGGCCTCTGCTCAGCTCACATGAATCTGAATCTCAGGGGCTCTGGGTGAGGTCTTGGCAGCTGTAGTTTTTAAAGGTCTCCAGAAACAGTAACTATAACGTGCAGCCAGGGTTGAGAACCATCGCATAGTCTAACTTGAGTTGCTATGTCAGTGGGTACAACTGTCTTAATAGACTCTCCCAAATAGGGCAGTCCTATTTTTCTTTAATTAGGACTATTTGCAGGCAATGCCATAACTCAAAAAGAAAATTCATAGCTGCATCTTAGGGCCCCGTGGCAGGATAAAGTGATAGATAAAGTTTTGGGGTCAGGACACCATTTTATTAGGCCCCAGGCTATACCAGTCAAGCAGGTGACTTTTCCACCCATGCATAGAAACAGTTGTAGCAGTTTAATGTTTCATTCTTGATAAAAAAAATTTTATTCTATGAAATGGAACTATATTTTATCTCTATTCTTCTGTGCAATCTTGGGCAAACTACTTAACCTCTCTGAATACCCATTTCTTCCTTTAGTCAATAGGGATAATAGTAGTACCCACCTGAGAGGATTGTTCTGTGACTATTATATGTGGTGGATGACACGTGTAAAGTATCTGGTACCTTAGAGGTGAAAAATAAATTCAGCCTGTTACTATTATTGAATTATCTTTTATTCATTGGTGTAGTGTTTAGAAGCTATTTGAAAAGTAGATGATGGCAGAAGGTAAATAAATTGGACATGCTCAGGTCTGTGACCAGTGGAAGGAATTAAAATGTGCCTCTCCCTTGGAGTACTACTTAGCATGGAATAACCTTAATGGAAATTTCCAGTAAGGATGGTTAAGTTTAGTGTTACCTGCCTGGCTTGTTTCTCTACATTGAACTCCTGCTTGTAAGCTGCAGGGCCGTTGAAATAGGTAACATTTGCTTCACAACTTTTCATCTGAAAAGGATTTCCAGAGTTTGTTATAGGAATAAGGCCACCATGGATGCGGGGAGAGAAGGGGTGATGGAAAATCCAAGATGTTCTAAATACCATATGTTCACAATCTCATGAACAACAATCTTGGAAATCTGAAAATGATTCACATGCAGCCATACAAAAATGCCAAAGTAGTCTATAGTGTGTCATCTCATCAGTTTAATGAGCCTTAATGAACGCTTAACATGAGCCAGGCACTGAGCCAATGCTCTGAAGAAGAAGATAAGCAAGACATAGACCCAGCCCGTCAGAGGTCAGAAACCCCTGGGGAGACTGACAGCTAGAGATCACTATTAAATAGGACTATTGAAAGTAATGGCTTTAGTACTATTTGGTAAAATTGAAAAAATAAAGAGATATGAAGTTGAAAGTGTAAGATACAAAGTAGCAAATAGAGTATAATTCTCTTAATGTTAAAATATGCCAAAAATAGGTCTGAGAAGAAATACAGTATATAAAAATGACAGCTATAATTTTATGAAGATGGGGTAGTATGGCTAGATTTTTCCCCTTCTGTTCTCTAGTTCCCAAAGTTTCTCTATTTTTTAATTTTTTAAAAAAAATTTTTAAAAGATTTATTTATCTGAGAAAGAGAACACACCTGCACTCATAAGCAGGGAATGGGCAGAGAGAGAGAGAATGAGGGAGAGAGAGAATCTCAAACAGGTTCCCTGCTGAGCATGGAGCCTAATGCGGGGCTTGATCTCACAACCCTGAGCTCAGGACTTGAGCTGAAATCAAGAGTCAGACGCTTAACCGACTGAGCCACCCAGATGCCCCTCTGTTTTTTTGATACATTATTTTCTTAATGAAAAATTTAAACATGGGGCACCTGGGTGGCTCAGTGGGTTGAGCCTCTGCCTTCAGCTCGGGTCATGATCCCAGGGTCCTGGGATCGAGCCCCGCATTGGGCTTTCTGCTCAGCGGGGAGCCTGCTTCCTCCTCTCTCTCTGCCTGCCTCTCTGCCTACTTGTGATCTGTCTGTCAAGTAAATAAATAAAATCTTTAAAAAAAAAATTTAAACATAAAACACCTTAAAATGTATCCTGAAGTACAACAGGAATGACCCATCTTCTATCTCTTTGCTATCTCGAGCTCCAATATCTGTCTCAGTTCAGGCTTCCTGAAAGCAACAACCAAGACACGAGCTTGGGTGCAGGTTTTTTCTTTGGGAGGAGACCCTAGGAATGCCAGCTGAAAGAATGAGGAAGATGAGATGCTGCAAGAAAAGCTGATGCGCCTGGGCTGCCCTTGTGAGCTACTCACCACCGGAGTGACTGGAGCACAGCCTCACTGGGCAGCCTCTGCAGAACCACGTGATCTGTGTCTCTGCTGAGCTGTCCCTCTGAAAGACGGGAGGCCAGTTGGCCCCTTAGCCACTGGCTCCTATCCCCAGTAATTGAGGATTGCTCGTAGAAGTGTGGACTCTCCCCCAGCATCCCGGCTGGGCTGTGCCTGGGTTAAGTGGCCGTCCTCGGCCTTGGAGAAGGTCTGGAGGCAGAACAGCCGAGAGATGGCATAGGGGTCGCTAGATGCTTCTTGTGAGCGTGAAGCGATCCAGCACTGCATTGATAACAGGGGTGCAGAAGGCACGGGCTGGGCACGCAAGGCCGCTGAGGTTTTTAAACATGTCTCAACTTCCAGGCTCCCTCCCTGCTTCCGTTCAGAGTGTACCAACAACTCAGAAACCTGGAAGGTCGGTCTCTCACAATTGAGAACAATGTGGAATTGGGAATTGAGGACAAATGCAATGAGTGCTAAGTTCTTACAGATCTCAAGAGGTTGGAATGACAGATCACATTTAAAGATGGAATTTAAATAATGAGAAATGAAAGTTAAAAATGTATACATTGCTCCAAACAAACAAAGGCGAAGGCAAATGACTGGAATCCGTGACTTAACCAGAGAAAATTTCATGTGATAGAATACACTTGGATTAACCCTAAACCTGAAATATGAACCAATGGAAATTTTATTCCATCCTGCACTGCAATGTGTGCACTGAAGAAGCAGGATAAAAGGACCACGTACTCTGAACTAGCCAGCAGGGGTGCTGGGCTAGGTTGTGGGCACCCCCTCCAAGTGAGACATAGACCAGGTGGAACGTGGGTGCAGGAGAACCACCAGGGCTGGCCCCAGTGGGGAGGAGGCAGAAATCACGTACTTTGGGCTAGAGGGACAGAGGGTGTTTAGCCAAGAAGGAGGCAGGGTGTAGGGGGAACATGAGTGCTTACTTCAAATGTCTCAAAGGCTCTTGAGGGGAAGCAGTGGGAGGCGGTGTGGCATGTGGTGGAGAGAAGATGGTATAGAGAGGGTCAGATACACCTGCCTTGGTTGGACTCCCCTTCTGATGTTAACTTGCTGCATAGGCTCAGTCAGGTTATCTGTAAAGTGAAAATGCTAATGATCCTTACATCACATGGTTTTGTGTATAGCAAATGAGATGTGTACGTCAGTTGCTTAACACGGTACCCACCCACATATAAGAGCTCAAATTATGATGATAATTAGAAAGTTACAGAAAACAGGAATTAAATTTGGTCTCTGTGGCTGCAAATTACTGAGCTAAGGCCACTAGTTCAGTACTAGTTTGATCCTAGTCTGTGTCAGATGTCTGTTACCATCAGAATACCCCCCCATATTGTAGAGGCTGCCTTTGGAATCGTGAGGTCCCTGACCTGGGGTGTTTATAGTCAGCCGGATGGTTTCTGACCAAACCCTTGGAGGAGATTCAAGAGCTTTGTAAGTCCTCAATGTCTGGGGTGTTTGCTGGGCCTTCGCTGGCCCCTGTGTGGGGCTGGGAGTCACCAGTGGTGAGGGTTTCCATGGAAACCATGAGGGGCTCAGAATTCTGTGTCTGTGCACTGCATCCCAGAGGAAGGAGACAAGCAGTGAAGCAGTAATAGTGTGCACTTTTTAAAACTGTCTAATTAAATATTAACCCCAGAGACAGAGCATTAACGGGTCTCTTATGTAAACTTTGTGCATCTCATAACCATCCGGGAAAGGGGCTTAGGTAGAGTGCTCCAAGGAAATTAAATCTATACGCCTGTCTCCTTCCTCCCTGCCATCACTGACAAATGGTACAGAGGGCTGCCCTGTGGCCACCGCCCTCTCAGTAAGGCCCTTCCTCGGCCACTGGCCAGGGAGGATGGGGCAGGGCCCAGGGCCAAACCTGACACCATCTTTGACCCTTTCCTCCTTACCTCCTACTGTTTCTTCAGACTCTGGAATCCCCAAGTATTGGATCCTCAGGAGTGGGTACAGACAAGAGGCAGAAGAAGCAGTGGGGTGCTTAAGGAGAGAGCAGAGGTGGGTGAGAGGCAGGAACATGTAGCGAAACCTCTAGGGCTCAGAAGCATGGGTTTGTGCCTTTAGTTCTGTGATCTTGGGCAAATCCATTGATCTTTCTGGTTCTGGGGGGAAAAATGAGGATTTGTACTAGAGCTCACGGACCTCTCCAGCAACCATTTTTGTGTAGCCCCTGTGTGTGATGCTGTGAGAGAAGAGGCCCAGTTCCTGCCTGGGAGGAGTTCACGGAGCCCAGAGGGTCTTCGCCTGGGATCCGTGTGTCCCTTCAAGGTCAAGGAGCAGAGCACCTAAAAAACCCTTGCCTTTGCACTTAACTTTGTGAGGCTGTGTATGTATTTGAGTGGTGTGAGCCCTTGGCTTTCACCAAGTTCATACAGGGATCCGTGGTCCTCCAGCCAACCAAGAATCCCTCCCGGCCCTCTTGAATGTCTTCCCAGACCTCAGTCACTTGTATGCCCTTTGTCCTTTTGCCATATCTGCATTTCACCTGTGCCCAATTTTTCTCTAAAATAAAACTGGATGGAAGAGGATACATACGTCAGCAACAGTCTCCATGAATTGTGAGTGTGGGTTGGAGGAGCGAGATTCTCTCTAGCATATCTCTCTACTTATCTATCTACTTAAACAACAACAACAACAACAAAAACAGACCCAAAGCTGTTAAATAAAAAGTTCTCCCTCGCATACCACCCCACATACTCTCTACTACCACGCTACACATCTCCCCTGCGGCGTCTCTGGGAAAACACTGGTCCAGTGGTTCCCCCCCCAAACCCTTCCAGCTGTGCATTCCTTAGGAGCCTGTCACCCACCTTCCCTCACGGGCTCCGAAACCTCTTCCGTAGCCAGTCAAGGGGCAGACACGAAGGCCCTTCCTCTCCACATTGTCTGCCTTTGTGATCAGAGATGGTCGGAGGCTGCTGCCAACCCCGGAGATATCCCCAGACCCAGGTGGCCGTTGGGGGGCGGGGGTGCGAGCTTCCTGTCCCCCCCCCCAACACACACCCGGAGCGTTCCCTCTCTGCAGCCCAGACGCTCGCGCCGCTGGCCTTGCGGGACCCCCTGGCTGACTTTGCGGTGAGTGACAGGGGCTGGCGGCGGGCTGGCAGTGAGTGGAAGCGGTCCTGACACCCGAGCTGTGTGCGGCGCGCTAATTACACTGATGTGGGGTCTGGGCCGCGCGGTCCTTTGCTCAGAGGAAGGATGCGATGCAGGCGCGGGGAGCGAGCGGCACTACAGAGGAAACAGGGGACCAGCAGCACCTAGGCGCATCCATAATTTATAAAATGCCAGCAGCAACAAAGGCAAAGAGGGACCAGAACCAGGAGAACAGAATAGCATAAAGCTTTTTAATGGTCTTTTTCTATTAATGTCAGATGGGCGACTGTTTTTCAAGTGGGTGGAAGGGTTCCAAGGCCCCCACAGTTCAGTCACAAAAGCTAAATGCTGCCATTTACCCCTCCTCTCCCGGCTTTATGGAGGAGCTGAGCTGTCCTGCCAGCCAAGTGCGCTGTTTGAGGTTCAAGTGGGCATCTCATCCTTCCTGAGAAGCCGCCTGCTCTTGTGAAGGAGTTTTCCTGCAGAAGAATGAAAGCATCTCCGATCTCTTGTTTTGCGGGGCAGGCGGTTCAGACTCTGTGACTTTTGTCCAGGGCCTGGCGGTGCAGAGTTCAAGAGCGCGGGCTCCGGAGTTGGGACTCAGCATCTGTGAGATCCTGGACACCGGCTTCCTACGCTGCGGTTGCCTGAAATGTACACGTGCGCACTACAAACACGGTTTTTATGGTGCACTGTTAAGTATCCGGGAACAACTTTATGTTTTTGAGATCTTATCCATGTTGCTTCATGCTGAGCTGGCTCATTTATGAGCTGCCGTACAGAATCCCATAGCTGATTTTCCCAATCGTCTATACCTATTCAAAATATATGATAATTAGGCCTTTCTAATTCTGCTGTTTTGCATGGCCCTACTCTGTCTGAACTTGCCTCCACTCTTCCTTTTTTTTTTTTTTAAAGTTTTTTATCTTAATTCCACTTGTTAACATACAGTGTAATGCTAGTTTCAGGTGTACAATATAGTGATTCAACACTTCCATGGCTCAGGTGCTCATCACAAGGGCCCTCCTTAGTCCCCATCACCTACTTCCCCATCCCTCCATCAGCCGTCCCCTCTGAGAACCATCAATTTGTTCTCCCCTCCACTCTTTTTGTTAAATTCTTTTCTTTTAAAAGATTTTTATTTATTTATTTGATAGAGACCACAAGTAGGCAGAGAGGCAGGCAGCGGCGGGGTTGGGGGGGAAGCAGGCTCCCTGCCGAGCAGAGAGCCCGACGTGGGGCTCCATCCCAGGACCCTGAGACGATGACCTGAGCCGAAGGCAGTCTTAACTCACTGAGCCACCCAGGTGCCGCTCTTTTATGGACTTTTCAATCAAATTTCTAGTAAGGAGCCCACACCACACCCCCAGAATTATCTTTCTCACTGGATCAACATGCCTTCGCATGGAAAGTTAAAAAAAAAAATACTTGACCCAAACTTTCTTCCTGCACACATTCTGTAGGAAAGTTTTCTCTTAAGATTCTCTCCTTGAATCCAGGGCCCCCTTGGAATCAGGGTGTCTCTTAAGCCTAATATATCTTCCTTATAAGCAACATAAATCATTGAGTACCAAAATTGGAAAAACAGTCTTACATATTAAGCAGGAAAAAGGGAAATGCTCTCAGTTATATTGAATATTAGTTAATCACGAAAGAGCTGTACCAATGTTTTAAGATCAAAGGAAATTCAAGGGCTCAATAGGTGGCATTAGCCTCAAGAACAAAAATTACCACAGGAAAGAGCTAAAAAAGATAAAGCAAAACAAAAAATCAGAAAGCAACTATCTAGGGTGACAAGAAGAAGAGAAATTGGTGTCGAAGCAGATATCTGCTAACCTGGCATCACCGATACCTAGTTTGGATGCCAAGATGACTCATTCCCATGTATACTAGTTTCCCAGACCTGCTATAATGAATTACCACACACTGGTGTTTTGAACAACAGAAATTCATTTTCTCCTAGTTCCAGAGGCTAGAAGTCCTAGATCAAGGTGCCAGCAGGGTTGATTCCTCCTGAAGCCTGGAGGGAGAATGTGTTTCAGGCCCCTCTCCTAGATTCTGGTGGTTTCCTGGCAATCTGTGGTGTTCCTTGGCTTGGACACACATCACTCCCATCTCTGCCTTCATGACATTGTTCTTGTGTCTATGTCTCTGTGTGCAGACTTTCCCTTGTAGTGAGAACACAGTCATCTTAACCTGATCATCTGCAAAGCTCTTACTTCCATTTAAGGTCACATTCACAGTATTAGGGTCTTAGCACTTCAACATCTTTCTAGAGGACACAAATCAACCCATAACAGTGTCAACTGTGTTCTTTCTGTACTTTCCCACAATGCGCAAACCAGTTTTGCTCATTCAGTGTGTTAAAGACTGCATGGGCCCTGCAGTCTTTACATGGATTTACAATCCATGTAAACAACATTGATACAGCCAGACCATATACAAGTGTGCCTCGAATCCTAAAAAGATGACCTTGAGAGCGATTTGGCAAAATCAGTTGAGGTTGAAGGTGTGCCTGTCCTACAATCCAGCCAGTTCATGTCTAGAGTCACTAGCCGACATGCACAGCACGTTCACTGCATCATCATTTATGTTAACAAACCCAGGGAACAGCCTAAATCTTCAGCAGTAGGAGAATGGATAAATCTATTATAGGTTCTGGACAGCAGATTAAATAAATGCACCACAGCAACCTGTAGCAACACAAGTAAATTTTTAAAATACAGCATTGAGGATACTTTAATAGAAAAACTACCTTCTAAATTTAGTTCAGTGATTACTTCAGGGGGCCTGAAAGGAAAGGAGATGTGAGGTGAGCTCAAAGGTCATGCCCAGTGTACTATTCAGGTCTGGCACAAGTATGTTAAAATAGGACAATTTACTGATTTGTGTGGTAGGTCCTTGGCTTTACTATATTATTCTCTGTGCTTTTCTCTGTGATCAAAGTTTTTTAAAAAAAGATTTATTTATTCATTTTAGAGAGAGAGAAAGGGTGGGGACAGTAGGGAGAGTCCCAAGCAGACTCTGTACTGAGGGCAGAGCCCGACTTGGGGCTTGATCTAACGACCCTGAGATCACAACCAGGAGTTGGCGGCTCAACTGACTGCACCACCTAGGCACCTCTGAAATATTAAAAAAAAATTTAAGAAAGCATTTTAGAGATCTAGATTTTTTAAAGTTTTTATTCTCAAAAATATTCATCACATATTTAGACAATAACGTACCTAAATGTTCACAGCAGCTTTATTCGTAATAGTCGAAAAGTGAAATCAACCCAAATGTCCATCAACTAACAAATGAATAAACAAATTATATTATACCCATACAATGGAATATTATTCAGTTATAAAAAGGAATGAAGTGCTGATACATGCTTCAGCATGGGTAAACCTTGAAAATACTTTGCTAAATGAAAGAAGCTGGACATAAAAGGTCATATATTGGCTGATTTCATTATATAAAATGTCTAGAGTAGACAAATCTTTATAGCAGAAAGTAGGTTGGTGGCTGCCAAGAGCTGGAGGGAGTGAAGAATAGGGAATGACTACTAATAGGTATGGGGTTTCTTTTGGAGGTGATGGTATGAATGGTCTGAAATTGGATAGTGGTAATTATCGCACAATTTGGCAAATGTGCTAAAAACCAGCGAAGAGTACACTTTGAAAGGGTGGATTTTTTGGTGTGTGAATTACATCCCAATCTAAAAAAATATACACACTTATGAGCAGGGTCCCTTTAATTGATAGATTTTTTAGTACTTTGAAGAACTGAGTACAAGGAAAAGCATTTGTATGCATAGAAAACATCAGAATATTAGGAATGGTTATCTATGAGAAGTGGGACTAGGTTGGTTTTTTTGTTGTTGTTTCTTTTTTAAGTAGGCTCCATGGCCGGTGTGGAGCTCAACGCAGGGCTTGAACTCACAACCTGGAGATCATGACCTGAGCTGAGACCAAGAGTGGGATGCTTAACCTACTGAGCCACCCAGGCACCTCCAAGGGTCATTTTTTGTGCATATGTTTTTCTTTATTTTTATTCTACACTTTTCAAATTTTCTACAGCAAATATTTTCTAATTTTACAGTAGAAAATTTCTAAAAAAGAATTGTTTTCAAGTGGGATTTAACAGAAATTTAAAGAAGAGCTCAAAGTAATAATAACTGCTACAATTCTTTGGGTTTTTACTTTGTGCCAAGCACCATGTGTTGCCTTGCATTACTCACTGAGAGAAGGACAGACTCCATTGTAACAGTTATAAAAAATGGAATTTGAAAACATTAAGTTTGAATCCAAACTCAGGTTGGTTTCTTCACAAGCCAAGAACACTGAACTGCCACATTGTCGTACTTCTAAAGACTAAAGCTTAGCTGGAAATGAAGCCATTCTGAACTCATTTGCCAGTGGGAGAAATGGGTATTAATCAATCTAACAACAATAAGACAAAACAAATCCCCAAGTCATTTACAGGTATGTTTCCAAAAAGCACATCTGTTTTGCAAAATAAGACTCTTATTCAGGGGGCTGCCTGGGTGGCTCAGTCATTAAGGGTCTGCCTTCGGCTCAGGTCATGATCCCAGGGTCCTGGGATCAAGCCCCACATTGGGCTCCCTGCTCAGCAGGAGGCCTGCTTCTTCCTGCCTCTCTGCCTACTTGTGCTTTCTATCTGTTAAATAAATAAATAAAATCTTAAAAAAAAATACTCTTATTCAGGAAGTGTCACATTTCCCTATAACCGTTTTGGTCAGCAACTATTTCTCCATGATTGTGTTAAAAAGAGAAAGATCTTGACATTTTTTTTTCCATACATGATAAAGTGATGCCAGGATGCATGAAGGACAAGTGTAGCCTGGGAAAAGGATGAAGGGTGTGAGGTTACTTACTGTAAAGGCATTAGGATTCTCAGCCTGCTGCATGTGCCCAGCACAAAGGAAAGTGGGTATTTGATAGCTCTCCAGTTCCTGTCTGGGGACTCAGCCAAATGGAATCATCTAGGCTCAAAACATACTTCGGGGTCTGAATTTTCTATTTGAGCTGTTGCCACTAATCAAATGGGCAGGTAAGGGAGGTGTAGAACTCAGATGCCCCATCCATCAATGTCATAGGCTGATTTTTGGGATTTGAAACTCTATTGGAGGAAGAAGGAAGATTAGCCAGAAAGAGGGCAACAGCATGGTCTATTGTAGTACACGAAGGTTTGTCTATATGGTTAAGCCTACGAAGGGGAAAGAGAAAGAGCCAGATAGAAATCATAGCCAAAGAATGAATGTTGCTGGTGGGGAAAGCTACACTGTAGTGAATCTCGGGTTGAATGATTATTATTCAGAGCTCAACGATAGGTCTTGTATTTAGCTAGGCACTCCAGGGGGCCTGGAATTCATACATACATACATACATATAGTAAATGTCCAGTTTTCCTTGGGGTTGGGCATCCATTCTCCCATGGGACTGTCAATCAAGGTATTCTTCCTCCTCCTGGCCAAAAGTGGGCCACACTGCACATTGAGAGTGCTACCCTTGAGAGATAGTTCTTCTTCTTCTTCCTCTTCCTCCTCCTCCTCCTCCTCCTCCTCCTCCTCCTCCTCCCCCTCCTCCTCCCCCTCCTCCTCCTCCTCCTCCTCCTCCTCCTCCTCCTCCTCCTCCTCCTCCTCCTCTTCTTCTTCTTCTTCTTCTTCTTCTTCTTCTTCTTCTTCTTCTTCTTTTCTTCTTTTCAAATTAACATATAATGTGTTGTTAGCCCCAGGTTACAGCCCCAGGTCTGTGAATCGTCAGGCTTACACACTTCCCAGCACTCACCATAGCACATACCCTTCCCAATGTCCATAACCCAACCACCACACCCTCCCCCCTTCCCCCCAGCAACCCTCAGTTGAGAGATAGTTCTTAGCACTTCCTGCTACATAGGCATACGAAGCTGCTTTGGTTTCTGTCCTTCTTGGTTCTTTAGCTTTGTGTATTTATATGGGCTCCTCCATAGCCTTCTGATAAAACCTCCCCATTTTTTTTCTTAAGTTAACCAGTCAGTTTCTTTCACCTAGCTGGTGACTCCCTGCTGTTTAAATTTCCCATTTCATGATGTTTCCATGACCGAAGAGAAATTTGAAGAATTTGGAGGGCATTGTGAGGGTAGTCCTAAGAATGACTAGCAGGTGATGGATATGTGGGGCCTTCTTAAGGAAATACAGTTCTGTCCCAAGAAAGGAAATTTGAGCTGAGTTAGTTGTCTTTGAGTGAGTCTATGCTTTTAAACAAGGTGACACCTTGGACCGGTGTGTCTTTTGAGATAATTCAGGTGAAGATTTGCACCCACTGCTCCATTTTATTTTTTTGCATGTAGACACAACAAATTTTTGCAAAGAATTGTCTCTGTTTGTCATCTACAATTCTTCCTTTCCTATTCAATTCACTTTTCCATTCCCTGCAGTCTGGGATCATGGCTGCCACAGTCAAATCCAATGGGCCTTTTTCTGATCTTATTTTACCCTGCCTCTTAGCCGTGTTGGACACTGTTGGCCACTCCTTCCTTCTTAAAGTACTTTCTTGCTATGGCTTCTGTGACTCCCCATTCTCCTGATGTTTCTCTCTTACTTTTCTGGCTGATTATTCTCCGCTTCTTTCAGAGACCCTTCCTGGGCCCGTTCCTTAAACGTGCGTGTCTTCAGGGGTTTTAATTAGGTGTTCATTTCTTCATGTTCCATGGAGGTGATTGTTATTTTATCTTCTCCCATGGCTTCAATTACTGTCTGTTGGCAGATAATTCTTAAAAGTGCATCTCTCTCTCTCTTTATCTTTCAGCACTCCCTCAGTGCCAGATTCTTCTATATAGCATCCCTCAGGAATATTCTTTTGGCTATGTCATGGGCACTTCAAACCCAGCACTTCCAAAACTAATTTATTCCCTTTTGTGTCATAGTTCAACAAATGGCAACACCACTGACCCAGTGTTCAAATCAGAACCTGGAGCATCTTCCGTGATTCTTCCCTTTCATTGATTCTCCAAAGCCAATAAATCACCAGGACCTATTAGCTCAAACAACTAAAACATCTCTTAAATCCATCCATTTCTCTCCGATTCCATTGCCATGTCTCTAGGCTAGTCCACCATCATTTCTCACTCCTTGACTACCATAGTCTTCTGGATAGTTATGCTATCCTGAAGCTCTTTACCCATACCAGGCAGCCGGAACCAGCCTTTTGAAATACAAATTGATGATCTCTCTCCTCTGTTTAAAACCCATCAATGCTTCCACTTCCCTTAGGATAATGCCCCAATTCTTGGTACAAATGGTTAGCCCTTCCTTATAGTCTCCTGTCAGCCTCTCCAACTTTATTTGTTTTCTCCTGTTTCCCTGTGCTCCTGGCATAGTGAACTTCCTGTATTCTGTTCCTTCTCTCCATCAGCCTTCCGCACATGTTTGCATTGCCTGGAATACTTTTTGTGTCTCCTACTTTCACTTAACCCCTACGCAACTTCCACATCTCTTCTTCTTGAAAGGTTTCCATGAGCTTCCTCTCTCCTCCTTCTTCCCATTGACTGGGTTAGTGCCTCTAACTCAATGCTGTATGTTCAGTTAAGTCTCTGTTTCTCTTCAATCATATTCCCTATTACAATGTATTGAAATCACCTGTTTTTAGCCCATGACTGTGTCTTTGGGAGATAAAATACCATGGTTTCCCACCATTCTACAGCCAGCACCTACTTCATAGTCAGTACTCATTAGACATTTCTTGAATGAATGAATGAATGAATGAATGAAATAATAACATAAAAGAGAATAAGAAAAGTGGGCAAATCATTCTTTATTACTACCAAGAATGCAAGAAGAGAAATATTTAAATGGGAGCAAGGAGGGTCTAATTAAGCTATTTGGGAAATATTTCCATAAGCATTAGTGTAAACAAACATTAGTGTTGCTTCATCTATGGGAAAGGTGACATCTTCTTGGGAGATACAAAATAGAAAATTCTCTCACTAAGAAAAGCAGGCAGAAAAAGGGATTCGATGATGTCTCTAAACATTCAAATTCATTTAAAAAGCTTGCCAAATTTGGAATCTGGCTGACTCAACAAAGTGTTACAAGATTATACCTACATTATAAGGAGATATATTATTAAAAAGTAAATAGCTTAAATTCTGAGAGGAATTATTATAATTACTCCTTTTCATATATCCTCAACTCCCTTACTCTTCTTCCACTTCATCATACTCAGTGAAGACCATAGTTTTGTTTCCTTCTAACGCTGACCTACTCTGAGCCTATATCCATGTAGCAGAATGTGCTAGTGAAAACCCCATAACACACTTTAAGGTCTCACTTCCAAAGGGTGGCTTTGAAACTCAAGTGGCCCCCAGGCAACCACAGTGCTTATCTTTGGTCCGTTCATCCTCTTATAACCCAGACAATTCATTCACACCTGTCCTCTCCAAGTCTCTAATACCCCCTCTACAACCCCCCATTTTCAACTGGTAAGTCAATAGGAAAACTGAAGTCATCAGCAACCAAACCTAAACCTCCCAACTCTTTCACCCACCTCATGTACTTTCCTTTTGTTTTCATAGATGAACTTTCTACGCTCTTACCTAAAGCCAACACCTTTGCTTCTGGACGAAATCCTTTCTTGTCTCACTTACTTTGAGACATGACTCCAGCAAATTTGTCCTGTCTCCTTACACAATCAGTTTTTGCTCTCTGTAACAGATTGTTCCCATCTTACAAAAGTCTTCTCTTGACCCCTTTTCCCCTCACCAGCTACTAAGGCCCCCTTTCTTTGCTTCCCTTTTCATCAAAACTTCTCAAGAGTTGTCTGTGCTTCCTGTCTTCAATTTCTTTTCTCTCAGGTTCTCTAGAACCCGGTTCAGTCAAGCTCTACACTAATTGCTCTGTCATGTTTGCCAGTGACTGCCACTTGGCTAAGTTCTGTGGTTACTAAGCAGTCCTCAGCATCTTTTTTTTTTTTTAAGATTTTATGTATTTATTTTGACAGAGATCACAAGTAGGCAGAGAGGCAGGCAGAGAGAGAAAGGGAAGCAGGCTCCCCGCTGAGCAGAAAGCCCCATGCGGGCTGATCTCAGGACCCTGAGATCATGACCTGAGCCAAAGGCAGAGGCTTTAACCCACTGAGCCACCCAGGCGCCCAGCAGTTCTCAGCACCTTAAACCCATTGGTGGTGTTTGACCAGTTGATTGCTCCCTTCTCTTTGATACGCTTTTCCACTTTGCTTTCAGGACGGCACATTCTCTTGTTTTTCTCCTTTACCACTGGCTAATCCTTCAAAGTGTCCTTTGCAGATTTCTCCTTTTCTCTCTAAGTGCTTCGTTGTAGTGCCTTGGACCTTTTCTCTATCGACATGCACTCTCCTGGTCATCGCGTCAAAGCCCAGCCCAGTCCTGTGATGCACAGGTGTACATTTCCAGCCTTCATCTCTCTCCTGAGCTTCTATAAGACTTCTATGTCCAGCTGCTGATTGACATCCCCACTCAGATGTCAGAGAGACACCTGAAACTTAATCTGTGCAAGGCTGAACTCCTGATCTTCCTCACTAAATCTGCTCTAGCCCAGCTTTCCCCATCCCAGTATGTTGTAATTACATCCTTCCAGTTGCTCAGGCCAAAAACCTCAGAGCCATTCTTCAGTTTAATTCATCAGCAAATCCGGTTTGCTCTTCCCTCACAGTTTCTCTGCCCACTGCTCACGGCTTCCGCAGCTACCGCCCTAATCTAGGCTGTCATTGTGTCTTACAACAGCCTCCTGGCAAATGA
Source organism: Neogale vison (assembly GCF_020171115.1). NCBI lineage: Eukaryota > Metazoa > Chordata > Mammalia > Carnivora > Mustelidae > Neogale > Neogale vison. The sequence goes on along the minus strand of NC_058091.1, from coordinate 233,513,147 downwards.
GTGTCCCTGGGTGTTGTAAAAGGGACAAAAAAGTGAGACAAAAGGGTGTTCACCCTTGCCCGTCAGTCATCTCTCAACAAAACTGCTAACATAAGTCAGCTCAAGTCACATTTGTACTCAAAACTGTTCCCTTGGGGTAAATATCTGTGTTCCTAGTGGCCCACAGGGCCCTGCATGATCTAGATTCCTGCTGCCTCCCTGACCTCATCCTCTACTACTGTTCCCTGGCTCACTGTTCCCTAGTAAGGCAAACATGCCAGGCCACTCTGAATTAGGGTCTTTGCTGTAACTAATCCCTCTGCTTGGAATGCTATTTCCATGATTATTATTTCCATGATTATTATTATTTTCCATGCCTGTCTTCCTCCCCTCCCTGAGATTTACTCAAATTCCACGAACTCACCTTCTGACCACCCTGTACAATACTTCCCTACCCTTTGTTCTTGATTCTCCTTACCTGGCTCAACTTTGTCTTTTTTGCAAAGGTATCAATAATTTTCTAACTTATTTATTATTTTTATACTCTATTTTCTGACTCCTTGTAGAATTTACATTCTAAAGGTCAAGGATCATTGTCTGTTTTGGGAATGTAACTTTCCCAAACCTCTGGAGCAGCGTTTCTCATCCTCAGCACTAAGACCTTTGAGCTGCAGAACTTTGGGATGCGGGCTGCATCTTGCAACTTTGGGATCCGTGGCCTCCACCCACTAGCTGTCAGTAGTAGCACCTCATTGTGAAAACCAAAAATGTCCCCAGCCGTTGCCAAATATCCCCTGGGGGGCAATATAGTCCCCAGCAGAGAACCACAGTTCTAGGAGAGTGCCTGCCACGCTTAATGATTATTTGTTGAAAGAAAGGAAGAAAAGATGAGGAATTTTAGGTACATCTACTTCTCCTGGATTCTCCCAGCATTTATAGTTCACCATAGGCATCACCAGGACGAGCTTTCACCCTAGAGCAGGAAAAGCTAAATCTTGAGCACGTGAAGGACTCCATGACTGACACTATTATTGTTTTTGTGCAAGATGGCATGTGGCAGAGAAAGGTATAAAGTTAAGGGTAGTAAAATAAAATGATGCATCAGAACAAAGACACACTGAGAGGCTTGGTGCCAAGGAAAGTACTGCCTGTGAGAGCTGTGTGGATATACTCAGTGGGATTTCTAGATCTTGGGACACTTAGCACTTTCCCACACTGCTTCCATTTCCATCTTACAGCCATCTTTGTTTCTCAGTATACCTAGGAACCAGTTTCAACAGCTGATTCTCCCTAAACTACTAGTAATAAAGAAAATACTAATAATAAGAATAATGTTTGCTGAGCACTTACGTGCCAAGCCTAATATGCTGTCATTTAATTCATGACAACCTTGGGAGGCAGGTCCTATTGTTATTCCCCGTTCTCCATATGAAGAGACTGAGGCTCAGAGAGGTTAAGTAATTTGTCCAGTGTGACACAGCTGGGATTGAGAATGAGCCGAAACGATATAGTAAGTATAGTACTTTACGTATATTATAAGTATGTTACACATAACATTACTTATAAACAATAGGGATAGTAAGATAGTATAATCACAGACCTGTGCAAAAGTCAGTCTCCTTAGTTGAGAGCTATCAGTTTTTTCCCCATAATCAGAAAATATAGAATACACCAAATCATGAAGACAATAATAATTAGACTTTTGCTGGTTCTTTGATTTGAGTGTTGCTTTCTATTTTCAAAGGAAGAGTACTCTGTAGGAAAGAATGAGGCCTTCAGTTCTCTTCAGCGAAAGCACTTGGTGGGCTTTAGCATAATTTCATAGAGAAGGACAGGCTGGCCTTACCAACGAGTATTTTTGCTCATGGATGGGTCCCAAGAACCAAGATTCCTTTGAGTCTGTCAGTCTGTTTCTGATGGCAAAAGGCAAATCAGGTACATGATACGACATTTAAAAGGGGGGGGGGTGGATCTGGAGTGAAAACTAAGTTTCCATCCCTCTCTAGTCTCCCGTTCCTCTTTCTAGAGGTACCTCCGCTCTTGAGTTCTCTGAGTGCTTGCACTCAGTTCTCTGCTTAAAATGGCACCGAGGTGAATTTAAGTCTCCATCCGTAGAGGATTTTCTTGTTTCCGGAGCACAGTGCCCTGCACTTCTCTTCTGATCTCAGCAAACAGCCCAACTGTGTGAGAGAAATCTACTCATCAGCTCCATGCGTGTCCCCTTCACGGCATTCCTCCGGGGCCCTGAGACAGAGAACAAGGTCTGCCATTTGTCCCACAGGTCACTGCTCCTTCTCCACTTTCTTGGAAAAATCATTAAACGTCTCACAGGTATTCAGTCCTAAAAACCAAATAAAGTGGAGAAGCACGTGCCAAGATAGGCTTTCAAAAAAGTAGTGATCCTTGAATTTCCCTTCATAGGCACATTTCTCCCCTCCTCTGCTGGGCTCAGATGCCAGCTGTAGGTTGCCATGGTCCGAAGAAGGACCTGTGGGTCTCCCTTGGCAGATGCTGCCACTGTTTTAGCCTGAGGGCCCTGCAGGCAGCCCCTGGCAACATTTTTAATTCAACATCAAACTTCAACTTGAAATTTGAAAAAGAGGGGGGAAATGACAAGGTGTCAATGTCTCGGAACCTAGCAAGTAGGGCTTGTAAATGTACCCAATCAGGATTGCTTTGAGCAGGGGGGACGTTTTTTCACTATCTCGTTTTTTGTGAAAGTGATTCTACTGAATGAAAGGGGCCCTCAGGGACACTGAAGGAGCTCAAAGGGGATGTTACGTCTCCAGAAGAGACCTCCAGAGAGCCTTCTAAACAAAGGCAGGTGGACAACTATCCAGTTCTGTTCAGTGGGAAGTTCAGTGACAGAAAGGCAGTTTGTGAAACTATGTATCTAAAAGGTGCTATCTTTGGAAAAAAGGATGTGTGTGAATGCACAGCAAAAAGTTTGGAAGGCGATACCCCTAAAATTCATAGTTGTAAGATTATATCATATGAAAATTTTTTCTTTATGTCTTTCTCTGTTGTATGACTTTTTTTTTTCAAAGACCCTATAATTTTATTAAACCCAAAAATGTTATTTAAGTAGAATTCAAAAATTTTTAAAAGGTAGCGCAGCTGGGTTCCTGTCCCCATAGAGCCCACAGATTCCTAGAATTGAAAATAACAAGTCCTCAAATGCCTGGGCAGCTGGGCTGATTGCTCAAATGCCCAGCCGTCTGGGGCTCAGGGACCAGCTCACTAAGCAGCGTGCTGGGCACATCGTGAGCGAGAGCTCAGTAACCGCAGCTTCCCTCTGAAGAGAGCCGCACTGTTCACCAGCGATCCCGTCCTCTCATGTGATCTCACAGCAACTTGGGCACGTATACGGAGCAGCCACGTTTTTTTTTTTTTTTTTTCTCGACTTGCATGTAAAGATACTGAGATTCAGTGAGCTTAGGAGGTGGATGGTGGCCTTGGACTGAAAGCTTGTCTTCAGACTTGAAGTCCACCACACTTAACACCCCATGATTTAAGATACGTGCGCATTTAGGAACCATCTTGTGAAAACCTGAACATGCCCTGCACATTTGGGGTGGTGGTGAAAAAGAAACTTTCCTCCAGGACTAGGACCGGAAGTGTAAACTCGGGAATCATTTGGGGCGAAGGATTCTGAGGGTCATGCCTTATCAACCCCCGTTAGATGCACTCCTGGGTAAAGAGCTGATGTTCACCGAACTGTGCTGTCCTATTGGACCTCCAGGGAAGATTCCGCAGGATTCCAAGGGACTGGAATTTTGGCAGGGGCTGGCTGTCCCTTGTTCTGGGTGTGGCTATGGCCCTGAGTGTGTATATGGCACTGCCGGATACACTGTGACACTTTTTTTTTTGAGGAACGAAAGAATGAATGAATTCAGATCAGCTCTAGGGGAGTTTTAGGGAACAACCTTCTTTCCTTTGCCCATGCTGAGTCTGGTTGTCTGCAAGGCTCACCTCTGGTCCTCTCTTCCTCTCTGCTCCTTATTGTCTTCCACCAGACTGACATCCTGCCTGCTGGTTCAAACTGTGGCTCAGAAATGAGTGGGATGGAGAGTAGAGCTGAGGGAAATGTGTGTGTGTGTGTGTGTGTGTGTGTGTAAAAGCTATGTTAAGAAGAGGGATGAGTAGCAAAATTGAAGCTATAAAAAAAAAATGTCTCTTTGCTCCCTCATCTCCCAGAAAAGGAGCACAATTTTCTCTCAACCCTAGCTGCTCTGAGCACTAACTATAAAAATAAAAAAGTGAGAAATGGAGCTGGTTGTTGTCATTTCAAATACAAATGGGTGTGTACATTCAGCCGTTATGATAACTCCCACCTCCTGGGCTCTGGGTTTATTGGCTTCGACTTATTGATGGTGCATCCTGGGGCCTCAAGTCCTCCTTCCCACAGAGCAAAGACACCATCAGCAACCGCTTTCTCCTCTCGACCCATGAATAATAATGTGGAGGATGATGCCGGTGTTATTATTATCATTTGGTATTTAGCCAGCGTCTTTCCCCGAAGTACTTAAAGCACTTTATAGGCATTGCCTTATTATTCCTCACAATACCTCCCTGGAGAGAGGGCGAGAACAGAGATTTGATTTCCATTTCACTGAGAGGAGAAGCTGAGACCCAGAGCAACAGAGAGGGCTGCTCCAAGGTCACCTGGAGGAACCGGGCTGAGGTCAAAAGAAGAACCAAGGGCTTGTAATGGCTGTTTAAGGGCGCCTTCCCACCCAACCCAAGGGAGAATGAGTCATTAGCTCATTCACTGAGTTGTAAGTGTAATGAGACATTAAAAGGAAACTTTTGGCTAAGGCACATTCTAAAGTGAGGCGCTGGAACCAGATAGAAACATTTTCAAAGTAGGTGCTTGAGAAACTCCCCACTTACCTCAGGGGGATACGAGCACCATTAGTTGGGGATTAGAGGATTTTTTTTTTTAATTTTATTTATTTATTTGACAGAGATCACAAATAGGCAGAGAGGCAGGCAGAGGGGTGGCAGGGGGAAGCAGGCTCCCTGCCAAGAACAGAGCCCGATGCGGGGCTCTATCCCAGGACCCTGAGATCATGACCTGAACCGAAGGCAGAGGCTTAACCCACCGAGCCACCCAGGCGCCCCCAGATTAGAGGATTTTTGAAGAGGATTTCTTCAGCCCAAGGGGAGGGCTGGGGCTACACTTCATCTGAGCACGAGGAAAAAGACTACAAGGAGACCACTCAAAGAGTTTAAAATGAGTTTTTTGCTGCTTCTGATGTACAGTGGATGGGTATGAGCCATATCCAAGAAATCTAAACGCCTGAGGTTGGCTGAAGTGGGCTCTGGAGGGCTGAAACGTGGGAAGTAATCTCTCTCCCAGAATGCAGTGGAGTGTGTGAGTGTTTCGTGATCGGATATAGACCACATTTGAAAGAGCCTCAGTGTGGGACCATCTTGGGCTTTTGGCCAAGAGGACCAGCAAAATAAGCAACGGGAGCTTGGTGCAGGAAGTGGAATCCAGGATACCCAGGGCTACGGAGTATGGAGGGAGCTGTAAGCAATCAATCAGAATAGGAATACATTCATTCACGTCAAGGAAACCGAAGGAGCAGCCTATATTGATGGAGTCTCTGAAGAACACATGAAAGCCCCTCAAGAGAGTAAGCCTTACGCTTCTGCCAAGTCTAACATTAGCACTGTAGAGTGAGGACGTTACTTCTGTTACCTCTTCTTCCTCAGCCTGCCGGGCCCTGCAGGAGCTGGGGTGGGGAGTGCAGAATGAGAGGTACTTACAGAAGTCTATCACACCCTATTCCCCAGCTCCGGGACAAGGGGGGGCAGCAACACTTAACTTTAAGTCACATTAGACACATTTATTAAAACATGAGGGCTGTCCATTTTAATTACCAAATTGGGGCACAGTTTTGTTTTCTTTTTTCAGATTTTATTTATTTATTTGTCAGAGAGAGAGAGAGAGAGAGAGAGAGAGAACACAAGCAGGCAGAGCGGCAGCAGAGGCAGAAAGAGAAGCAGGCTCCCCGCTGAGCAAGAAGCCTGATGCAGGACTCAATCCCGAGACCTTGGGGTCATGACTGGAGCCAAAGGCAGTGTGGCTTAAATGACTGAGCCACCCAGGTGTCCCGAGGCACCGTTTTATTTATTTATTTATTTATTTTTTTAAGATTTTATTTTATTTATTTGAGAGAGAGAGAGACAGTGAGAGAGAGCATGAGCGAGGAGAAGGTCAGAGGGAGAAGCAGACTCCCCATGGAGCTGGGAGCCTGATGTGGGACTCGATCCCGGGACTCCAGGATCACGCCCTGAGCCGGAGGCAGTCGTTTAACCAACTGCGCCACCCAGGCGTCCCCCAAGGTACCGTTTTAGAAACTAAAGTGACCAAAGCTACTGAAGAGTAAGCAGAAGTCATGAGACCTGCCTCAAGTTTCATACAGCGAAGAGGCTCTTTTGTGCCTCTTCAATGTGCATTGCTCCTCCTAGCCGCGTTTAACCTTTCTGTTTAATGCAAGGGCTATAAGCAGTCTGCAACCAGTCCAAATTGAGTACATTTGAACTCAGCACAGTGGCTCGGGACACTGCTGGCATTTAAGAGGTAGCTATAGACTGGCTGATGATACTTATGTGGAAGAGTGGGCTACGGAGTCCTACATCTGTAACTTACTGGCTGTGTGATCTTAGGCGAATGACCTCCTTTCGCTGAGCCTTGGTTTCTTCATCTGTGAAATAGATTGATAATGCCTCCCTGGGAGGGCATCTGGGGGGGTTGAGTAAGTCTCCTATCACTCTGTGTGTCTTCAAAAATGATCTCTTGTATGAATCACTAACTCAAATGCTGTCTTGTCTTGTGCCTTATTCGCACACTTATGCCTTATCTTTCCTATCAGATCAGAGACTCCAATGGTGTGGGTCTGCTCTCATGTTCTGTACAAGTGTTAGGCAGACAGTGTCAAGGGGACACTAGTGGCTGATTACCATTGTCTTTGCCATGGAAGAGTGCACCATCTGGAAGCCCTCCCATGGATGAAGGGAGGTATACAGTCAGGGAAGTGCGTTTCAGGGAAGTAAAGTAATACAGGTGCTCGATTAAGTTGTTGCATGATAAAAATATATATATATGTTATGAGCCAGTCGATATACTAAGTGCCTTACATACAGTCTCTGGGTCCTCATACACCCCGATGCAGTATACTTTATTGTTGCATCTCTTATTTATTCATTTATTTATTTTTAAAAAGATTTTATTTATTTATTTGACAGAGAGAAAGATCACAAGTAGGCAGAGAGGCAGGCAGAGAGAGATGGGGAAGCAGGCTCCCTTCCTAGCAGAGAGCCTGAGGTGGGGCTCCATTCCAGGACCCTGAGATCATGACCTGAGCTGAAGGCAAAGGCTTAACCCACTGAGCCACCCAGGCGCCCCTGCATCCCTTTTTAAAATGCTTTGTTTGGGGCGCCTGGGTGGCTCAGGGGGTTAAAGCCTCTGCCTTCGGCTTGGGTCATGGTCTCATGGTCTCATGGTCTCAGGGTCCTGGGATCGAGCCCCGCATCGGGTTCTCTGCTCAGCAGGGAGCCTGCTTCCTCCTCTCTCTCTCTTCCTGCCTCTCTGCCTACTTGTGATCTCTGTCTGTCAAATAAATAAATAAATCTTTAAAAAAAAATGCTTTGTTTGATTTTGTCTTTTTGTGGCTGGAGGAATTGGAGGCTTAGACAAGTTAAGTAGCTTATGCAAGGTCACATGACTATTATGGAAATGATGGTATTGAAATGTATTAACCAGTACCTGGCCTACGGAGTTGACTTTTACAGATTCCTATTTCTCATCTCCCTTACCCACGATTCCAGTGCCAACCTAGTGTGACATTAATTGCTTTTCTTATCTAGTCTTATCTTTTCTTTTCTTATCTATTCTTTTGCAAGTATTTTGAATGCAGAGATGGTGTCCTTCTCATCTTTGTGTCTTTCCAGGGCCTTCCTCAGAGCCTGTGCTCAGTAGATGCTTGTTAGGTAGGTAGTCTGTCGGCTTGGTCTACACCCTAACAATGTATCACACCTGTTCGCTTCCCTCCACTGCCTACAGCTCCTGCTCAGGCTGCTAACACTGGCCTGGAGAACTGCATACTGGCTTCTGGCTTCTGACGATCTCTGTCTCTATCCTTGGCCCCTTGGATTTCTATACTGCAACTGCTGTGATTTTTTTTATACCACTTCAAGAGGAATAAGAATGTGAAAATAGGAAACCAAGGTATCATTCTTTTCTCCGTGGAGAACAGTCTCCAAGAACTAATCTGTTACTGCGGCCTCCATATAAGACTGAATGGTGATGTCAGTTCTGGAGGAAAGAAAAAGTGAGGCAGGAAATCCACATGGGAGGAATTAGGGGGCAGAGAGGGTAAAACGTGTGCTCCATCTCCCCTGTTTGGTAGCTTGATGGGACATTTTCATGACATTTTCATCTGTGGCTTCCAGATTCTGATTTGGACCCTGGGAGGGCCCCTATTTTGCAGGGTTCCATCCAGTGAGACTGCCACCTCAGAGTAAAACTGATGTCATGGCGTGCAAAGAGCTAAATCACAAAAAAATCTAGCATTGGTCCCTTATAGCATGGGAAGTGCCCAGAAGCTTCCATGGATGCTGTGGAGGGATGTGGTAGAGATGTTTGGAAAAATGACTGACCTCGGAAAAGCTGAGGATGCAAAGTCCAGGGATGAATGGGAGTCAAGGGTAGGCTGTGATCCGTAGTATAAGCAAGATCAAGGCTGGGGTGTTAGGAGGATGGAGAACATTACTAGGGATAAAATAGGAATGCTCAGCAGTTATGGCCTTCTGCAGCAGAGAGGTCCTATGAGGAGAGCAAGCACTGTGCTAGGGGGGCTAGAAAAGACTTTGAGACCTGCAGAAGGACCCACGACGTTAGGTCCAAGGCCCTCCCCCACCATCACAAGGATCCATGTGTAAGCTCATGGCCCAGAGGCCATCTTCGGAAGGAAGAGGACAAGTGCATTCTGGCATTTTCTGAGTGTGAGATACAAATATTGACAAGTCAGCTTTTTACTGGAGTTAAGAGAAGTTTAAGGTTGGATCCATGAGAAGAAGTAAAGAGACTACATTTTCTTTGTACATCTGAAGACAGCTGAGTTAGGTTTCCAACTGCAAATAAGCCCCCTTCCTATGGCCTACAAGGCATCATCTGGACCAAGTTGCACTCCCCCAGGCCCTCTCCGGGCTTGTGTCGGGTCTTAGAGCACACGGACCTCCTTCCTGTGGACTTGCATCGCTGCCTGCCCTCCCTGGAGCCCCCTACGCCCCTTGTTTTCACTACTGGACCCTCCTCTAAATTCAGGGCTCAGCTTACAAGTCATCTACTCAGAGAAGCCTTCTTGACTACATAACCCCAAAATGGGTCTCTCCCTGCCTTGTCTGTTATCCTCTGGCCCGCTACTCTATTTCCTTCAGAGCAGTGATCTTAGTTTGGAATTATTTTGTGTATTTATTCATTTGCTTGTGCACTGCCTGTCTCCTTACAGAGACTATAAGCTCCCTGAGGACTGGTTCACTGATAAGTATCTGTTGGAGGGAGGGAGAGGAGGGAAGGGCAAGGGGGGAAGAGGAAGAGGAGAGGAGGAAGGGAGAGTAGTAGGGGAGGAAAGAAGGGAGGAAGAAAGGAAACTAGAAAGGGAGGAGGGAAGGAAGAAGGAGGAAGGGGAGAGGGAGCCCAGGTATCTCCAGCATGAATGGAACTGCTCAGTCATCCTCACATCAGTAGAAACTAATTTTGAGCCCTGGAGCAGCTGCTGGTGGTACCCGGCCTGGGGCCCTTTACCGGCCCTGCACACACCACCCCAGCTGCGGCACCTGTGGTGGCTACTGCCCCACATATCTGGACTTGTCACAAAAGGGCTGTTTTTGGTTGCAGAGAGCCTCTTGGTGGGGCACGCCTGGGAGTTCATACCCATCCCAAGGGCAGGTATGGCATTTGGCTGACTCATGCAGGGACCATCACAGCCCAGCTCCTTCACCTGGGCAGAACCACCTGTGAGATGCAGTTTATCCTGCAGTGCTCCTGGGGGTGGGGGGATGGGGTGGGGGGTGAGTGGGACTGGGGGTTTGGGGGGTGGGATCAGCTCTAGGCTAGACTTTTCCTAAGTCCCGTCTTTGTCCAACACTTCCCCCCCCACCCCGCTTCTCTCTTCCCCCTTGTCCCTCCACGACAGGTTTCTTCTGAAAGCGGCCCCTCAGGAAGTCAATTGCACAAGAATCCCCATCTCAGCCGCTGCGTCTGGACCCCCTGATCTGAGTGGACTCTCTTCGGGGACGCCGCTGGGCACGGGAGCTGGAGGAGGAGCGCGGAGAAGGGGGCCACAGCAGAGCCACCTTCCTCCTCCCTGTCCTGCCCAGCCCGACTCAGCCACGCAGATGCCACGGCTGTGGCACTCAGAACGCCATCAATTATTGAAGAAGCTCAAAAGGGGGGAATGGAAACGAAGATGAAAGATTCCAGCGGAAGACAGACAGGTCCCACGGCTTGGGAAGAACCTCGGCTATCATGTCTGGGAAAAAAGCATTTTAGTTTCCTGCCGTGGGAAAGCTCCAAATGCTTTGGAGGCTAAAGAAGCAGTTCTGACAGAGACACAAGCGGGTGGGCGGGGCTGACGGGTCTTTTCATCTCCCGCTTTTTGCTCATCAGGAAGCAGGCGCTGTAAATCTGATCAGAGGCCAGAGATGGTAGCAGCCCCCCTCCTTCTCTCCCCTCTTGTTTTTTTCGGAGAGGAAGCCACGCAGGCCCCTGGAAGGTGGCAGCCTCAGAAGGGGAGGGATCCGGCCAGAGGGGGGGGGGGAAGCCCTGGTCCTCAGAAAGGATTGAGAGGCTCCTGTGCTCCTGTGCGCCTGGCCGCCTGGCCAGGAGAGGTTCCTGCCTTCTGAGCCATCCTCAGAGTCCTGGCAGGCACTTGCAAGGGAAGGCAGGAGAGCAAATTCAGGTCAGCATGAAAATCAAAGCGGGGACCCTTTTAAAGGATATTCAAATGAAGTGTCTTCCTCTGAAGCAACTCTCCCTTTCCCTCTTTCGAGGCCCCAAATGTCTAACAGCAACTACAAATATTTATTAAGAACTTGGATTGATGTAGACACTGAACTAGCATCGAAATAAATCCCACCAAACTGAGACAGGTGCAGCGGTGGGTTCAGACCGGCCGGGGAAGTACAGGCATGCTGGGGACACGATCCTTGTACCTCATGTGCATGTGGAAGTCCACATTTATGGTTCGGCCTTGATCGGGATGCTGGGGAGCCTGCAAGCCGTGGTCAGGGAGCTCTGTCTGCGCTCCTCCCCACTGTCTCTGCGGGATTGAGAATGGTGGCTGGGAGCTGGAAGGGGCTCAGGTGTGTGAGAAACCAAAGAACCAGTGGGCAGGATAAGTGCGCCAGCTTCTCGGATAATCCAGGTCCTTTTCTCATAAGCAGGGTTTTAAAGGCAAGATATCTTGAACTTTTGGAGCTGCAGTTTCCCCAGTTCTAATGTGAAAAGAAAATGGGATCCTGCTCCCCGAGTTGTTCCGAGGGGTGGACAAGCTGTGACAGACATGGCACAGTGAAGGGCATGGAGGAAGCTCGAGCAGATGGCAATCACTGTCGTTCTGGAGACTTGTACATTTCTTGCGAACAGTAAAATGAACAATAAAATTGGGATTTCATAGGTGTAAAAACTGAATTGCAAGGAGATCTGTGAATACATAAAGTAAAATCAAACAGGGCAGTGAAATCCCAGTCACCCTGGCCAATCATTGGAAAAACCGTCAGAAAGAAATAAGGCCGTTCGTTGTCAAGAAATCTAAAATAGCAATTTTGAAATCAAGGAGTCAGTAATGTGTTACAAAATCCAGGGTGTCTATTTGCATCTATTTCAAAAGACTCAAAATTAAATGATCATAAAGAGATCTTTGAGAAATACCACGAAGGGAAGAAAGCAAGTTATCTAATTATGCATTGTGTGAATTACTCCTAACTCGAATCCAAATTTAATGTAAATGCATTCACTTATAATAGGAAACTAATGATGATTTAAAAGCATCCTATTCAGCTTTGATTTTAAAGTGAAATATTTTTCCCTTGCACAGATTTGATGTGATATGTCTAGGAAAGCCTGTGCATATTCATAGCCTGTGTATGAAGTCCATGTCTACTATCCATATAATAAACCCTTCTCACCCAAGTGGAAGGATCTACCCTGTTTCTTCCGGGAAAGAAAATTGTTACAGTGTAGTTGAAAGTGGCAAAGCCAACAGTCCCTTCGATAAAAGTTGCAACAACCAGAGGGGCTGCCATTCTAATAAATTGTTTGTTTAACTGGTTTGGGATGATGAGGCTGACAAGCCAACATGAAGCTTAAAAAGGAAATCTGCCAAGGTGGCCAATATGCCTGGGGCTCCGGTTTCCTCCCGTGCCTCCATCATGCACAGTGAAACTCTCCAAAGCCCTACATGCTCCGCCGGAAGCAAAGACACCATGGGCTGACCGGTGACAGTCCGGAAGTCCCACTTCACCCTTCCAACTGCAGGCGGTCTGATCCTGGGGCCCAGGGAGTTCCTCTCCGCTTAGTGCTGCATCTGGCTGCTCCACTTCTCAGAGGACCGCCAGGCAGAGACATCTCAAGTGAGAGTTTGGGGTCTTGAGCAAGGATGTGCCCATACAGAGGCGCACCTCATTTTACTCACTCGCTGGAGTTCTCAAAATAACATGGGGGAAAACAAGGTTTGTCTGCGCGGACTGCCTCTTTCCATGTACTATAAGATAAACTAATCTTACAGCAAATTCCGTTATAAAATAGGGAATGATTTTGGAAAGCTCTTCTATAATTATGGGTTGGGAGGAGCCTGGCGGGCACATACTGGGTGGGTTGACAATAGAGTGCATGGTCTTCGGCGGGGGTGGGGGGGGCGACAGTCCCCATGTAAGTTTGGGTTCTACTGCGGCATTGACTAGGGCTGTTCACTCTAGCTAAGCCCCTTAAGAAAGGAGTCTTTGTCACTAAAATAGAGATTCTATCTGCCCTAAAAGCAACTGGATCATGACACGGGCACAGGCACAGTGGAGCAGGAAGCCCTCGCTCAGCATTAGCATTCCATAGAGCTGATGCTTCTTGAGTGGGAGACATGCCCCGCAAGACTGGGCGGAGTCACGGCTGTGACTCATACAGGACAGAGGAGGGAGAACCTCTGGGCGGATTTCATGGTTCCTTGCCTATTCTGCAGTCTTTGCGTGCGCCTCTGTGAAAGCTCTCATCCCACTGTCCTCTGGTTGTTCACATGTCTGTCTGCCTCTCTGCACTGAAGGTCTTCTAGTGGATGTGGTACCCTGCCCCAGTCCACTGCCTGGCATGCACTGACAGTGGAACTTAATTAATTCAACTGCAATTATAAATACCCCCGAATGTGGCTTTGGGTAGCAAGAAGAGGGGAATGAAAACCCTGTAAGTTAGAATGCTTTTATTTGTAAGCACAGAAAACCCAGTCTAAACTGGCTTAAAAACAGCAAGCTGGAAAGTGCAGGAGGGGGGTTGGTTCAAACAATGCCCAGAGGAAATTATTTCTCTTCTTCTCTTGGCCCTGCTTTCCCAGCTTGGCCCCATTTCAAACAGACTCTTTGCCTCCAGCTAGCAAAATGGCTGCATAGCTCCAGACCTAAAGCTTCCCCAGTTTCTAATCCAGTAGGGGAAAAAAAAAAAAAAATCAAGAGGTTTTGTCCTAGCAAAACACTCGTTGCAACTTTAATGTGCTCATGTGTTCATCTCTGAGACTATCCTGATGCCAAGAGTTGGTTGGCTCAGACGTGAGCCACGAGCCGTATGCTCCTCCCTGAGTGGGAGGAGAGAATAATTTCCCTTTAACCATGAATTGAGACTGGAGTGTATTCAAGGTTGATCTTTGTTTTGAAATGTATCTGGAGGGCGCCTGGTTGGATCAGTCAGTTAAGTGTCTACCTTTGGCTCAGGTCATGATCTCAGAGTCCTGGCATAGAGTCCTGCCTCAGGTTCCCTATTCAGCGGGGAGCCTGCTTCTCCCTCTCCTCCACACTCCTGCTCTCTCTCACTCTGTCTTTCAAATAAATAAATAAAATCTTAAAAAAAAAAAATAAAGGGTACCTGGAGTTGGTTATTGTGATAAGGCCAGGCCAACATAGCAAGAGAGGTTGGCTACTGAAAAGATAGTTTGTTACCCACAGTTCCCAAGAGGAGGGGGCCAGCCACACCAACGGGGGGGGGGGCCACATGGAGGAAATACCTGGAACAGAGGCAAGAGTAAAGAAAAGAAATCGGGGCCAAAGCCTTGGTTGTGGTTTTCATGGGAAGGAATGGGCAGGAAAGGGTCAACAGCTGGCCAGGTTTGGGACTGGGTAGTTGGAATAATGGAATTATTTTGGTGGGCTCTGTCCTACAGGGTGGTCCCTAGCTATCTCATACCTGGCCTTATGGTAACATAGGGCAGGGAGATGGTGTCCACCCTGATAAAAAGAGGCAGAGGGGGTATATGGATTTGTCTGCATATTATAGGGCTCTGTCCTACAGGGGTGGTCCCTAGCTATCTCATACCTGGCCTTATGGTAACATAGGGCAGGGAGATGGTGTCCACCCTGATAAAAAGAGGCAGAGGGGGTATATGGATTTGTCTGCATATTATAGGGGTGCTCACAGGAAGTTGTTCATTAATTCTAGGAATTAGCTACCCCTGGGAGGGGCAGTCCCTTGCTGCGTCTGCAAGGTCCCAAGATGGCAAAGCAACATAAAATACAGAAAATTAAAACATGATTAATACCCCGCTGGGTGGCAAAAAGCCATAGATATCTACTGCGAAGACTGAAGTGTCACATAGGGATGTTATCTTATCCACGCACTCGCCATGTACTGAGTGTTCAGGACCTACCCCACACTGAACGAGGTGCAAGGGACATAGGAGTGAAAGAAATAGGCCTGGTCCCTGCCCTCCTGATTTGAGCCACAGAGCAAGTTGATCCCTGCCCTCCTGATTCAAGCCACAGAAGAAGTCATCAGAATTCCCAAGAATGCTTAGTTCAGTCCTACTGGGGACTATCCCACATCATACAGGATACAGTATCTCATTTTTAAAGGCTTTAATCCACTTACTTCTTTTAGGCTATAGTGACATGTTTAGCCTGGAAATGTATTCTGGACCTCCGGAGAAAAGATTCAACTCCTATAAGTAAAAATGCTCTCAAAAGTGAGGCTAATCCTCCATGACGTATAGCATTTTAGAGATTACAGAATGCTTTATTCTCAAGATATCCCTGAGGGTGATGATTATTATCATCTCATTTTATAGCTGGGAAAGCTGAGGTTTTAAGAAGAGTTGGCATGATTCACCTGAGGATTTAGAGTCAGCAAACAGCCAGGCCAGGGCTCAAAACCAAATCTGGTTCTCCTTCTCCTTCACTGGTACTTTCTAAACTCTGGGACCCCTACTAGTGTCACACAGAGTATCCATGAACACATGATCTCACGTAGTGAGAAGTTTACTTCCATTCCAGTTCTCCTTCAATGCTTGTACTTGTGCCAAGGGCCGAGTCTCATAGCTGTGCTAACTTATCTTTAACACCTTTCACGTGCTAGTCAGGCTCTCTCTTTTTTTTATCGCTCTCTCTCTTTTGAAACCAAGAAGGTATAGGACTCAATGTCATAATCTTTGGCAGGCCAATTAGATCTAGAATCTAATAACATCATTTCACTTTATTGAAGACAAATGATATTGGTGTTAACGTTCGTGAAGTTTCTTTATCCAAAAATTTATTTTTCAAGTTACAAAAGTATTGATTTAAAACAAATGCTAAATAAGTAACAACATAGGCAGTTTGTGGAGATGCAGAAGCTATGAAAATGATACCCAAATTAATGCCACATAGACCAAGCGAGGAGGAAGAGACTCCTGGAAGGAAGAGAGGGTTCCTTGCCCTTCTCTCTTGTCCAGGGAGGAAGAGGACTAGGTCAGACCCCACTCTATGTAGCAGACATGGTTACCAGGTTCTCAAGCCAGGGTCCACGGATTGATGCAAGTCCAAAAGGCTGTCTCCAGATCCTCGGTGAGAAGAAAAATAAGGACCATGTGAGTATCAGTGCAAGAACGCCAGTTGCTCAGTCCTAGAGAAGAATGCACTTTATCCTGGAATTCCCTCCTCATCGTCCTCTTTTTTGGTTCAAGAGCCTGGGTCTTAAATGCTCATTCTGTAGTGATTACTTGATGATAGTAAATGGCCATTGTTTATTGTTAATATCTTAATTTGGCCAAACAAAAAGGTGGCAATTTTATTTTAACAACTCCTTTGACTCTTTTCTACGTAGCTGAACCTCTGCTCCGGGAGACCTTCAATTGCAGGAAACAGCTTGCCTTCTATTGTTAGAGGAAAAAGATATTGATGGACCCAGCATAATAACTGTGGTTGACAGTAATGCAGAACCGCCAGCCAGAACTCCTTGCTGAGCCCAGCTGTGCTCTTTATCATTGAAGAGATCCTTCTTTCTCTCCAGTGTCACTAAATAAAGATGGGAGGTTAGCGAAACACGATAGCTGTTAAATTAAAGAGGAAAAAAGTTCAGGTTTCAAGGAGGCTGTTACAAAAACAAACAAATGTAAAAACCGACTGACCCCCAAACTCCTGGACCAATTTGTAGCTCTCAGTGACCTCACAGACCATCCTGCTTTGAGACGAGCGAGCTGACAGCCCCCTGCAAGTGCCAGCCCTCCCCCCTCTCAAACTCTGATCCTGGAAACGTCCACTGGCATTACAGACTAACTCTTTGACCTGGCAATTCCTTTTCCACTCATTTGCCTGAGAAGACATCATCACTGGGTACAAATAATTAATTAGAAGGATGTTCAGCAAAACCATCGCTTCCATAGCAGAAAGCAGGATACAACTTAAATAGCCAACCCCAAATTGGTTGAGTTAATCATGGTACATTCAATACACTAGATTATTGTATAAATATATAAAAGCATGCCGTAGAAAAGCACTCAATGTCCTGCAAAGATGTTGAGAATCGATTGTTTAACTAGAAAAGCAGAACAATGACACGGATTCAAACATTGGTTACAGTATCATTTGTTTCATTTAAAAGATGGGCACAAGACTTCTGGATGGTGAAACTATATGGGTGAGTTCTGTTTTCTTCTTATGATGTCAAGGTATTCTGTAAAGACGGTGACAGTGAAGATATACCACTTTCACTTTAAGAAAAAATAGTGATTTCTTTAAGTGGGGCTTCATGTCACCTGGTTAAAAGGGGTCAGCCACGGTCAGCACCGGCTTAAAGTTGTGTGTTTGTGGGTTTGCATTCTGCGGTGCTGCTGTGCTTCCCCGAGAACCGAAGGGAGACACTAAACCTCTCTGCAAACTCTTTGTAGATTCCCATCTGTGACTTGATAAATATTTGATGCAGTGGCCAGTCAACATCCCTACATTAGTGAAACTTCTGCCCAGGAGCGACTGCACAGCTCTCAGCAATGAGATCGGAGTAAGTTAAAAAGAGTGTATTCATTAGCCACTACAAAGGGTTTGGTTTTTTTGAGCTGGCAATTTTGCAGGCTGGCTTATTGGCTTGGCTGTCTGCTGCGTGATGACCAAAAAACGTACTATTAGAAGGAGAAGCTTGCTTCTTCCCTGAACGATAATGTCCTTCGTGTTCACAGGAGGCAGATACAGCCTGAATCACACCTCTATTTCCCTCAGTTAAACAGTTGTGAATGGCTAAAGCGAGTTTAGGATTTGCCCAGTAACCCTGATGCCAGAAACCTGGAGTCTGGTCCCCCTTTCTCATGGAGTTTTGTGTAACGAGATGGGCTCTTTATTCTTTTTACTTCGGTGGTTACAACTGATAATTAAAAGGTTATCACTTTTGTTCCCAAATATCCTAGCTGACCAGCAGAATGGATAAACAGAAGGCATGGATAAGCAGCAGGCAGAGAAGGGACCCAAAACTCCCTGAAATGGATCCCAGCTCCAGGGCCTTTCAGAAGGACCTGGGCAAACTTCCGCTTATTCTTCAAACCTCCTGGAACCTCTTCCTAGAAGCCTGCTGGGCTCCACCTCTGCTGTTCTGGGCTTGGTGGCGTTCCTCTGAGCTTCTAGAGCTTCCGTGCTCCTCTTGTGAGAGCTGTGTTATACTGATCTGGTTGTTCATATCTTTCCTAGGAAACTGAGTTTCAAGAAGACTGCCCTGTTCATCACTGCCTCGCATAGTATCTGGCCCTTTAAAAAGAGCTGAGTAAGTGTTTACTGATTCAGGTATGTTTTTTTCTTGAAATTGCTGCTGCAGAAGACTTAGAAAATTACAGGATCATAGGATATCAAATTTGAAAGTTTCCTTCATTCATTGCTCAATGCCTTACCCACCAGAGCTTTCCAAGCGAGCAGGCTGGACAACTGTAAGGGCAGGGAGTTCACTTTTGCCTCAAAGCTGTCAGAGGTAGACTAGGAGGATGATTTTTTTTTTGAAGATTTTATTTATTTATTTGACAGAGAGAGATCACAAGTAGGCAGAGAGGCTGGCAGAGAGAGAGAGAGAGAGAGAGAAGCAGGCTCCCTGATGAGCAGAGAGCCCAATGCGGGACTCGATCCCAGGACCCCGAGATTATGACCCGAGCCGAAGGCAACGGCCCAACCCTCTGAGCCACCTAGGTGCCCCTGGACTAGGAGGATGATTAAAGTAAAAGACAAACAGGACAGGTCCTGAACTAAACTGGGAAGGAGTTAATCTAGTTTCCTGTTTTTGCAGGATTATGAGCTCACCTAACAGTCAAGTAAACACTACTGAGGTAGCCACTGATAGCAGCTGAGGGCTCTGCCTTTCAGACTTGAGGAGCAGACAGAATGTTGGAGTCCTTGAGCTCTAAGACGAACATAGAATCCCTTCTAAAGCCTCATTTTTACTTGACGATCTGGAAGAAGAACATTATACATGCACACACATACACAGAATGGAGAAAAATCTATATATGATTATAAGGAGACAGCACAAGAAAATGATCAGAAATTGATCAGATCTTTTGGGCTGAACCCAAAGAGTTAAGAATTCACTCTTGGTCTGATGGGTTATTTTGGTGGAAAAAGTACGAGAAATACTACTGGCTTTACATGCTATCATCTTAGGTCCCCTGGAAGTATTTCTAGTTTCACTGGTTTCTTTTGTAGACTGGGAAGTCGTTGAAACACAAAAAGCCATCAGTGCCTAATGATGGCCTTTCAGGGGGAGAGAGAGATTTCCCAGGAGAGGCCCTGCATTCCCTGGTGTTCCACCAGCCCTTAGCAGCCAGTCCTCATTGGTGTGGGCACAGTGACTATGCACTTGACTCAGCTTTGACAGCAACTTTGGGCAAGCAACTGTGCTTCTCCAAGCCTCAGTTTACAGCCCTAGCTGTAAAGCGAAATTGGAAAGTCTACCTCATGGAGGTGTTGTGTGCCATCCTGTAAGCGGTAACAAGCTCAGTGCCTAGCTCATAATGAGCACTTAATAAATACTAGTTATTATTGGCATTAATTATAAAATTAATAAGTCCTCACTCATATCCACCCCTGAAATTTGTGGACCTGGTGCAAACATATAAATGGGGAAGTATCTAAATCTTTAAAGTTATAAACAAGCTAACAAATTGTGAAATATAATAAAATATGTTCTATCCCTCTACTTTTATAACACAATTGAATACAGCTTTTTTTTGTCCTTTTTTTTTAACAAAAATTATTTTATTGTGGTAAGAACACTGAACCTGAGATCTACAAAACATTTTTGTATGACTGAAAATCAGCAAACTTGAAAGCTGACCAATCTTTACTTTTTTATACATCTCTGGGAGTTCTGCTGTCTGCCTGATGTTTGAATGCATTGTAATAAACACATGCATAATCCATACATTACTATGACTTGTTACCTAAATTCATTTTTTTTCACATCTTTTATTTCAGCTAAATTACTAATTACATTGTAATAAAGGATTTTTACATAACTTGTGATCTAATGGTGGTAATGCCAAATTAGTCACCAGTTCTTAAATCATTGCATTCTCATGTTTTACTTAATTTAAATATTGAGGAGAGTTGCTGCTAGCCAATAACAACTGAAGTTATCAATAAAGTTATTGCAGTAACATTTACATTCAGAATTCAACAATGGATTTTACATACAAAGTTCAAATAGTGTGAGGGGTCTTACGATAAATTTTTACCATCAAAAATGGCATAGGGGCACCTGGGTGGCTCAGTGGGTTAAGCCGCTGCCTTCGGCTCAGGTCATGATCTCAGGATCCTGGGATCGAGTCCCGCATCGGGCTCTCTGCTCAGCATGGAGCCTGCTTCCCTCTCTCTCTCTGCCTGCCTCTCCATCTACTTGTGATTTCTCTCTGTCAAATAAATAAATAAAATCTTTAAAAAAAAAAATGGCATAGAATACGCTGACTTCATCATGTAAATCACTGTGACTTTTACTACAATTTGCAACTTCTCTAAAAGCAGTATCTAGATCTAGAAAATATTTAAGTTCTTTTTTCCAAAAAATTTAAGGCTGGAATATAAGGAGAACAATAAAAAAATGGCACTATGTTGTGTGATTTATTCAAATCTTTCTTGAATTGGCATGATATGTTGATTTATAACGATCCTGAGAATAGTCTCACTAGAAATTAGTTGGGGATTATTTGTATCTGAATATTCTCTTTTATAGTGCTACAAACATTTTTGTTGACTTGTTCTGATTTTCTAATATTTTATAGGAATGTCAAATTTATTATATGCTTCGCATACAGTTTATTTCAATTTGGAGAAATGATTTTCTTTAAATTAAAAACAAATGAGTTGGGGCGCCTGGGTGGCTCAGTGGGTTAAAGCCTCTGCGTTCGGCTCAGGTCATGATCTCAGGGTCCTGGGATCAAGCCCCACGTCAGGCTCTCTGCTCAGCAGGGAACCTGCTTCCTCCTCTCTCTCTGCCTCTCTCTCTGCCTGTCTCTCTGCCTCCCTGTGATATCTGTCTGTCAAATAAATAAATAAAATCTTTAAAAAAAACAAATGAGTCTTAGGCAAAATAGCCAAATCTGTCGGTGCATGTGTTTGGAGTTTCTGCAAGCTTTGGCTAACATTACTACCAGTAGGCAACAGTTCACACCCGGGAACGGTTTGGATAGTGCAAAATGAAAAATGACTATTTTTTTTTAACTTAAGGATCATTTTTTTTATTTCATGTACAATTATAATCCATCTTGTTGTCATGTATAAATTAAATCTTACTGCTTTAATGGTGTTTCATTGGTATTGCCTTTGCATGTCCAAAGTGGTTGTAGTGGCAGATCTAACATGGTTTTCATCATGATGACTCCTATTTGGGCAGATACAGAAAATATCTATGCCATCATGAATTGTTCAAAGATGCCATCACTTATTGGTACAGCTGAGAACTTGTTTCTTAATAAGAAATTCAAATGGTGCATTGTCCATGGTTCACAAAAAATGCTTGTTCCTTATCAACTGCTATTACAGTAGCTAGTCCTCATCATTCTTTTAAATCAATGCCTAAAATGCAAGGTTATTTTTGCGATTCTTTTTTTTACAATGGGCATCACCAATAAACTACTCATTAGTTTTGATTTTTTCTATCTTTACCTTCTGATAGTTTGACAGTGTGTATGCTGAATGTTCTTTAATATCATCTGCCCTAATATAAGCAAAAGTAGTTATTTTTAGAATTATATGTGTAATTTTTGTACTCACTTTTAATACTATTTTGCATTCTCTTCCTTTCATGTAATTTTCAAGAGTTTAGCTTTTATCTAATGTACTTGATTATTCTGGCATCAAATTTTGAAGGTTTTTTTTTCTACTAAACTAGAAACTTTCCATTGTTTTCTGTGACTGTTGTGCTGCTGTTGTCACACAAGGTTGGTTAAATACACAACATCTATTCTTTTTTTATTTTTTAAGATTTTATTCATTCATTTGACAGACAGAGATCATAAGTAGGCAGAGAAGCAGGCAGAGAGAGAGGAGGAAGCAGGCTCCCTGCTGAACAGAGAGCCCGATGTGGGGCTTGATCCCAGGACCCTGAGATCATGACCTGAGCAGAAGGCAGCGGCTTAACCCACTGAGCCACCCAGGCACCCCACACAACTGTTCTTAATAATATCACAGGAACATCTTATACCCCTGTTTACTGGTTGACGAGTTTCCTTGTTGATACTCTTGTTCAGTTACTGTCATTTTAGTCTTTTTTACAGTTCTTGTATTTGCACAGGCAGCTTTTTGTGTTGTTTTGTTTATGTATTTTTGGTTGTAAGTAATAGTGTGTGTTCTTTTAATTGAGAACCTAAATATTTCCATTCACAAATACTTTTCTTGGCCAGAGCTGCTTGTGAGGACTGGCTGGGAAATGTGTAGTAAAGCTAACAAAATATTTGTCTTTCAACTTAAAATATAACAAAGATTCTATAGTTTCTCCATTTGAAAAAAATATTTTATTGTAATATGAAATATTACATTTTCCTTCATCTTTATCTGATAGAAAATTATTAAGGAATCATTTTAATCAACTTATGTTGTTCTGGAAACATTTTCATGATTTAAAATTCATGACAGACTTTTTGTAGGGTCACTTTCCCGTAAACAATAAAGATTCAAAGTTTTTATTTTTCTCATCCAATTTCCCAAATTTCTTTGTTATTTTCTTTACTGTCTAATAGGCAGGCCAGAATCACATTTATTTCTTCTAAGTTGTGAATTTTATAGAAAAAAATTACCTTTTTCATTGTCATCTTTTGATCAGAAAAAAAGAACTTTTAGTAAAGAACAGTAAAGACACTGTTGTTTCGTCTGACCTGTTTGGGTTGTGATTTGCTAAGAGTACTTTCTTTGCTTATTTTGTTGTTTTGCTCAGTCCGTAAGTCTTCGTTCAGTAAATAGTTGGTAGTATTTGTAAATTGTATGTGGATCATACTTAGCAAAAATCTGTTTACTTTCACTCTCTGCAATTTTAAAAACTTTGACTTTTTACAAAAAACAAAAACTTTTCAGCCCCTTCTCTTCTGAGCTCCACTTTCATTACGTGTGTTGTATCCCAGTCCCAGCTTGCTCTTATTCTCTGTGATCTATAGGATTAAGAGATTAGATGTAATCCTAATCAAAAGATTCCGAGTTCACCTGTATCTCATCAAAAATATAATTAAAGTAAATGGTAAGATATTGAAAAGTTAAAATTTTTTTTCCTGTATGGTCTCAAAAAGTAATTAAAGAGCAAAAAAAAATTAATGAAGAGTAAAATCTGAACAAAAATTATTCAAGTAAAGCTTAGTTACTTGTTTTAAAATTTAATTATCTCTTGGGGTGCCTGGGTGGCTCAGTTGGTTAAGCCTCTGACTCCTGATTTCAGCTCATATCACGATCTTGGGGTTCTATGATTGAGCTCCTTCTGGGGGTGGCAGGTGGGGGGGAGTCTGCACTCAGCGGGAAGTCTGCTTGAGATTTTCTCCCTCTGCCCCTTCCTGGCCCTCTCTCTCTTTCATAAATAAATAAATCTTTAAAAATTTTTACTTATATCTTATGAAATACATATTTTTTAAGATTTTATTTATTTGACAGAGAAAGAGAATGAGAGAGAGCGAGCATGAGAAGGGGAAAGTCAGAGGAAGAAGCAGACCTCTTGCTTGCTGAGCAGGGATCCCGATGCAGGACTCAGTCCTGGGACTCCAGGATCATGAACTGAGCTGAAGACATTTGCTCAACCAACTGAGCCACCCAGGCGCCCTTATAAAATATTTTTATTAATATAAAATTGTATGCAATTCCTGTGTGCATGACCATCAGTTGCTGATGCAAAAAATTGGGATTATGCTTCATGCTTCAAGCTTGCTGTATCTAGATACTGTGTAAAAAAGAATTAGGAATGATATTATTTAATATTGCAAACTGTTCTTTGCTGCTGTATGTAGCAATTGCAAAGACTACAGTAATGTGTGAGTGCTTCTAGGTCTGTAAACCGGAATTTAAAGAAAGCAAGAAAATACCTGCTAAGCACTCCTGGGAAAAGATACTTTATTATGCAAGAATCTATAACATTGATGATATGCGAGAAGAAGGATTTGACAAGCTAATTAATTTGTCTCTTCTCTTACCTAAGTGCTTCCACAGCTCAAATTTTCCTCACACTCCTATGCAGTGTCCTTCCAGGATGTTGGCAGAACAACGCATGCTTCCTCACAACATTGGAGAAAGTCACCAGTTGTTTTTAGAACAGAGGGCAAGAGATGCAGAGAAACATGTCCTGTGGCCTTGGTGGTGGAAGTCCCCGTGTGCACTCTAGTGTGGCTGTTCTGTGTCAGCAGTGAGTATATGATCCGTTAGGGTCTTGAATATATTTACCTTTGCATTGTGTGCTTGTGACTTTCACACCCTAACCAATGAGGTCTGAGGTAGGAGCTTCTCTTGACCAGGCCTAAGGGCTGTCCTGAGCTCAATAAAATACTCAACATGACTTATAGGTACAACCCACATGTATAAAATAGACATAGCTTTCCCCAACCAGTACCTGAATAAACTACCAGGTAAACAGTTTGGTGCTTAATTTTCTAGGCATCTTTTATACTAACCTACACAGATATATGTATTTTTGACATAAAATAAAAAATTCCTATATACACAAATGAGATCACAATATAAAAGCTTTAGTAAGCTTCTTTTCCTACTTAACAATATATTATGTACTGCTTTTCATGTTACATCAAACTCACCATTGACTTTATCTGATTAATAACTATGTGATACACACTAATTTTTTTTTAAGATTTTATTTATTTATTTATTTGACAGACAGAGATCACAAGTAGGCAGAGAGACAGACAGAGAGAGAGCGGGGAGCCCAATGTGGGACTCGATCCCAGGACCCTGGGATCATGACCTGAGCCAAAGGCAGAGGCTTAACCACTGAGCCACCCAGGTGCCCCAGCACACTAATTTTTTTTAGCCAATTACTTCTTAAATGGTTTTTACCCCAATTTTTAAAAAGGTATTACTTATTTGAGAGAGAGAGAGAGAGCGCACATACAAGCAGGGAGAAGAGCAGAGGCAGAGGGCAACGGAGGCTGCCCACTGAGCAGGAAGCCCGATGCGGGGCTCCATCCCAGGACTCCAGGGTCATATCCTGAGTCAAAGGCAGATGCCTTAACCCACTAAGCTACCCGGGCACCCCTGGTTTTTACCCCAGTTTTTACCATTATAAAATTCATACAGTGAATACACTTTTGTGGGTGATTGGATTCTCATTATTAAAAAAATAAGCTTTTTCTTTTGGAATAATTTTATACTTACAGAAACATGCAAAGACAGGGCAGGGAGTTACTGTAGTCCCTTCAGCTAACTTCCCTGAATGGTAACATCTTCCATAACCAGCATCCCTTGGTCAAAACCAAGAAATTAATGTTAATTCAGTATTATTGGATAAATTACAGATTTCATCAAATTTTCTACTAACACCCCTCCTTTTTTTATTATTGTGGTAAGAACACATAACTTGAGATATACCCTTTTTAAAAAAAAATACTTTATTTATTTATTTGACAGAGAGATACACAGCAAGGAGCACAAGCAGGGAGAGTGGGAGAGGGAGAAGCAGGCTTCCCGCCAAGCAGGGAGCCTAATGAGGGCCTTGACATGGGGCTCAATCCCAGGATCTTGGGATCCTGAGCCGAAGGCAGACTCATTTTTAAAAATTATTTATATTAACATATAATGTATTATTTGCCCCAGGGGTACAGGTCTGTGAATTGCCAGGTTTACACACTTCACAGCACTCACCAAAGCACATACCCTCCCCAATGTCCATCATGTAGCCACCCTCTCCATACCGAAGGCCGACTCTTAATGACTGAACCACCCAGGTGCCCAAAGAGATCTACCCTCTTAACAACTCCTCAAATACGTAGTTAAGTATTCTCAACTCTAAGCACAATGTTGTACAGCGGATCTAGAACTTTTTAATCCCACATGACTGAGACTTTATCTCTGTTGAATGGCACCTCCTCCAGTTTCCCCTCCCTCCAGCTCCCGGCACCCTCATTGTTCTGGGTTTTTACTACTTTTAAACTTACAACTGCATTTGGTCAGTTCCAACTAATTTATGAATGTTAGAAACGGGCCGTATGGAGCCCCTGCTCCTGTTTTTCATCTTAAGACTTTTCTGGGCCATAAGGTTCCAGATGAATATTTCATATTAATGTGTCTTGTTTAGGATCCAAGGCAGTCTGACAAATTAATGTGTTAACATTAACTGTCCAGAAATGGCAGAAGAATTAGAAATCTATATTAATTAGGAATGGCAAATGGAAACTCAAGTATGTATATAATGTATATTTAAATATTTTATTTTTGAATATTGTAAGGGGATATTCTATATCTCCATCTTAATCATAAGCAACATACATATGCATGCTATTATTTCCACACTTTGCTCGGAGCTAGAAAGTGGTAGATACAAAATGAAATTCCCGGTTTGGCTGACACCAATGCTAGTGGTCCTACCATTGTGCCGTGTCTTCTGGTAGGGATTAGAGTTTGCTGGTGGTCATGGCGCCTCAAAGAGCTTTTAATTCTTTTTAAAATAAGAAATAATTTTTCTTGTGATTGCAAACCAATCACAGCTTGGATCACAAGTTTAGGGAATGGAGAGAGATTGATGAGAGAAAAGGGAATTTTGCATCTCTGTGTTGATTATTTAAATGATGAGAATGGGTTCGTGGAGTACCTGTCAAATTTTAAAAATGCATGAAAGATAGTCCTGTACATAGGTGCCAGATACTAATATCCGTGTTTGAAAACAGCTTGGAAGTTGTTTATCAAGTTAAATGTCCAGTTATCATATGACCTAGCAATTGCATTCTTACCCACTAGGAAAGTATATGCCCACGAATAAATCTGTACACAAATGTTTATTACCGCTCAATTCATAATCACTAGAAACTGGAAACAATCCATATGTCCATCTATAGGTGACTAGATAAACAAGCTTTGGTACATCCTTACAAGGGAATAGAACTCAGCAAGAATTATGAAGCAACAAACTATTGATATGTGTAACAACATAGCTGAATTACAAGAGTGTTGTGCTAAGTTAAAGAAGTCTGGGGGCACCTGGGTGGCTCAGTCAGTTAAGCATCTGCCTTTGGCTCCAGTCATAATCCCACGGTCCTGGAATCAAAACCCACATCGGGCACCCTGCTCAGCAGGGAGTCTGCTTCTCCCTCTCAGTCTGCCTGCTGCTCCCCCTGCTTGTGCTCTCTCTCTCTCTCTCTTTCTGCCAAATAAATAAATAAATAACTTAAAAAAAAAGACATCTGTCACAGTAGGTTACATCTCTGATTCTGTTTATATGACATGCACTAAAAGGGGTAACTATAGAGACAGACATCAATCAGATGTGGTTGCTGGGGTTGAGAGGAGGGAGCTGATTATGTAGTAGCACAAAGGATCTTTTTGGAGTGATACAAATATTTTTACTTGATTGTGTTGATGGTTACACAATTGTGTGTGCGTTCATCAGAACCCATTTAATTTTATACCAAAAAGGTTTTATTACAGACTAAATTATAAATTATAGTTTATATTATAATTATATGTAATATAGTATAGAATATGTAATATTGTGTATAATATATAGTGTATACTATAGTGTATATTAATTTAAAATAATATACTATAATTTATAATTGTTATATACTATAGTATATACTATAAATGATAATTACTATATATAGTTATATATCTATATTTAGTTATACGTATAATTTATAGTTTGTATTTCTTTTAAGGGTTTTATTTATTTATTTGACAGGCAGAGATCACAAGTAGGCAGAGAGGCAGGCAGAGAGAGAGGAGGAAGCAGGCTCCCGGCTGAGCAGAGAGCCCGAAAAGGGGCTCGATCCCAGGACCCTGGGATCATGACCTGAGCTGAAGACAGAGGCTCCAACCCATTGAGCCCCTCAGGGGCCCCTATAGTTTGTATTTTATGTGTGGTTATATGGTTTATATATAATTGTAGTTTTATTTTAATGTAACATCCTTTATATTATAAATTACAGATCAATAAATATAAGTTAAAAGTTAATAAACAGAAAAAGCTCCAGCCACGGAGCACTCCTTGGCTGGCAGATGGTGCCTTAGTGAACCTCATGGACGTCTCAGGACAGGCGGAACAAAGATGTGTCTAGTAATAGTCCCAGGCAGGAAGAAGGGAATCTATCTGCCCAGCTCCATCCTTTTTACTGTTTCCCACTGGTCATGGTTTGCTCCAAGGAGAGTTAACTCTCTTATGCCTCAAGTTACCTCATGCAATCCTTTTAGCAGCCATTTGGGAAGCTAGATTAAATGTACTCTGCTTTTTTTTTTTTCCCCAAAGAGTTTATTTAGGAGCATCTGGGTGGCTCAGTGGGTTAAAGTCTCTGCCTTCCAGTGAGGTCATGATCCCAGGGTCCTGGGATCGAGCCCCTTTTCGGGCTCTCTGCTCAGCCGGGAGCCTGCTTCCTCCTCTCTCTCTCTGCCTGCCTCTCTGCTTCTTTAAAAAAAAAAAAAAAAAGTATTTATTTGAGGAGAGGGGAGGGGGAGACGGAGAAGAAGCAGCAGATTCACCCTGAGCTCAGAGCCTGACTAGGGGCTCCATCT
This sequence comes from Neogale vison, assembly GCF_020171115.1. Lineage (NCBI taxonomy): Eukaryota > Metazoa > Chordata > Mammalia > Carnivora > Mustelidae > Neogale > Neogale vison. The sequence goes on along the minus strand of NC_058091.1, from coordinate 233,484,482 downwards.
CGCAGCACTGACACACCAGGACCTGAGCCAAAATTGAGAGTTGGATACTTAACCAACTGAGCCACCCAGATATCCCAATGCACTATGCTCTTATAGTCTAAGTCCAGAGGTGGCAAGAGAAGCAAGAAACACAGAGCATGTAGCTGTTCGGTTTAGCTGCACAGAGGCAGTGGGGAAGAGAGTTGTTGACTTCTCCCAGTAATGAATCATCAGCCGGAGGGGGCAGATACCTCTGGACTTAAGTGGAGTCAGGTCATTACAAGCAGCAGGGTCCTGAAGTTAATGGCACCAATAGAGAAGGAAAAGGTATACGATTACAATTCAGGGCTCAAAATTATTTGTTGAATAAATGAATGAAACAATCAATCAATGGAAATGATGGGAAGATGATAGCAGGGGCAGTATGGTTTTTAAATCTTTTGAAATCCCCTTAAAAAAAAAAAAGATAGGGGCGCCTGGGTGGCTCAGTGGGTTAAGCCGCTGCCTTCGGCTCAGGTCATGATCTCAGGGTCCTGGGATCGAGTCCCGCATCGGGCTCTCTGCTCGGCAGGGAGCCTGCTTCCTCCTCTCTCTCTCTGCCTGCCTCTCTGCCTACTTGTGATCGCTCTCTGTCAAATAAATCAATAAAATCTTTAAAAAAAAAAAAGATAAACTCTAATGGAAAAACCCAAGGCCTAATGTCAACATCTCACAAAATCTGGTTGAACACGGTATCTTCATGAACCACAAAGTGCGAGCAGGTGAAGGAAAACTACCAGTAATAACTAAGGGTGTAGTGTCTATCCATGTCGCAGGAAGAAGCAGAGGGGAAGCCGACAGGCTTGAAAACAGGACTCTAAGACTGACAACAGGACTCCATGAAACACAGTGAAGCAACTGGAGAACAGCTGGAATGGGGAGGAGTTTTACACATTTTCAACAAAGCTGTGGCTGTGTGGGGCCAAGATAAGATCTAAAGGAGCTGGTATAGTCTTGGCTCTGTAAACTGTCAAAATTACCAAGCTCTTATCAGGAGAAAGTCTCACACCAAGGGTAGCATTCTGAGGGTGGAATCCAAGTGGAAAGGAAAGGGTAGAAGAAAGGAGAAAGAAAGTGTGAATGAAAGAGCAGAGGAACCACATCTCAGAAAGCAAAAAGCCATTAAAGAATTCTTTGTGCGGATGCCGTAAGAGGAGGACCTAGAGCACCGAAGCCGGAAAAGTCGTCCTGACTCACCCTTTTTCATAAGAGAAAAACCGAATTCATATAAAAAGAAACAATAGAATTAGATCGTGCTCAAATCCAACATGAAGCTGGATGTTTTAACTTTTTGCATATTACAACTTGGGGGGTAAATTTTTTTTACATTTACATCAAAATTTTTATATTTTGCAGTGTATACATACATAAAATCATTGAATTGTATATGCTAAACTTACACCATATTATAGGTCAATTGTATTTTAAACTGAGAAAAAAATCTAACACTACGTTATCCTAGAAAAAAAGACAAAAACATAACATTCCAATAATGAAAACATATCAGAAAGACATGCTTATAAAATAGCTGAAAAACAGAACTTTTTACTTCAAGATGAGCTTAAAAACTAGTAAGACATTAAATGAGAAAGGACTATAATCCAAATTAGAAAGTCTCAGAAATGAGGCCAGAGAATTCAGAATTAATATTAATTATTTGAGAAATGGAGATTAAAATGGAAACTGAAGGTGAATAAATACAGGAGATAATGACTTAAATACAAGATGAAAGGAGTGAATTTCAACAAGTCCAAGAGATTTAAGAGAAAGTGGTGAATATAGAAGGTAAGCAAAGAATATCAACACACATTCCCATAGGTTGTATGATCTATTAGACCTACATAGAAGAAAATAAAAAATAATGGCAACTTAAAAAGTAATTTAAATTACAAGAAGGTAAGATTTAAAAAAACTTCCCTGAGAAATAGAGATTTGACACTAGAACCTAGGAAATCGACCCTGAATAATCATTGTCAAGAGATATTCTAAAAGACATCTGGAGTTTACAATAAATAAAAATAAAAACATAGAGTGCCAGGGTGGCTCAGTGGGTTAAGCTTCTGCCTTAGGCTCAGGTCATGATCTCAGGGTCCTGGGATGGAGCCCTGCGGGCTCTCTGCTCAGCAGGGAGCCTGCTTCCTCTTCTCTCTCTCTGTCAAATAAATAAATAAAATCTTAAAAAAAAAATTAAAAGGACATGGGGAGATGGAGAGGAGACGGGAGCTGAGGGAAACTGGAAGGGGAGGTGAACCATGAGAGACTATGGACTCTGAAAAACAACCTGAGGGTTTTGAAGGGGCGGGGGTTGGGAGGTTGGGGGCACCAGGTGGTGGGTATTAGAGAGGGCACAGCTTGCATGGAGCACTGGGTGTGGTGCAAAAACAATGAATTCTGTTACGCTGAAAAGAAATTTAAAAAAATAAAAATAAAAACATTTGGGCATTTAGTCAAAATACCAAATGACTTAAGTGACTGTCTTTGGACTTTATTCCAGGATAAATAGAGCAACATATTGAAAATATTCAAAGAAGGGAAACACAAGGCAAAGATTTTATATCTAGCCAACATGTTAAAAGTTATGAACATGAGAGAACCAGAGAATATAGCTTCCATGTGCCCTTCGTGAGAAATTTACTAAGGAAAGGTTTTTTAGACGACCAAAAGGGAAAGACATTGACTAAAGGACCAATGATGAGCATAAATATGTAATTACCCATAAAACTATGACGGTTATAATAAATGTACATGCGCAGTCCACTTGAAAAGCAGAATGTACTTGTTGATTATTTTATAGTTACTGATGTGGGTAAAAGGATATTTATTCAAATGAGAAGCTGGTAAATTGGGATGAGAGGAAAGAAATTATTAACTACTTTAAATATTGTTGGGGAACCAATAGATACTAACAAAAATAAGATGGTACGTGTGTGCGCTGGAAACAACAGTTATTTTAGCTTTACTACAAAACTAGCCATTAAAGGTGTACCTGGGTGGCTCAGTTGGTTAAAGTGTCCAACTTTTTTTTTTTTTTTTTTTAGATTTCATGTATTTGACAGAGAGAGACACAGCAAGAGAGGGAACATAAGCAGGGGAGTGGGAGAGGGAGAAGCAGGCTTCCTGCTGAGGAGGGAGCCCGATGTGGGATCCCTGGGATCAGGACCCGAGCCAAAGACAGATACTTAATGACTGAGCCACCCAGGTGCCCCAAAGCATGCAACTCTTGATCTCAGCTCAGGTCTTGATCTCCAGCTGTGAGTTTAGTTGGGCTCCAGGCTGAGTTTGGAGTCTATTTAAAAACATGAATACCAACAACAAAACTAATCATTAAAACAAAGCAAATACAAATATATTTGAGAAGGCGGATAAAATAGACCACACAAAGAAAAATTAGTGCTATGAAAGCCTTGCATGTATATGGTATAGAACAATAGGAAGTGAGAAGAATACAGTGCAAAGGAGTATATACTATATACCACCATCTGAATAAAAAAGAAGGCAAAACAAAGACGCATGTATGTATATGCATGTATTGCTTATTTTTGCAAATAAGAAAGGGTAAAGCAGAAACTAATAAAATTTATTATGTATAGGAATTGAAGAAAACATCTCTGAGTTACTTTTTCATACGATTTTGACTTTCAAATTATAGTGTGTTTTACATATTTTAAAAAACCATATTGGCACTCCCTTTAGCAGCACATACACTAAGAGTGGAGTGATAGAAGAAGAATAACAGGGCCCTTGCACAAACATAATATGTAACTTCTTGAGGTGCTCCATATTTTCATGGTGGATGTTAATTAAACTTATTGTGGCAATCATTTTACAATATATACTTTTACCAAATCATTTTGTTGTTCACCTGAAACTAACCCAATGTTAGTTATATTTCAATAGAATTGGAAAAAATAAAAATACTAAAATTAAAAAAAAATAAAGATAATAAAAAGCCCATTACCACAAAGGAAAAAAAAGAAAAGAAATCAACACGGAGAGGAAAACATTAATTTGAAGAGAAACAAATGAATTTACTTCAACGTGTAAAGGCTTTTAGACACACCATTACCTTTAGTGGGCTATATTCTAAGGATAAATCTTGTACTTTATTAGTAAGTCTGTTTTGGTCTAGACATAGTCATTCTCATACTATTCAGTGTATTGTAGGGAGCGGTAAATGAGCAAATATATTGATGATGGTGAAAATCGGGGTTTTCAATGTAGGAGAAAGGAGATAAAAATATGGACTGATGCAGAGGTGCCTGGGTGGCTCAGTCAGTTGAACGTCTGCATCTTGATTCAGTTCAGGTCATGATCTCAGGGTCCTGGAGCCTCACGCCAGGCTCCCTGCACAGTGGGGAATCTGCTTCTCCCTTTCCCTCTTGGCTTTCCTTCTCTCTCTCATTCTTTCTTTCTCTCAAACGAATACATTAAAAAATCTTAAAAAAAAAAAATATGGACTAAGGGAAAAGAGGAAGAATCCTGTAGTGTTGGATTGAAGTTGGGGGATTGAGATAAATTAATGCTTTAAAATAAAATACAGGAGCACCTGGATGGCTCAGTCAGTTAAGTGTCTGCCTTCAGCTCAGGTCATGATCCCAGGGTCCTGGGATTGAGCCCTTCATCTGGCTCCCTGCTCAGTGGGAAGTCTGCTTCTTCCTCTCTCTCTGCATTTTCCCCTGCTTGTACTCTCTCTCGCTCTCTCTCTCCATCAAATAAATAAATAAAATATTTTTAAAAAATACACTTCCTGGCTCTGTCCTCTGAAAGGACATAGAAAGAGTGAAACCCCACTTGCCATGAGGACTCATCATTTGGTTGTTGGCTTCTAACAGTTGTTTCTCACTGAAAAGAATGAGGTCTGATTCCAGGTTTCCGCCAAGGGAAGTATAAGATGAGCTTGGGACTTCCTTTGCTAGAAGAGCAAAGAAGCGCTCAAAACCAGATAGGTATGTGTCAAGAGGACACAGAAACCAATTCAAAAGGGCTTCCACTTTAAAGAGGGCAAATTTGGGACAATCTGAAAATAAAAAAGAAAGTGAGTGGTAATGAATATTCTGAGTTCGTCATGATACTCCAGAAAATCACAAAAGTGTGTTTGAGGGAAGAGGAAAAATCTTTTTCTTAAACAGTGGAGTGCCAGCTATTAAATGCAAGGAAAAAATGATGGAATTTTTTAAATTGTGATTTTTGTAATCCCTACGTACCAGTTGACTCAGCCAAGCCTTATTAATGACGGTTAACACAATGGTTAAAAGTTTTGAGGGCAAGAGATAGTCTCATGTTCTCAAAGTACAATCCCTCAGTTTACTGATGAATCACAAAGGAGAAAGAGATGCCTTTATGATGCAGAGTTCTATCAGACAGCACCTGCATCAACGGATTAAACCTAGTGTGACCAATGAAAGAACACAATGGCACCATGTGCCTTTTGTTAGATGCGCTGAGAAGGACCCAGCCTCACCTCTGTAGAGCTTTTGCTAAAGGTCTTTAACTGGATATAATTCTGAAGAAACAGCCAGACAATCCAAACTGTGGGCATTCTGTAAAAGCACTGGCCTGGGGCACCTGGGCAGGCACAGTCAGTTAAGCATCAGATTCCTGGTTTTGGCTCAGGTCAGGATATTGGGGTTGTGAGTTTGAACCCCACATCGGGCTCTGTGCTGAGCAGGGAATCCACTTAAGACTCTCTCTCTCCCTCTCTGGCTGTCCCTCCCCTCCGCACTCTCTTTCAAATAAACAAATAAATAATTTAAAATAAAACAAAGTAAAGTAAAATAAAATGAAGTGGGCCTGAAAGTCAATGACAGGAAAGAGAAAAAAAAAAAAAAAAGAAGAAAGAAAAAGGCAGGAGAATTGTTTTGGAATAAAGGAGAGAAAATAGGATGACTTTAAAACAGCACATAATTCTTGATGAATCCTGGATAAGAACAAAAACAAAGACAATCCCCACCAAGCTCCAAAGGATACTACTGGTTATTCAGAAGAATGTCCTTGTTCCTTAGGAGGTATATCCTGAAGTACTTTGGGGTGAGGCTTTATAAAATCTCTAACTACCTTTGAAATGATTCGGTTACAAAATGCCCTTATATAAGGAAATATGTCTCATGTACAGCTAAATGTTAACAACTGATGAACAGAGGTGAAGCATGTTTAAGCATTCATTGTATTATTTACTCAACTTTTTTATAGGTTTTTACATTTTCATAATAAGAGGTTGGGGTGGGGGACAACCACATGGACCGGAGGTAGGTGTACGACCTAAGGCAATAAATCTGCAGGGTAGCCAGCTCGTGACCTAGGACCCAAGTGACCTGGCCTGAAAAGATGAGCTATACTGTATCTGCTGGGATCCTTTAGGCTTCAAGTAACAGGATACCCGAGTCAAAGTAGCTAAAACTGTAAGGACATCTAATTATCTCATGTAACAAGAAGTCTAAAGGTAAATGGCTCCAGGGTTGGTTAATTCGTCAGCTCGAGGATGTTCTAGCCCTCTGTCAGTTCCTCTCTAGCTCTCTTGGCTTTGCTTCATGGTTGCAAAATGGCTGCCACAGCCTCAGGTATCACGTCCTCACGTGACATGTCCAAAGCCGACAGGAAGGGCACAGGCTGGCTCTTCCAAAGGCTTTGTCCTCTGAGATCAAGGATAAAATGCATTCCCCTGAGCCTCCCCACCCTTCCTAAAGATTCTTCTTACCTCTCTTCGCTCTTCAGACCAATTTAGTTTGCCACTTGGGGTTGTTCACCCGAACGAAACTGACTGGGAGGGCTGGTTGTTGGAGGGGCGGCCAAACCACATTTGCCACATGAGCCAGTCAGACTCACTTGGTCAGAACCTGAATCAAGAAACCTGGCCTGGGTTTGCTGTCAGCACTCACGCTGCTAGTGAATGGACAACCAGAAGCTGAGTCGGGGCCATGGCATGCCAGGATGTGTACAAACCGGGGTTAGGACCAGAGAGAGCTCTATAGAGAGGGTTAGGAAGCCATTTGGTAAGGAAAGGAGAATACAGCCACTTGTCCGAGGAGGGGGGGGCTGCCTAGAGGGCTAGAAACTGCCTAGATCGCTTGTTTCCCGGTTGTGATTTCAGTTCCAGGCCACAGAGAATATACCACCACTTAGGACTCATTTGCCAGCAACAGAACAAACAAACAAACAAGAAACTTCCCTAGGAGGAGAGAGCAATTAGTTATAATGGTACAGGAATATCTTAACCCAAGGCAGGAAGCTTGGCCTGTCTGGAAAACACTAGAACTAGATGACTTCTGTCTTCCTCTTCCTCTGTACTCCTCTAGAGTTATTTCATTCTTATCTCTGCAGTAGGATACCTCTGCTTGCTGGCCTGATGGTAGCCTACATTCTCCACACCTTCTAAATTTGTGGTCAAGTTTTAAACCCAGGTGGTAGTCAGTCCCTAGGTCCTAGTTTCAAATTCCCAGAGGAGAGAAGCTGAGAGGCCTAAGTTGGGTCAGATGACCAACATACTAAGTCTGTAGGCTTCAGGTCACAGCAGCCAGGCATGGGACAGGGAGGAGGGACAGTGCTAGGAGAAAGGGGTCATTGACCCAGGCTGGAAAGATATCCCCAAAGTTATCCATCATGATCTTTAAGATCGTGGGGCACCTGGGTGGCTCAGTGGGTTAAAGCCTGTGCCTCCTCCTCTCTCTCTCTCTGCCTCCCTCTCTGCCTACTTGTGATCTCTCTGTCAAATAAATAAAAATTAAAAAAAAAAAAAAAGATCATGGTTTCAAGCTTTGGGTGGAAATTGCCCCCCTCCAGGTGGACTTTTAGCAATGCCTGGAAACATCTTTGGTTATCATAGCCTAGGGTCTCTGTGCTACCTGGATATCATGGGCAGAGGCCAGGAAAGTTGCAAAACATCCTAGGGTGCTCCCACAACAAAGAACTATCTAGTCCAAAATGTCAGTGTTGTTAAGACTGAGAACCCCTGCCTCCCTGTGGAATCTAGTAACTGGTCTTTCAATCCAGTGCAGTATCTGTCCCTACAGAGAACAGACCCAGGCCTGTAAGTCCTAGGGCTCAGGCAGTATTTGTGGAGCAGAAAGTGAATGAAAACACTGTTCTAAGAGTGTGTGGCAGCTGATTCTACTGCTGGTTACCTGGGCTCTGGGGGGCACTCTTGGTGTAGGAGTTCACAAAGGCAGGAGACCGTGAGGTCCTTGCCCTGGGAGAGTTTGTCCAACAAAAAGAGGAGATAGAAGAAGCGGAAACATATAAGCCGAAGACAGAAGTATAAACACACATACTTTGCTTGTACATATGCTCCAAGCACAAACAGCAGCTGCCCAGCCGGTCCCGGCTCCTCCCCACACACCATAAGGGAGAGCTGCAAATCCTCCAGTCCTAGACAGCTGCCAGCTATGGTCCCAGTGTCTTTTTTTTCTTTTTTCTTTTTTTCTTTTTCCACACACTAACCTGTCAGGCAGAAAGGGACAGGCTCCAGGCCACTGGGTCTCTTCTTGGCTTAGGCAGTTTAACACCTGCTTTCCTTTTCCGAGGAAAGGAAAAGCCTGAAAGCTTTAAAAATAAATAAATAAATAAAAATTCTATAAATGGTACAGAGCAGAGAAGGCTTCAAGAACAAGGAGAAGAGTTTTTAAGGCTGGACTCTTCCCCGAAATTCCTGATAAAATCATGTCTACCATTTGGCAAAGGAAGTAAGTTTTCTGGAGCTTCACCCCCCTCCATTCCCGGCCCCCGACCAGGGGAGCAGACCCGGCGCAGGTGGATAACTCAGGGTCTTTGCTGCCCTCTACTGATAGTAATGAGGACTAGCAGGGGGTTCAGAGGAGAGCGGTTTTTCAGTGGAGCGCTTTGTCCCTTCGTTTAATTTTTCAACACGTATTTACTGAGCTTATGCTCTGTACGGATGCTGGGCTGGGCATTAAACGCACTCGTGAGAAACACACACTAGGTCCCTGTTCTCGTGGGATGTGCATTCTAGCAAAGGTGACAGACTGTAAGTCAACAAGGAAGGAAAAATTTTAAGGTTGTTCAAACTGCTGTGAAAGTAACGAACAGGGTAATGGGGGGGAGGGGACAATTCAAGATTGGGGGGAGGGGTCAGGAGGTGATCCGTGAGCTGAGAATGGAAGAGTGGGACACAGCCTCAGGGCTGAGAACAGGACCCAAGTCTTTCCAGGCAGATCAAGAGGTGGATGTAAACTCGGGGAGCAAGAAAGAGCTCGGGGGTTCCTGAACCCAGTGGGGAACAGGGGACCGAGGGGAGGGGAGGTCAGGTCATGAGGAGACCCTGCAGTCTGCAAAGGGACTTGGATTTTATTCTGAATAAATCTTTCTCAGTGGGGGGAGCTATTGAAGGTTGCTGTTTTTGTTTTTAAAAGAGTATTCTTCTGTTTAGTTTTGTTTCATTGAAAGTAGGCTTCGTGCCCAGCGTGGAGCCCAACACAGGGCTTGAGCTCATGACCTTGCATCCAGACCTGAGCTGAAATCAAGAGTTGGACGCTTAACTAACTGAGCCACCCGGGAACCTTTTAAAGATTATTCTTTTTGATGCAACATATTTCCTATAGGATATCAATAAAGATGTTTCCAGAAGTACCGAGAAGTTCACAAAGGTGCATACGTTATATGCAGAAGTGAATAATAAGTAAGCATACTTTGTCTCCTGCGCAGATAATGGAAGGTAGGGCTGGGGACAAGATGGGTACTGGGGGCGGGGGCGGGGGAGGAGGGGGAAGGCCGTGTGGGAAGCGGGCTGGGCCAGAGCGATGCCATGGAGATGAACAGAAACAGATGGACCCGAGGTGCCTTCGGGAGCTGCACCTGCAGGACCTGCGGAGGGGCCGCAGGGGGAAGAGGGTGAGAGAGAGCTGCCAAAGTTACAAGGACAAAAAAGTCAGCTTTGACATGAAGCTGGAGGGAAGTGGCATTTGTAGCCTCTGCCCCTTGCTCCCTGTGGGCCAGCAGGTGAGGGCCATTCTCTCCTGCGTTTTTGCTCTCTTTCCTTTGGCTCAGTCCGGGTGAGTATCCCTGACAGGTCTCAGGGAGGCATTGCTCATAAAAGCCGCTGTAAAGCCTTTTGCTAATATGAAGCCTTCCATAAATGTCAGAGGATGAGAATTACAACCCAAAGCCTCATAAAAGAGAGAGCGTGTCGTGGCTTGAGGAAGCCACAGCGACTGCGAGGGCACCCAGCTGTCTTTGCAAGCTGTATTTTCATTTCGGGGAAGACAGGACCGGAGGAAGTGGAGCGCTGGCTGAGAGCAGAGCGGCTCCCAGCCTCTCTGGAAAGGCCAAGTTATCAAACCTGGCAGCAAAGCCTCCCTACCCCTGGCCTGGGGCCTGAACCCAGTGGGGAACAGGGGACCGAGGGGAGGGGAGGTCAGGTCATGAGGAGACCCTGCAGTCTGCAAAGGGACTTGGATTTTATTCTGAATAAATCTTTCTCAGTGGGGGGAGCTATTGAAGGTTGCTGTTTTTGTTTTTAAAAGAGTATTCTTCTGTTTAGTTTTGTTTCATTGAAAGTAGGCTTCGTGCCCAGCGTGGAGCCCAACACAGGGCTTGAGCTCATGACCTTGCATCCAGACCTGAGCTGAAATCAAGAGTTGGACGCTTAACTAACTGAGCCACCCGGGAACCTTTTAAAGATTAAAAGGTGAAGAACAAACTCTTGACTTGTTCTTACTTTTAACTCATCAGTCTGAATGCAAAGTTAATCTTCCCCGCAGTTCTTTGTAACTGTTCTTAGTGACTCAGCCAGGAGGAGTCAGGGTCTTAAGGGAATGTGGCCTCAGGCAGCCTCTGATTCTGGGGAATAAACAACATACTGTTTCCCACCTTCTCTGGTCCTTGACCCACCTGTCAGCTAATTAGTACATGTTACCCAGGTGTTTTTCCTGCCCTGAGCCGCTCCCCTGCTTGCCATCTGCCTTGACATCCCTTTGAAGTACCCCATATGTCTAATAGCTGCGACCCCAGTGCCCTTTATTTCTCCCCTTTTATTTCTTTCTCTTTACTATGCATTCGACATACGGCTCGACGTCCCCGGGATCATGCGATAAGCGTGTCATTGTGCTGAGGTCCTGGAAACTGGGCTGAGGGGCCTGGAAATATGATCCGAAGCCCTGCTCAGAAAAAGTTACTCATCCAGCTGACTGCCAGCTGGGTGAGTGACTTTGGGGAGCACATGAGTACTGAAAAAGGCAAATCAAAATAACGGGGGCTAACCTCTCTATTGAGGCCCAACCGGGAGCTAGGCATCTGCCCAAGGGCATTATCTCAGGGGGGCCTCAGAATAACCCAAGGAGGTGAGTACAACTGCTGTTTTCATTTTCACATGAAGAAGCAGAGGTTTGGGGGGGGGAGTGACTACTGCAGGATGAGAGCTGGTGAGGGGAAGAGCCCTTCCTCAGTGTAAGTCGGCCTGATCTTGAACCCCGTGCACTGCTTCATCTCTGGCCCATCAGTTGGGGTGACGTGAGGCTCCTAATGGCATGGGGGATATTCTCCACGCTGTTCCAGTTCTGAAGCCATGCTGCTCCCCCCTTTTTAAGAGATTTATTTATTTATTTGGGGGGTGGGGCAGAGGGAGAGGAGAGAGAGACTCTCCAGTAGACTCCCTGTAGACGTGGAGCCAGAGGTGGGGCTCGGTTCTCACATCCTTGAGATCATGATCTGAGCAGATATCAAGAGGTAGACACTCAACTGACTGAGCCACCCTGGTGTCCCACGCTGCCTTCGTTTTTTTATTCCCCAACTTTTCTTCTACATGTCTGCATGTGTATGCACACACACACACACACACACACACCTTGATCTATATGCCCATCCCAACTCTTGGACCCTAGTGCATTTTGACATTGAATCAAAATTATACCTACATTATTACATGTTTGTTGAGAAAGCTCTTTCAGGAGCAAACACCAATAGCTCCAATAACTTCCGATAAACTCTAACAAATAATAAGCCCTCCCCAAACACCAAGAAACTTATGGATCAATTTTCTGTATCATAAAATATTTTTATGATTTTTGCTATACTTTTTTATTTACTAAGGTAATGATAATAAATAATAATAGCAAAGTAATCACTCTCTTTCTGACAGAATTAAGTGTTCATTTAAATTGCAGAGTGAAGGGGCACCTGGGTGGCTCAGTGGGTTGAGCCTCTCCCTTCGGCCTAGATCATGAGGGCACAAGCAAGGGGAGTGGGAGAGGGAAAAGAGGGCTTCCCACTGAGCAGGGAGCCCGATGTGGGGCTCGATCCCAGGACCCTGGGATCATGACCCAAGCTGAAGGCAGATGCCTAACATCTGAGGCACCCAGGCACCCCTCATCCTGCAGTTTTGCCTGCATCAAGTCTTACCAATTTTTATATTGTTTTTCTGAGGGTTCTTCGGTGACTATTGTTTCTGCCACATCCTACTTTCCTGAGACAAATTTTGCAAATATGCATTGAAGATTTGATCGTCAGCCAATCTTTTAAAAAGATCTATCTATCTATCATCTATCTCTGCCAGCAGGGGGTGGTGAGGGAGAGGGAGAGAAGCAGACTGCTGAGCATGGAGCCTAGCATGGGACTGGATCCCAGGACCCAGAGATCACAACCTGAGCTGAAACCAAGGATCAGATGCTTAACCGACTGAGCCACCTAGGCGCCCTGGGCTTCAGTCAGTATTTAGTCAGCAATCACATCTTACCGCATGCAGTCATAGCCATTTTTGGTTTTAATTTGTATTGGTTATTTTTACCAGAAATATCCATTACAGATTGGATACCAGACTAATAGTTTGTATTTATTTCTTAGTTACCCCTGAGAAAGTTGGGAGCATTTAATGCAACAGAGAGAGCTAAGTAAAACAGACAGGAAGGTCCAGACGTGGGGAGATAAATAGAACAAGCAAGGATCAAGCAAAAAAAAATAAAATTATATTTATAGTAATGGTAATAGCTGTTGATGGAGCACTTACTCTCTGTCCCATTCTAAATATTTTAAATGGGCTTACATTTATTTAACCCTCACAATAACTCTTTGCAGAGATATAATTATTATTTTTATTATTATAATTATATAATTAATTAGGATATAATTAATATTTCTCTTAACTATCTATAATTATTACTTCTATTTTAACGTGGGGAAGCTTTGGCACAAAGATTGGAAATCAGTTGTCCCCACTACACAGCTGGTAGAGGCAATGATGCAGGATTCAAACCCGGGAAGCTTGTGACAGAGAAGCTCCAGGGTTCATTGTACACTGACGGTTTACTTCTCAATACTGCTGCATCAAAACGTCCTCTGGAAAAATGGTGACCTGAGTCAAAATGTCCTTCTTCCACCCCATGCTTTTCTGCAACCTGAAACGGCCTCCCATATCTTCTGTGCCTAATGCAATCATACGCTTCCTATAGAGGAGCTGGCCTGACCTGGAGGAGGACGGATGGTCCTACTGCCCATAGGGCTGGGACTTCCCAGAATCTGAGCTAATCCTTGCTGGAGATCTTATCATATATTTTGCAATTTTTGCTTCTGAGTCTTTCTCCTTAGACCACAAACTTCTTAAGGGTAGGAGTTGGGTTTCATTATATCTGTTTCCTAATGTCCTAATTTTTGACTGGTACAGATTAGAAAGACTATGAAATTTCTTGAATGAATGAATATGTCATTACACTAATAATGAATTCCACTAATGGTGATTTGCTTTATTATTTACTTTTTAGTGCCATTACTTTGGTCTGAAGTTCTTCTGCACAAAGGGGCCTGTGATGTGTCATGGCAGTTCTGGAAACTTCCTAATTAAAAGCTCATGAAGTTTAGATGTTGTGGTGCAAATGACTAGGCTGGGGGAAATTGTTTAATTTCCACTGTTTCCTATTTTGTTCTAAAAATCCTACAATATTTGGAAATAACAGATTTTGTTAGCAAGGGAATTTGAATATAATAGAGTAAATCAAAGTCTAAAACCAGAACAAGTCCATTTAGAATACCTATTTCATATATATATATATATGACTCTATAATAATCTATAATGTTGGAGAAGTTATCCCTGTGTACTACTCAGGCTGCCCAACTCAGAAATCCTAACATTGCCTAAAACTCCCCACCTGTCCCACACTGCAATCAAAACCCTAGTTTTGTTGATTCTATCTTTTTGAGGGGGACGAGGCAATGGGAGGTGGAGAAAGAGAGAATCCCAAGCAGGCTCCATGCTCAGCCTGGAGCCGGACATAGGGCTCACTCTCACTACCCCGAGATTATGATCTGAGTCATGATCAAGAGTTGGATGCTTGGGGGGGGGGCGCCTGGGTTGCTCAGTGGTTAGAGCCTCTGCCTTCGGCTCGGGTCATGATCTCGGGGTCCTGGGATCGAGTCCCACATGGGGCTCTCTGCTCAGCGGGGAACCTGCCTCCTCCTCCTCTCTCTCTCTGCCTGCCTCTCTGCCTACTTGTGGTCTGTCTGTCAAATAAATTAAAAAAAAAAAAATCTTAAAAAAAAAAAAAGAGTTGGATGCTTGACCAACTGAGCCACCCAGGCACCCTGATTCTATCTTTTAAATGGTTCTGGGTGGTTCAGTGGGTAAGGCTTCTGTCTTCAGCTCAGGTCATGATCTCAGGGTCCTGGGATTGAGCCCCACGTCGGGCTTTCTGCTCAGCAGGGAGCCTGCTTCTCCCTCTCTCTCTGCCTGTTGCTCTGCCTACTTGTGATCTCTCTCTCTGTCAAATAAATAAATAAAATCTTTAAAAAAAATCGTTCTGACTCTGCCCCCTCCCCTCTTATCCTTTTCACTTGTCATTGTTTTACCTCAAAATCTCATCATGATGAATAACAAAAGCATTTTACTGTTTCCCTAACTTCACTGTCTTGCTCTGTTTTAACTCCTTATTCTCTGTATTCATTGTTTACCTCAAAGTCTCATCATGATGCGTAACAAAAGCTTTTTACTATTTCCCTAACTTCAGTCTTGCTCTGTTTTAACTCCTTATTCTCTGTATTCACTGTAGTCCAACTGATCATGTTCAAGAAGCAAATCTGATCCTGGCACTCTCCTGCACATTGGTCCTTTCATCCTGTAGCTCCTAGAATTACTTCCAAAACACTGTCCCTAAAGCATCTTTCCTAGTTCTTTTGCTGCCTCAGTTTCTGCATCCACAGTGGAGTCTCCCTCCAAATATAATCCTTCCCTTCTGGTTTCTTCCTGAGTTCCAAGCAGTGTGGCATAAATATTCAGAGTAAATGCAGATGTGTGGAATTGTCCGAGTGGCCCACTTACACTGCAGGCATTTGAGCAATTCGGTTCAACTTTTTTTTTTTTTTTTTAAGATTTTATTTGACAGGCAGAGATCACAAGTAGGCAGAGAGGCAGGCAGAGAGAGAGAGAGGAGGAAGCAGGCTCTCCACTGAGCAGAGACCCCCTCCCTCCCGACTTGGGGCTCGATCCCAGGACCCTGGAATCATGACCTGAGCTGAAGGCAGAGGCTTTAACCCACTGAGCCACCCAGGTGCCCCTCAATTCAACTTTCTAATTCTCATCTGTTAAGTGGGGATAATAAGTAGTTGCTGTGTATGATTGTTATGAGGAGTTCCATGAGAAGTTCCATGTAAAATGCTTGCATATAGTAATCCCTTTGTAAATACTCATCATTTGTCTTGGCTAAGATTTGGTTAGTCTACCTCCTCTTCTAGACAGTGTACTCCATGGACAATGACTCTTGCATCTTTAGCAACTAGGATAGTGTCTCACACAAAATGAATGTCCATTACGTGTTTGATCAGTGGAAAATGAATGGATTTGCCCAATGGACAAGTTAATTATCTTCTGAATCACTTGGTCTGATACGTTTTGTGTAATGGAGAAGAGTTCAAGTAACTTCTGAAATGGTGAGTTATTACTTCAGCAATAAAAAGTTATTACTTTACTCTGTCCCAAGCCTGGTGAGTTGCTTAATGACACACCGCAGAGGTTGAGTTTCATAAATTTTAAGAGACAGAGCTTTCATTCAGATTTAACTAAGGAAGCATAAGGTCATGGGGACCTGGGTTCTAGTCCTTCCTCTGCCACTAACTGGAGCTGTGACCATGAGAAAGTTAAGTGCCAGGGTCTCTGTTTCCTTATCTGTAGGCAAAGAATGTTGGGTGAGGGGTGTCTGGGTGGCTCAGTGGGTTAAAGCCTCTGCCTTCAGCTCAGGTCATGATCCCAGAGTCCTGGAATCGAGCCCCACATCAGGCTCTTTGCTCAGCAGGGAACCTGCTTCCTCCTTCCCCCCACCCTCTGCCTGCCTCTGTCTACTTGTGATCTCTGTCTGCCAAATAAATAAATAAAATCTTTTTTAAAAATTTTATTTATTTATTTGATAGACAGAGATCACAAGTAGGCAGAGAGGCAGGCAGAGAGAGAGGAAGGGAAACAGGCTCCCTTCTGAGCAGAGAGCCCGATGCGGGGCTTGATCCCAGGGCCCTGAGATCATGACCTGAGCAGAAGGCAAATGCTTAACCCACTGAGCCACCCAGGCACCCCAATAAATAAAATCTTTAAAAAAAAAAAAAAAAGAATGTTGGGTCAGATGATATCAAAGATTGCTTTCAGCTCCCAATTAAATTCTTTCGTAACTTCTCAAAGAAATAATTGGGAAAAATTGCATATGACACATAATATAAAAAACAAATGCAATATAGTAGTCTTAAATAGTATCTTTCAATGAAGATTCCTGATATGATATCATTTTAATTTTGAGAAACCAAAAAAAGTGATCTCTCTCTGTCAAATAAATAAATAAAATCTTTAAAAAAAAAAAAAAAAGAAAAATTTTAATAGTATGATTTTGGAGCTGGAATGAACCGTAAAAGACTTGACTATTGTTAATAAAAGAAAGAGAAAGTCTCCCTCCCACCACTCCAGTAAAAGAAATGATGTTTACTTTACACAATGAGTTTGATGAACTGTTTGTGTTAATAACCAAGATATTGTAAATGTGTCATTGAGTTTTTGGGGAAAAATCCAAAGGTTCTGAGAGTTAATCTAGTATAGTGCATATTCATAGTGGACTTAGATCTTGTCGTCTGTGTTAAAAAACCAAAAGCTCGCTCCTGAGTGCGTGACTATTTCAGGACCAATCCAAATTAGGGCAATCTTAGGGAATGTGATTATCATTTAATAAGTGGAGGCCTAAGTAATCACATGGTATCCTAAGGGGGAAAAGTGTGGAAACAAAAGCATAGATGGTTGTCTTAAAGCAGTGTACTCCGGTGGCTCACTGATCCCAGGTGGTTCATGGAATTATTGTAAGCGTCTACAAATTCATGAGCTCATCAACCATTTGTTGTATTTATATTATTTTATTTTTTCAGTGTTCCAAGATTCATTGTTTGTGCACCACACCCAGTGCTCCATACAATACGTGCTCAT
Organism: Neogale vison; assembly: GCF_020171115.1. Lineage (NCBI taxonomy): Eukaryota > Metazoa > Chordata > Mammalia > Carnivora > Mustelidae > Neogale > Neogale vison. The sequence continues at coordinate 233,467,080 of NC_058091.1, read as the reverse complement.
CAATCATTTATTGTCTGTTGCCTGAACCAACCAATGATGTTAATGATAAAAATGACTTCCTTTCCGTTTGTTTCCTATAGAGCAGAATAGAAAAGAACACATCTCTTTTTTTTTTGAACACATCTCTTTTTAAAATGCCCTTCTAGGGGCGCCTGGGTGGCTCAGTGGGTTAAAGCCTCTGCCTTCAGCTCAGGTTGTGATCCCAGGGTTCTGGGATCGAGCCCCACATCGGGCTCTCTGCTCAGCAGGGAGCCTGCTTCCCTTCCTCTCTCTCTCAGCAGGGAGCTTGCTTCCTCCTCTCTCTCTCTGCCTGCCTCTCCGCCTACTTGTAATCTGTCTGTCAAATAAATAAATAAAATCTTTTAAAAATATATTAAAAAAATAAATAAAATGCTCTTCTAGGGGCACCTGAGTGGCTCAGTGGGTTAAAGCTTCTGCCTTTGGCTAAGGTCATGATCCCAGGGTCCTGGGATCCAGCCCCACATTGGACTCTCTGCTCAGCAGGGAGACTGCTTCCTTCTCTCTCTGCCTAACTGTCTGTCTAATAAATAAGTAAATAAAATCTTTTTTAAAAATGCCCTTCTAGGAGCGCCTGGATGGCTCAGGTGTGGGGCATCTGCCTTTGGCTTGGGTCATGATCCCAGGGTCCTGGGATCGAGCCCCACATCAGGCTCCCTACTTGGCGGGAAGCCTGCTTCTCCCTCTCCCTCTGCTGCTCCCCTGCTTGTGTTCCCTCTCTCACTGTGTCTCTCTCTGTCAAATAAATGGATAAAATCTTTGGGAAAAAAATGTCCTTCTAGCTAGAGAAGTAGGCTTAGGTATACATGGGAAGCAGTTCTTGGGTAGGGCAGAGAGGTCCTCAGTGCAAGGGCAGACACCGACTGTTTAAATGGAAGGTATGTCTCTATTTGGAACGGTGAATTATCAGGCTGTCATGACCAATGTTATTAAAAATTCAAATCAAATAACTTACTGCCCTTGCTCTGCTTCCAGTCCCACTGAGCTGTTTTCTGATAATTTTGCTAGCTCAGTAAGTTTGCCCACAGAGAGGACAGGGACATCTTGCTCACTGACTACTGTAATTCTCTGTAAATAAATTGGCATTCTGGCTTATGGAGATGGATCTTTGTGTGTTCAGTTTAAAATGAGTGTTATTGACTTTGGTTTTGGTCTTCTTATGCTGATCAAATCTATTTGGGATTCTGTAAAGCTGGGAATTCAATCCTTAACCACAAGTATTTCCCAAGATCAAGGGTACTTTGGGAGGTCACTTGGCGCTCATGGAGGTGGGGCTTTTCTAGGGACATTTTGCACTGCTCGTCCTTTTCACTAGATAAACATCTTGTCCAGTCCTCTCATTTCGTAGACAAACAAGGGCATATAGCACAACATGACTGTGGTTTTACCCCTGCCCTTAGTTGTCACTGAGAGCTAGCTATCCGCAAGTTTATGATATATTTTGAAAAATTTTTTGTTTTGAAAGTTTCCAATTTACACAAGAAACACAAAGTACAGAGATACTCTGCATCCAGCTTCCCCTAATGTTAACATATTACATAACCATAGTGCATTTATCAAAACTAAGAGGTCCAATACTAACTGAACTACAAAAGCTTTATTCAGATTTCCTCAGTTTTTCCCACTAGTGTCCTTTTCCTGCTCCAGGATGCAATCCAAGATACTACACTGCCTTTAGCTGTCACATTTCTTTTGTTGCCTTAAATTGGTGACAGTTTCTTCGTCCTTACCTTTCTTTGATGACTTACACACTTTAAAAAAAAAGGCTTTATTTATTTATTTGACACAGAGAGAGAGAGAGAGAGAGAGAGATCACAAGTAGGCAGAGAAGCAGGCAGAGAGAGAAGGGGGAAGCAGGCTCCCTGCTGAGCAGAGAGCCTGATGTGGGGCTCGACCCCAGGACCCTGAGATCATGACCTGAGCTGAAGGCAGAGGCTTAACCCTCTGAGCCACCCAGGAAACCTGATGACTTACACACTTTTGAGGAATATGGATGAGGTACTTTGTAGAATGTCCCTCAATTTGTATTTGTTTAATGTTTCCTCCGGTCTAGTGTTACAGATTGTGGGGGAGAGCCCTTCTTTTTTTTAAAGTTTTTTTGTTTTTGTTTTTTTTTTTAATTTGAGAGAGAGAGAGAATGAAAGAGAGCATGAGAGGGGAGAAGGTCAGAGGGAGAAGCAGATTTCTGGCAGAGCCGGGAGCTCAATGAGGGACTCGATCCCAGGACTCTAGGATCATGACCTGAGCCGAAGGCAGTGGCTTAACCAACAGAGCCACCCAGGCGCCACGGGGAAGAGCCGTTCTTATCACATGGTATCACGAATGCATAGGGTCACTGAAGATATTAACCCAGAACACTTGGTTGAAATGGTGTGTGCTAGATTTCTCCACTGTAAGTGTAAATGCTGTTAGGTAGAGTTACTAACATTGACCTTCACTCAAGGAGAGGGACATTGAACTCTATCTTTTGGAGGGAGGAGTATCAAAGAATTAATTGGTGTATCTTAAAACCACCACACTATTTTATAATTTTGGGATGAAGATATTTCAAGTCTATGCAATATCTTGTTTCTCTTTACAGTTTCATGTACTAATTTAGCATGCATTAGATGAACCTAGAGCATAATTACTGTGGTATTCTAATGATAATTTTATTTTCCTTGTTCTTTCCAAGTTTATTAGAAATCATATTTTTAATGGATATCTATTTGTACCCCAGGGTGTTTTATGACCTGGCGTCTTTTTATCTGTCTTCTGAACTTGGTCAGCAGGATAAGTCCTTGTCTTGGGATCTTATCTTCTAGAAGAGAGATTCATAGTTTTCTTTTCCCATTCCTTTTGTAGTGATCAGATTTTCTCTGAGTCCTGGCATTTAAATAATATTACACATACCATTGTTGTGAGATTTCCAACAAAAAAGTCAAGCATGAGATTGCTGCTATCTCAATCTGTTTTATAGGATGCTCTTACTCTTTAAAGATTTTTTTCTATTAAGTTGAGTTTAGTTAGAGAAAGTTTAGTTGACATATAATGTTACATTAGTTTCAGGTGCACAATATAGTGCTCGGACAATTCTATGCATTATGTAATGTTCACTACGTGAAGTGTAGTTACCATCTATGACTATAAGAAGGATCTTTCTCTTTGCATATCTAATTTAGCTTATGTTGGGATAGCTGGTATCATCAGTTCACTTTCTTTCTTTTTAAAAAATACTTATATATTTATTTTAGAGAAAGAGTGTGTGAGTTGTGGGGGCAGGGAGGGATAGAGGAGAGGGAGGGAGAGAATCTCAAGCAGACTCCCTGATGAGTGCAGAGCTAGATGTGAGGCTCAATCTCACGACCCTGAGATCATGACCTGATCTGAAATCAAGAGTCCCATGCTTAACTGACTGAGCCACCCAGGGGCCCCCATTCACTTTACTTTCTTACCTTTTGTCAGACAACAGCCTAAAAATGCAAGCAATCAATTTTGTTGTATATCAGTTTAAACACTTTTAGGTAGTTTCCTATATTTTAATGTTTCAAAAGCTTAAAATATTTTCTTTAAGATTTTATTTATTTATTTGACAGAGAAAGATCACAAGCAGGCAGAGGCAGGCAGAGAGAGAGAGGAGGAAGCAAGGTCCCTGCTGAGCAGAGAGCCTGACTCTAGGCTCGATCCCAGGACACTGGGATCATGACCTGAGCCAAAGGCAGAGGCTTTAACCCACTGAGCCACCCAGGCACCCCAAATATTTTCTTTGTTAATGGAAATTTTCAAGTATTAAAAAGTAGAGAGGATAGTATCATGAACTCTCATGTACCTATGACCCAGTTTCAACATATCTCAAGGTGCAAACTTGTTTCATCAGTAATCTTCTCCCCTGCCTTGCAGCTCCCTACTCTTATTTATTTTGAACCTAATCCCAGGTATTGCATTGTTTAATCTGAAAGTCTTTATTAGGTATTAGAATTTTTTTGGTGTTAACTAGAAATGATGATCAATTAATTAATTTGCTCATTGACTTATTTATTGACTGGCACTGAGTTACATTCAAGAGAAATGAATCGGAAGAAACCATGAATTCATTGCCTACTCTCTGAGGGTCTAGATTCGATTGCACACAGAAGTTACTATCTGAGCCACCTTGGTTACTGAACTTCTCTTTAGCCCTGTTTTTTGGTATGTAAAAGGGGATAGTAATGATACCTTACTCAAAAGATCCTTGTGAAGAACAAATGGATAATTTATGGAAATTCAAGCATCAGAAATGATTATTGATTTTAGTTAATTGAAATGGACTCAGTCTGCTGAAAAATTGTGAGTCCATGCTAATGCTTAAAGAAAGGAGTCAGGAAAAAACAAAAACTAATTTTTCTCTAGTTGAGATGGCCATCAAACCACCTTTTTATTTTGAGAGCTGATAAATAAAGGCAAAGCATTAAGCATTTATCTCCCTTTAAAATAGAAACTATATTTTGGGGTAACAAAACAGCCACTATTATTCAGGGAAACCTCTAATTTACAGAAGTGTTAGCTAGTAAATGTAGAAGGTAACATATAATTAGAAACTCATTATTTGGCCACCCCCTAAGGAGAATATTGATTCAGGAAAAGACAAAACCATTAAACCATTTAAGTGAACGGTTGATAGCTGGGGTGACCATTCATTCAATTTTGCCAGAAATAGTCCTGGTTTCTGACTCTAGTCCAGATGCACTATTCCTAGGGCAGATATTAGTATTCTGATTACAATGGAGGGACAGAGCTGTCGTCACTGTAACCCATGTCTGTGTCAGCATCATCAAGGGTGGGGTCATCATGGACGCATGTATTTCTTGGTGTATTATAACTGAAATAAACAGCACAACTTCTCGAGTTCTCTTCATCAAAACGTTCAATTTCTAACTAACCAAGTCTTTAGATCTAATTTCCAGCTCACAGAAATACCACGGTGAGAGGGAGTGATCAAACAGTTCCGGAAGCTGGGACGGGCCTGGTATCTTCAGCAAGTCAGGGTTCTGACCAGAGAAACTCTTCTAGGTAAAAAGTGACTTAAGCAACATAGCAACCAGAGGCATTGCGTGGTTCTGAATCAGATCGTAATTTGGACAAATCAGCTGAAAATGACATCTTAGAGACAGCTGGGGGAAAGGTGGATATGAACCAGGCATTACCGTTAATTGTGTCAGGTGTAAAAATGTTATTTTTGATACGTAGAAAATGGGTTTTTGATTGAAGAGAGCCATAGTGATGTATTTAGTTGTGGAATGTTAGGAAGTCCATCATTTACAGTACTATAGCACTAAAAACAAAAGAGTTGACAGGAAAAGAAATAAGATGATATAGATCAAACATGTCATATACATAATGCTCGGTGTTAAGATATGTAGTAACGAGTGGTTGGAATGTTAAGAGACGTGAAGGGTGAATAGGGCAAATCACCGAGATGCACTCTGAAGCAGGAGGTCAGATTTGCACTCTGAAGAATGCTTTCTGGAAGAAGAGATGTGGAAACGGAGACCTGAAAAAGAGTGTGGCAAGTAAGATGGGCCCAGGTTCCCTGGGTCCCCTCTTGGGGTATCTCCTCTTGAGAGGGAGCTGGATTGGCTAACTGTCCTGCTTCTAATGAATAGGATAAGAGTAGCAGTGATGAAATTTCACGGCCAACATTAGGCTCCAAAAAAATCTGTGGCTTCTGTTTTGGGTATTCTTCCCCCCTCACCCCACCCCCGGCCACTTCTCTCCATTTGTCTTTTTCCTCTCCCTTTCTTTCTCGCTTTCTTAGATTGCTTGTACGAGGAGAAGCAAACTTCCAGGTTGTCATCAGCCCCACGGAGAGAACCATGGGTGTGTCCTCAGTTGTTAACAATGTACAAGGAAGCGACACTTGTCGACAACCAGATGAGAGTACTTAAAAGCAGATTCTTGAACTTCGGGTGCATCTTCTCCGTTGGCTGACAGCCTGACTGCCGCCACACGCTGGATTTCTGCAGCCAGAGGCTGCACCTGGACTCCTGACCCGTGAAAACTGTGATGTAATAAATTTTGTTGCCTTGAGCTGTTAAATTGTGGGGCAATTTGTTATACCCAGAAATAGATAACTAATACAGATAAGAAAGAGTTACCTGGTTGAACAAAGGCAGAGGTGAGCCACTATGATTATTTTCTGCTCTGACCCTTAATGTTGATTTAGTATGATGTTTACTATTCTTAGACTAATATTGTTCTAGCTCTTGGCTGCAAGCTCAAAGTCTTTGCCTGTATGGGTGCAAAAAGCTGAAGACTATCTTGATTTGAATGATCTAGGTAAAGCGTTAGCTAGGAAAATGTCCCAGAGCAACTCAGTTAGTGGCTGCCTAGGCCATGGAGAATGGTTACTTATAAAATGTCACTGCAACTCTTTCTTTTCCAAACAAAGAAGCTTAAGCAGAGGGAAGTCAAGGAATTTGCCCAAGATTACACAACCAGAAGTGAGTAGAGCCGGGCTGAGAACCTTGATCTCATTTACTCCAAAACCTGTTAGTAACTGCTATCCATGTGCCCCCCACTTAGGTAGTCAGCAAATGTGTCTCCATTTCTGAGTTCTTTTTCAGTGTTTCAAGGACCAATATTTCTGGTTAGGAATAATACAGCTGCACAGCACAGTAGACAGCACTGGCCTTATATGGGAAAGGATACTCTACTAGAACTTGGGGATTCAGTGAAGAAAATAGAGTCCTTTCAAAGAATTTCAGTCTGGAGGAGAGAGGAAGAAATGATATATTAGCTCTGCTATCTTTCTTCTTTGGGTGAGATGTGGGATTTAGCAGTCTGCAGTTGGTTTTCGTGTGGCACCCATCCGTGTTTGAATCCTTGCTTCACCTCTTATCAGCTGTGTCAATGTCACTCTGAGCCATTTCTGTAATCTCTGTGAGCCTCAGTTTCTCTGTATGTAAAATGGTAACAATAGGTCTGCCATGCAGGGCTGTTGAAGGGAATTAAAGATGGTGTATGCAAAGTACCTACCATAGGTTTAAGATGGGTGTTCTGAAATGGTAGTTCTTAAAAAGAAAAGTCTGATTCTGTACTGGAACCACTTTTAATTATTTTATTTTTTTTTAAAAAGATTTTATTTAGTTGACAGTGAGAGAGGGAGCACAAGTAGGGGGAGTAGGAGAGGGGGAAGCAGGCTTCTCACCGAGCAAGTAGCCTGATGCAAGACTTGATCCCCAGACCTGCGATCATGACCTGAGCCAAAGGCGGATGCTTAATGACTGAGCCACCCAGGCACTCCTGGAACCACTTTTTTAAAGAGTTACTTCTGAAGAGTGACTTCATATTAAAGCTTAAAGCCCTGATGATATTAATTCATCTTAAACAAACACTGTCTCTTTACTTCCCTTTGATAGAGTAAGATTTAGGGTCTATAATCCAACAGCTGCCAATTGCTCAAGGGTGGTATTTGTTTTTTCTGTTCTCTGTAGCTATGCACATTTTCAATATCCTGAGTTATCAAGGTTTGACTATAGGAAAGTGCATTTGGTCTCTTGAAAAATGAAATGAGTCCCTTTAATTATTTTTTTTTTCACATTGATTCAGTAAAATGGTTCACTGTAAATGCGGCTCAGATCAGATATTTGCAGTATGATTTGTGTAACTATTGAGTGCAGAATGACTGAATTTCAAGCTCACGTTCATGTGAATAAGCTGTGACAATGAAACAATGAAATGATTATATGTGAATAACCATGTACATGTGATACATATATATCGGTACCGTATGCCTTCTCTAAATAGCTAAAAAGAAGATAATCCAGTGACTTAAATATCTTAATTTCTAGATATAGACAAATAATAAAACTCTCAAATGATGAAACTTTCATGACGAATGCAAAGAGCTTTTTCTGTTTATTCAAGCTGATGGTTTGTTTTCACTCATTATACAGGCCAGTGATTTGCTTTCTCTAAGGTAACTATTTTGAGGTGTTTTGTTGCTCCCCCAGCAATGGGTATTAGTTCATCCTCAGCCATCTATACCAGTATTTTTCTCAGAAGAGTTTGCTAGGATTTGGGGATGCAGGCTGATGTTGAAAAAGGGATCTGCCCTCTCACTCTGAGACTGCAGTTTGTTTGCATGTCACATCTGTATCGCAGTTTTTTTTTTTTTAAGATTTTATTTATTTATTTGACAGAGAGAGATCACAAGTAGGCAGAGAGGCAGGCAGAGAGAGAGGAGGAAGCAGGCTCCCCGCTGAACAGAGAGCCCCATATGGGATTGAATCCCAGGACCCTGAGATCATGACCCCAGCCGAAGGCAGCGGCTTAACCCACTGAGCCACACAGGCGCCCCATATATTGCAGTTTTAACTATTCTTTCCTTCACCAGACGATCACCTCAGAACTGTGTTCATTCGGACATTTTATCCTAATTGATCTTGAATATTTTACTGAGGTTTCAATATGGCAGGTATTGCATTATAATTCACATTGAATCAACGCCACCATTTAAAAGTGTACAGTTCAATGCACTTTAGGATGTTACCAAATTGTGCAGCCATCATCACTATAATTCCAGAGCATATACATCATCCAAAAACTAATCCCATACCAATTAGCAGTCACTCCCATCACCCCCTGGAAATTCCTAATCTACTTTCTGTCTGTATTTGATTTGTTTATTCCAGACAGTTAATATAAATGGAATCACACAAGATGTTGCCTTTTCTTTTCTTTTTTTTTTTTTTCACTTAATGAAATGTTTTCAAGTCTCTTCTATGTTGTAGCATGTATCAGTACTTCCCTTTAATGACCAATATTCCTGTGTATAGATTAGATATAGCGCTTTTTAAAAGTCCATTCAGTGCTTGATTGGACATTTGGGTAAATTTACTCTTTGGCTATTATGGATAATGTTGCTATAAACACTTTGCCCAAGTTTTTATGGTGGGAGTATGTTTTCAAATTTCTTGGATGTGATGCTTAAGAATGGTGGGTTTAAGGGCACACTCTACCGTTTACTAGTTTTGTGAAGTTACTTAACTTCTCCATACCTTAGTGTCATCTATAGACTGTGGCTATTCATAGTACCCACCTCTCGTGTTTGTGAGACTTCAGAGAGCTGATACATGCCAAGTACTAAGGACCGTCCCTGGTACGTGTGGTTAGGTGTGAGCAAAAATTATCTACTATTTTAATATTTTGAGTTCCTTCATGATACATAGGGTTCATCCTCATTATTCCTATGATATCTAAGTTTAAAGGTTTATTTTTGATTTTTCCCCTTTAATAAAAAAGAAATAAACAGAATTCCTTCGGGGTATCAGGGTGTGCTGATTTCAGGCAAGCGTATTTTGAAATTGAAGGACGGATGTTTTGAGCAGAGGCTTGCCACCTCCAACTTGTCTTAATACAGCAACTTACAACATTCAACAGCCGGCGATACAATTTAGGGGGTACTTTTGTGCTTAGTAACCTATTATTAATAACGCGGCTGTAATAACGGGGTCGTTTAAGACTCTCAATTCTGAAAAGCTGGGAGATGGCTTATTTCCACAGCCACTCTGTGATTGGCTTAGGCGCGACCCAGGTTGATTTTTTGATTGGCTCTCGCATGGAAAGGGGCTCAGCCTGAGCCAGTATTGCCAAATGTGTGGTCAACATGGCTCCACAATTGGCTTTCCTGGAAGCCGGCAGACACGTGGCTACCGCAGCCCGGAGTCCGTGGGAGGACCTAGTTTTGTTGACCGCGAGAGGGCGCCGGCGTTCCCTCGTTGCCCAAGTCTCATTTCCCATAAAGCCTCCGAGTGACCAATCAACTGGCTGTCTCGATACCGCTTTCAAAGTCGGCGGGCCCTTTCACCAATCGTAAGGCAGATACCACCCCCAGCCTGCGGATTGATGGAAAGCTTCGCCAATCATCTCATAGATCTCTGCGATCTCCGCCTCGCTCGCACGGGATTGACGATCTGTCCGGCCAATAGGGTACGCTCAGTCGGCGGGTGGATGAACGCGGCCCTCTGTAATGGCGGAGCGTGGCGGGGACGGGGGGGACGGTGAGCGATTCAACCCGGGGGAGCTCAGGTAAGGTGCTCTGCTCCCCCCATATATTTCAGCACAGTGGAGTCCCAGGGTCTAGGCTTGTGGCGCGGAGATCCGCGGTGGGGGGTGGGCGGAGGAGCCGCGGCGGCTTGGGGCCAGGACCGCATGGGGTTGGCGAAGGGGGAAGGGGAAGGTGGCTTGAATGAGAGAGCGGGACCGGGGCTGGGCCGCGGCCTCCTGCGCCTTGTCCGGGCGCTCCCTGCGGTTTTCACGGGTTCCGCGCGCCCCTCGCGGCCTGCGGCCGGGGTCCGGCGTTCCCGCCTTGGGGCCCCGCCTCAGCCGCGTGCCGCCTCCGCCTCGGCCCCCCTCAGCCTTCTTCTCGGCCTCGCACTGCCGCGGGCCTGGTTTTCCTCCTCGAGCCCCTACACTCCGCGCTGAACTGAACTCCCGGGGACCCCTCGCCACTTCTGGCCCAGCCTTCCCCACGCCCTCCGCGGCCCTCCGCTGTCTCCGCGGTCTCCGCGTCCGTCCTGTGCCTTCATCCCCACATCGCTTGCTTTTCTGAACTTCCTGTGTGTTTCCGTTCTTTCTCTCCTCCTCGTCTTCGTCCTGCCGCATTTGGGAATCACAGCGGTAGCCGCGGCCGTTTGTTCCCGTGCTTCGGTGTGCCTTTGGAGTAGTTTCTCTTGTCATTTTGCAGGCCCCTCCTCAGTTAAGTTACTTGCCCATCTTACAGGTGAGGAAACTGAACCCCGTAGAGGTTGAGGAAGTGGGACAAGGTCGTATTGGTGGAATTGTGGCTCCGGGAAGTGGCTTGAACCCAGGTGGTCAGGCTCCCGAGCCTGCAGTCTGGATCGCTGTTCCATTCTTCTGCTTACGCCATTGCCCTAAAGAGTGCAGTGACCTTTCTTCCTCTGGTCTCTCAGTGCCTATGGAATTTCTAATTAAGATTTGGTACAGCAAGAGTGCCTCGATAAAGTAAAATTCTTCAGTCAGTGATTTTCGAGGACGAGAGGTACAGAGCTGTATGTATGTTGGGTACATTTTCGCCCCCCCCGCCCCCCGCATGGGAAAAATGTCATTTCAGACGTTCAGCTTTCATTCTGAATTGTGCCATTGTCAGCATTTGAAAATGAAAAAGAACACTGTAGGTTTTGAGGACGCTTTGGTATCGTCTGGAGCTCGAGATGAAATTGTATAAAGAAGTGGGTATTGTTACTCAGGTTTTCGGGAAGAATGTCTTTTAAATTCTGAATTGTCACACACAAAAATCTTTATTTGACAGGAATAAAATCGTTTCTTTCAGAGATGAATTTCAAACCCTTTAAACCCATATGTACACTTTAGTAATGAGTGATCAAAGTGTATTGTCAGGGTGGTTCGATATTAGTGATAGAAAGTTTATTTCTGATTGTGACCTCAAGAGAATAGTTACTTCAGCTACTCATATTGGGAACAATACTTTGCATTTTCGAGTTTTACAGTAAGTAGCCTTTTCAGACTTTTTTTTTTTTGACAGAGATCGCAAGTAAGCAGAGAGGCAGGCGAGGGGGGGGCGGGGGGGCGTGAAGGGTGGGAGGTGGGAGAAGTAGGCTCCCTACTGAGCAGAGAGCCCAACGGGGGGCTCCATCCCAGAACCCTGAGATCACGACCTGAGCCACCCAGGGGCCCCTAGACTTTATTAATAGTAGTTAGACACTGTTGCAAAACTGATTTGAATAGGGTTTTTAATTAGGTGTTCTGTTGCGCATATTTTATATTTTGGCCTCTTGGGTTGGAAGTTGCTTCCAGATCGTATTGTAAAACTATTTCATTTAAATAAAATAATTTATTTTAGCATCTCAGGGTTTAAGAGGAAATTACCTGTTTATGCGGCTTCTTTGAAAGAAATTGAGGCTTAGTTTTTGTATTAGTGTCCTTTATGTATATCATGGTGTGTCTGTCAAAGTCCCTGGCAAATGAGGTGTTCAATGGATATATGGTAAATAAATGAATATAGAAGATTAAGAGATGATTTCCTTTTTGGACCTATATTTAGTGTGTCCTTGTACCAGTCATTGACCTCTGTACCCACTGGCAGTAGAGCCTTGAGCCAGACCAGAAACCTTTGTCCTCAAGGAGCTTCCATGCTAATTAACATTGATCTAAATTCTGAATTAAACTAACCTCATCAAATGATGAGCCTGCAAGTGTGAAGAGACTTATGTAGGGTCCTTGAGTAATTGGCAGGGTCTAGGTCTCCTCACAGTCTTACCACTTAATTTGACTCCCATCAGTAGTATCTCTCTATTTTTGCCCCTTCTATTAAAGTAATGGCAGCGTTGTCTTCACTACTGGGGACATTGCATGTCTGGATAAAATAGTTAGTAGGGTAGTACATGTGTTCTTGTTTAAAAAAAAAATTATTTTTATATTCATATAAGTAGCCTTCTCTTTTTTCCAAAAAGGTTGAAAGTGGTAGGGATGTAAATAACCCACAATCGACAGAATTTATTCAGAGATCCAAAGGCCATCCATCCCTTAATGGTTAAGGACCATTAAGAAAACTTGTAGAGTTGTATTTGTATAGATCATTTGTTTACTTACCTTTTAGTGCTTAATGTTTTATAACAAGGTGCTTGCAATCTCAGTTTCCTCAATTGTAAAATGTGAATAAAAATACAGGGGTCCTAACATGGCCAGCTGCCTTTAAAAAATTACTTTTCTGTGCCATAGTTTTCTTCTTAGAAATGGTGCCAAACTTAACCTTATTGGGTTGTGGTGAGAATAAAATAGTGCCCATATATTGTCCATATAACTTGCTTGGCATGTAAGAAGTATCCAGTTTTCATTTCATAATAATATCATTATTAAAAGAGTAATGCTTTACCAGTTACTAACACTGGGTTGCAGCAGTATACTAAGGGGAAACTATATTCTATTGGGTAGAGATAATACAGAAGTAAACAAGTGAGAAATTTTTTGTTTATTATATCATATCTCTATCATAATTGAAAACTCAAACTGAGCCAGAGAGGGACTAGGAGAGGTTTGGGAGGGGAAGAGTTTGAGGTAACATTTGAATGAGGCTGAATAATGAGGAGCCAGTTATATAAACATTTTGGAAAAGCATGCCAGGCAGAGGCTTCACGGTAGCGAGCTTTTGAAATACTTGATCAAAAAAGAAGACTGGAGTCTGTAAAGAGGTCAAGTTATAGAGGGGTCAGGTTATAGGGAGTCTGTTAGTAGTAATTATAGTAATAGAGCTGACAAGATAGTATAGCTAACGTTCTAATATTAATGCCATTTAACACTTACTGATCTTACTATACTGATGTTAGAGCCACAACAATAATAGCTAATACAGAGGACTTAAGTGCTAGGTGCTGTTCCAGGTGCTTTATTGGCTCATTTATTCCTCCTGTTGGAATGAAATAATGGCTTAGAGAGCTCAACATGAGTGCCGTACAGATCTGACATCGGAAGGTGGCAACTTTAGGCTGTTTATGGAGGAAGTTCTGTAATTTCGTCACCATTTTTAATGGCAGAGTTGATAGCTAAGCTGTCTAGTCAAATTGACAGTGAATTGCCTTTTCAGGTAGAGCACTGTGCTAGGTTTTGTGGGGGAATGAAAGTAACGATAAAGTAGTTTAGTGTGTAGCAGATACTATCCTAAATGTTTCACAGACATTAACTCATCAAACAGAGTTAGGAGGTAGGTTTTACTTCTCTTCCCCTGCTAATTTACATCTGAGTATATTCAAGCTCAGAAATTATGTAACTAGCCTCACAACAAAAGGCAGAGCCCTGATTTGACTTCTCTGTGATTCTAGAGCCTAAATGCTTAACTTCAAGCTGTAACTGGGAAGTGAAATTCTAAAGAATTACTGTAAATTTTTCAAAAGGGGAGATGCAGACTCAAAGGAAATCAGAAGACTAAGGTACATTATTAACTCAGTGCTAAGAGTATTTTTCCTTGGTGCTTAACTTTTTCTGCTCAAAAGTTAAGATTTTCTTCAGTAACAGTGGCTATCTGTTTTGGGGGAGTGCATATAATTTGAAGACTGATCATTCTGATAAGATCCTTACTTCTTTTTGTAGACATTTTTACCTCATACTTTGTAACTTTGAGTGCAGGATCATTTGCAAATTTGGTTAAATACACTTGGTATAGTAGTTTGTGGATGTGTTTATAATCCTAGTGTTCTCATGGAAGGCATCTTGGTTCTCAGAATTTTTTGTGACAGTTGAACTACAATGTGGAATATTTAGAGAAAGTTCAAAGGATAATCTTAAGTGGAGGGTTAAAAATGTAGAAAAGTTGGAAGAGCTTGGTGAGCAGAGTATAAAAATGATTATTTTCAAATATACATAAGGAATGTAACTATTAATCTTGGGAACAAAGAAATATAAATTTCAGATATAAAGTAGAAAGTTACAGTAGCTACTGGGAAGACTAAGGTGAATTATATTAAAAATAATTTTTTAATATTCTACATAACTTACTTGTAAAGTAACTTAGGTACAATATCACCTAGGTATTTATTGGTTGATTCCACACGTACTGAGACCTACTGTGTGCAGACCTGCGTGCTGGGAGTATACAGGAGAACAGGACAGACAGAATTCCGGCTCTAAAGGCACTTATATAGACAGCCTGGTGTAGTCTTTAAGAGCCAGTTGCCTGTGTTCAAATCCTGGTTTTCCTGCTGAACCACTGTGAGGTCTTGGGCAAGTGATAAACTGCCCTGTGCCTTAATGTCCTCATCTTAAAACGAGGTTGATCATACAGTTGACCCTTGAACAATATGGGGATTAGGGATGCTGACCCCCAAACCCCGTGAGATTTGAAAGCTCGAATATAACTTTTGACTCCCCTTAATCTAAACTATTAATAGCCCGCTCTTGTCTGGAAGCCCTACCCATAACATAAGCAATTGATTAACACATATTTTGTATGTTATATGTATTGTATACTGTATTCTTACAATAAAGTAAGTTAAAGAAAAGAAAATGTTAAGAAAATCCTAAGGAAGAGTACATGGATTAGTATTGTACTGAATTTATTGAAGAAAATTCACCCGTAAGTGGACCTGCGCAATTGAAACCTATATTGTTCAAGGGTCAGCTGTAGCATCTATCTCGTAGGGTTGTTTCGGGTTAAATGAGTTAAAAAGAGCTTAAAGCGCTGCCTGACACATTGTAAGCAGAGTTAATGATTTTTAAAGAACACTTGTGAGAGGAGATAGATAATACCCTCTTAAGTGATACTACCTATCTGTTTAAGTGCCATGGAGAAAACGAACCAGGGTGTTTAGAGTTGAGGGATAGGGTGAGGTGCAATGTAGTGAAAGGCTTTTCGGTTAGTAAAAGAACACTTGGGATCTCTTAAGCTGCTACCCACCTCTCCTGTAAAAGCTTTGTGTTTGGAAGTAATTTCAAAAAGTTGCAGAAATGAAGGTTATACACCTAGTGTTATTATTTTGTCTCTTCTGCTTTATTATTTGCACACATGCATGCTCTCTGTTACTCTGAACCATCTGAGGGTAAGATCCATATACCATGGCCCTTTACCCCTAAATACTTAAGTGTCTGTTTTCTAAGAATGGAGATAACTCTTAACTACAACACAGTTATCACTTCATAAATTTACACTGGCACAGTACTTTCTCTCCATATCCTAAGTGTTTTCCACTAATTCAAAATGTCCTGTATAGCATTTCATCTCCTTATCTAGTCTGGAGTCAGTATTGTGTTGTCATCTTTTTAGGTTCCTTTAAAATCTAGAACATTTCCACAGCCTCCCTTCACAGTCTTTTATGTGTAACATCGACATTTGTAAAGAATACACTCCCATTCCTCTCTTTTTTCTTTTAAGATTTATTTATTTTGTTTTAGAGAGAGCACATGCTGAATTGGGAGGGTGGAGGGAGAGAGAATCTGAAGCAGACTCTGTGTTGAGCTTGGACCCAGTCTCATGACCCTGAAATCATGAACTGAGGCAAAATCAAGTTGGACATTTAACTGACAGTGCCACCCAGGCACCCCTCCTTTCTCCTTTTCTAATGGAACATTCCTCAGTTTGTGTTTCTCTGATAATTTCCTCATTATTGGATTGAGGTTAACATTCTTGCTTGGAATAGGGGATATCGTGTCCCTCTCAGTCATATAATGTCCATTTATCCTTTTTAGATGATAGTAATTTTGATCACTTGGTCGGGGTGTTGCCCAGTTTCCTTAATATGTAGTCAGTAGTTCTTCATCCTGTCCTGCAACCGTAGATAGCATATGGGGAGACGTTTTAAGATCTCCAAATATCATCCTCATCCAAATTTCCTCCTGAATTTGGTGACCATTGTTCATTCTGACTGACGCACTTTTTAACGTGTGTTAAATGATGACTTTCCAACTCCACTTGCTCTTAAGGGCTTTTTAAATTTGATTTTAATTAGAGATCAATAGCTACATTTTGTAATTTTGAGAAGGAAAAACTTAAACATTGCTTTCCCACACAGGATGGCTCAACAGCAGGCCTTGAGATTCCGAGGCCCGGCTCCCCCACCAAATGCAGTGATGAGAGGCCCACCACCTCTTATGCGGCCTCCTCCACCTTTTGGTATGATGCGAGGCCCTCCACCACCACCTCGGCCCCCTTTTGGACGTCCTCCTTTTGATCCTAATATGCCGCCAATGCCTCCTCCAGGAGGGATTCCTCCACCTATGGGCCCTCCGCACCTCCAGGTAATGAACATAGAGATTGTTTTTTGTCAGTGTCAGTATCAATATTATGTATGAGTTTTGCTTAAAAACTAGTTCTTCATTTCACTGTTTTTACGAAAATGGGAGCTGAAGAGAACATTCAAATGTTAACACGTTTAACAAAAAACGTGTTTCCAAAAGCATTGGAAACATAATTAGTATAGAAATTCAGAATGGGAATTTAGATGGTGATAAAAAACCATACATATAAAACTAGGATTCAGCAAGGTATTTCTGACATGCCTTTATCTCTTGAGAATTTAATAATCTGTCTTTATGGGTTATGAAATTTGAAGTCTTAATATATAGAGTGGGTGAAATTTATTTTCAGTTGTACATGTTGCCAATAAATGTAAATACATGTGTATGTGTTTCTGAGCAATTCTCCCCAGAAGTGATGCTTAGGATAGACTCTAGAAAGTGACAACAAAGACATTAAGTTTAGTACTTGGATTTTCTCTCCCTGAGGGGGAAAAAAGGGTTATCTTAAAACTAAAATTAAATAAAATTAAAATTAAATAATTCCACTAGAAATGGAATTATTGTGGGATTTCTTTAAATAAATACTTTTCTGGTATTTTATTTATTTATTATTTAAAAGATTTTATTTATTTGACAGACAGAGATCACAAGTAGGCAGAGAGGCGAGCAGAGAGAGAGGAGGAAGCAGGGTTCCCACTGAGCAGAGAGCCGATGCAGGACTTGATTCCAGGACCCTGAAATCATGACCTGAGCTGAAGGCAGAGACTTAACCCACTGAGCCACCCAGGCGCCCCTATTTATTTATTTTTTAAAAGATTTTATTTATTTATTTGACAGACAGAGATCATAAGCAGGCAGAGAGGCAGGCAGAGAGAGAGGAAGGGAAGCAGGCTCCCTGCTGAGCAGAGAGCCCGTTGTGGGGCTCCATCCCAGGACCCTGGGATCATGACCTGAGCTGAAAGCAGAGGCTTTAACCCACTGAGCCACTCAGGCACCCCGCTTTTCTGGTGTTTTTCTGAGGCATAGTATTTCTTTCTGGTTTATGTAGACCCAGTTATTGTCTGAAATGGTGTCATGAGGGTATCAACTCTCAAATGTCTACTTTTGAGATGTTTTCGTTTGAGTATGTATCTGTTTTCATGTTTATCCAGCCTGCACATCTCTGAAACCAAATAAATACGGTGCTGTCATCTGCCCTTCATTAGCTTAGATAATCAAGATTGAACTTAACTAAAAATAGAAAAGGGTAATGAGGTAGTATTTAAGTGATGTTAACTCAGTTTAGATCGGGTTATATTTATGGAAGAGACACAGAGTTTTAATATTTTGCTTAATGATTTTCTTAAAAAGATTTTATTTTTTTGATGGAAAAAATTAAAAAAAAGATTTTATTTATTTGAGAGAGAGAGAATGAGAGAGAGAGAGAGAGAGAACATGAGTGGAGAGAGGTCAGTGGGAGAAGCAGACTCCCTGCAGAGCAGGGAGCCCAATGTGGGACTTGATCCCGGCACTCCAGGATTGCAACCAGAGCTGAAGGCAGTTGCTTAACCAACTGAGCCACTCAGGAGCCCCAGGCTTAATGATTAGTTGTCTTCCAAGTAATGGGTAGTTTCTCCCCTCCCTCCCAACAAAGTGTCAGGTGGTTTTATTATTTCCTTGACGATTAGAGTAAGAAATAGGTTTTTGACCTATTGTCTCTGGTATAACTTGTAATAATAGGTAGATTTATTCTGATTTGTGCTTTAAGAGTTAAATCTACTTGTAGAATATTATAAAATGTAATGGACTGATGTGACCCTCTAATGGAAATAAATCAGATGGTGTAATGTGATACTTTCTAATGTTTTGATGCTTTTCTTGGTCTTGATGGATAAGTGTGTGGTTTTACTTTAAGTCCAAATGATTTCCAGCTAATGGTGCATGAGACATATTTGGGGTAGTTATTTCATAGAACAAGGGTTTTTCTGCAGTTGCTGGAAAGACTAAACTGGATCCAGAAAAACCTAGTATATGGGAAAGAAGACAGTTTTAGGAAAAGGAAATGCAGTTTCATATTAGCATAGTATCCCTTCCCTTATATAGATTAAAGTGTTTTGGATAATTGAATTTTTAAGTAACTTACAGATTTTAGAGAAACTTTTTAATTCATGTTCAGAATCTGTTTTTAAAATGTCAGGGCACATTTCAGCTTTAGTAAGTAAGATACAGCAGTTTCACTTAAATTATTTGGTTTGGGGTCTTGTTTCAGCAATGTTTGAAGAATGTTAGTAAGGGAATTATCAGAGATAGGATTAGAGCAGTAATGGCTCCAGGAAATTTGTTTAAAAATTGTAATGTATACCATTTAAATTCTTTCCACTAAAGTAAAATGGACAACTATTTTACTATGTCCTTTAACTTCTTGATGTTTGTGTGTTTGAGCTGCATTATTAGTATTACTTGAAAAAGAATGGAAATGGTGAATATTTTCTTACCTTATAGTTCTTAATAGGAAAAGAGAATAAAGGGTTAGGTATAACCAGTCTTTCTTTTTCAGTAATTGATACGTTGTTTGTAAAATAATGTTTCTTTTACGGTTGGATCCTGTCCTGTCGTAGATGAGGTATGAAGGCATTGTTGTGCTTGGTGTTCAGCAAGATATATAATAAATAATTAGTTTTTTCTTCTGAAAGTAATCCAGTACCCAATGTATGAAACAGTGCTGTTAAAGAAAAAAGCAAGATTGATTCATCCATGATGCCATAACAGGGAGGACCCCTTTTAGTGTTTTGATCTATTCCTTTCTAGTCTGTTTTAGTAGTCATTTTTGTTAAAGAGAAACTTGGCTTATTCAACGTAGATGAATGTATTTGAATGGGCTCTAAAACCAGTTGTTCGTACAGTACTTTAAGGGAGAAAAAAGATTAATGCAAGTGACCCTTATTGTTCTTATTAATTGACAGAGACCACCTTTTATGCCTCCACCCATGGGAACCATGCCTCCTCCTCCAGGTATGATGTTTCCACCAGGAATGCCTCCTGTGACTGCTCCTGGTACTCCAGCACTGCCTCCTACTGAAGAGATATGGGTTGAAAATAAAACTCCAGATGGGAAGGTAAATTATAAAATGTATTTAGGTTGTTACCTCATTGCTGACAATAGAGTAAAAGTTAAAAGTTTTGGCAAATGGAGATAAGTGACAGTATCCTTGCCAATGAAGAGGAGTCTCAGACAGGCACCAGATAGGGTAGAACTCCACGAAAGGCTCGCTGGATTGGATTTCTGCATAGACATAAGGTTGCCTGGAGTGCTTACCTGTTTACCTGTGATTCCAGAAGCTTGTATTTTAAATGGTGTCATAAGGTTTGGTGTTCGCTAGGAGGACTCAAAGAATTCAGCATATAGTAGTACTCAGAGCTAAGACTAATTACAGTGAAAGGATCCAAAGCAAAACCAGCAAAGAAAAAGTGGTGTATGGGGCAAAGACTGGAGAAAACCAAGCATAAGTTTCCAGGAGTCCCCTCAGGGAAATCACACTGAGCATGTTTAATTCTTCCAGCATGGAATTTTGAGAATACATGTGAAGTGTTGTCTGCCAGGGAAGCTTGCCTGAGCCAAGGAGTTGAGGGATTCCAGGAAATGGTGGGAGCCCTTTTAAAATTCAGGTGTCCACATGCCAGTCACGGGCCAACTTTGCAAGCAGGGCTTTCTAAGGAGAGCAATCTGAGGCTAAGTTAACTTTGTGCATAAGATATAACCTTTGTTTTCCTTTTTATGTTAAAAGTACAGTGCTCTCAGTATAGAAAATTAGGGGAAGGGGAGAAAGGAGGGAAAAACTACCTCTAGTATCAATATACCAACAACCAGTTTCCATGTACTTTTCTAAGTTTTGTTTTTTGTTACCGTTTTTTAAAAATACCTTCTAAGACAGGATATAATTGCGTTAGTATTTTTTTAATGATAGTTGACAGATTCTGGGATACCAATGATTTTGCTTCCTCTGCAGGTTTATTATTATAATGCTCGGACACGTGAATCTGCATGGACCAAACCAGATGGAGTTAAGGTTATTCAGCAGTCAGAACTGACACCTATGCTTGCAGCCCAGGCTCAGGTTCAGGCCCAAGCCCAGGCCCAGGCCCAGGCCCAGGCGCAGGCTCAGGCGCAGGCACAAGCACAAGCTCAAGCGCAGGCCCAGGCCCAGGCCCAGGCCCAGGCCCAGGCGCAGGCCCAGGCTCAGGCACAAGCACAGGCTCAGGCGCAGGCCCAGGCGCAGGCCCAGGTGCAGGCGCAAGTACAAGCACAAGCAGTAGGAGCTTCCACCCCTACAACCAGTAGCCCAGCACCTGCAGTGTCCACTTCAACATCATCATCCACCCCATCCTCTACCACTTCTACCACAACAACTGCCTCTTCGGTTTCGCAGACAGTATCAAGTGAGTACCAGCCAGCATGTATTTTCATTTAGGGGCTAGAGAAATGGACAAGTAGGGACTGCATTGCCAAATGATCCTAGTGTTTGAGGTGTTATCCTTGATGTTATTTAAATTCATTTTTGACACCAAGACTTCTGGGTTAAAAAAAGAACAGGAATTTTAATTAGTAGAAGAAATTATTTGTCCTCTTGGCGTTCATGAAGCTAAACCGCAAAGTGTAGAGGTAGCTGTTCATCTTGGCCAGCAGTAATGCTGGGTGCTGTGGGATTTGTAAAATAAGTGTAAGTCGTTGTTCCTGCCTTATAGAACTTCCAGTTTTTCTCATTGAGGCAAGAATAATGTATGTGCAGTAATTCGGAAAGCAGTGTGCCCAATTATACAGTGAAAATAGAAGATGTAGGAATTTGAGAAAAGGGAGAGGAGTAAATGGGTGAACAGGCTTTGTGGGTATTGAGATTAATCATGAAGGATGTGTGGTAGGATTTGAGTAAGTTTCAAAGTAAAGAGATCTTTCAGATATGGGGAACAACATAAACAAAAGTCAGGAGATGAGGATAAATGCAATTTATGGGATTGTTAAGGAAGTCTTCTGAGGTGGGGTGGTTGATAATGGTTGACATACTTATTCAGAGTGAGACCAGGTTACAGAGAGTTTTAAGAACCAATGAAATGGGTGAGGCAGGTTAGGTTCCAGGGGTCCAGTATCAGTGTAGTGTTCTGGAACATTTTTCTGGTGTTCTTTTTTTTGGGTGGGGGGTTAGTTATTGAAATCAGGGAAAGTTATTAGGAACTTTTTAGTAATCTTATTTAGAGGTAGGTTGGTCCTAGAATGGGATATAGGGAGATGAATGAGGAGCAGAGATAGAAGTAGTCAGAGTCGTAAGAGAATTTTCATGTATAACGTCACAGAGGCCCTGGGGTTAGACCTTTCCTAAAAAGGTGAGAGGGGATTAATCATAGATTATGGGAATGAGGAGAGAATTACTAATTTGCTTAAAAGATTGCCATTAATATTAACACGAGTTCTGGGAGGTTTTTGGTTTTATATTTATGGTACTACTTAATCTTTAAGGTGAGCCCCAAAATATTTAAATAATGATTTTATTGATTAGCTTATTTGTTTTGATACGGGTATGAAGATACCTAGTTAACCCTATAGGTGATTAGAAGTTGGATTGTTTTGCTACCTGGATAATAGAATTAAAAAAGTCCCTTAGCTTCAGGGACTTGGGAATTTTTAATGTCTTTTATCTTATTAAAAATATGTGAGAGATTAATCATAGTAGATTCAAATTGGATTGATAACCAGAAGTAACTGAAGAAGTAAGGTACACCTAATACAGAGACCGTTTTTGTTTGTTTGTTTGTTTGTCTTTTTCAGAGACAGTTTTTTTAACAACTGTACTTGATACACTATAGACAGGTTGGAGGAAAATGCACTTAGTAGGAAGATGTAAGTAATGCTTTACATCTTCATTAGCTAAGGTGAATTCTGATATGGAAGTATTACTGACAGTTACTAGCTGGCTGAAGGGCTTTCCCTTCTCACAGGCTAGTGTTTCTAAAAACTTGTGTGGTAAGGCAGGAAACTACCAGTTTTTATGGGGTACCTCTTGTGGTAATGACAGAAGGAGATTAACAAAAGCGTTGCAGTTCTGTGTGGAGGCTGTTTGCTTCTGCTTTCCTTCTCTTCCTTCTTAGGAAGGAGAAGTAGTTGTATTTTGTTTTAAAGAAAGTGGTGGCAGAATACTTTAACTATCCTGTATGTATTCCATTTCTGTATCAGAGTGGTCTGTCCGTAGGCCCATAGCTATCTTGGTGCTATGAACTATTCTATTCAGAACTCCGGTTTGCTATTTTTCCACTGCTCTTCACTGATTGGGAGGCCCTTATTCTAAGAACAGAATACCAGAAACATGTTCTTTTTACTGTCCTTAAACATCACTTTTGATGTTCTTTCTGAGTATTCCTGATGTCTGTTTTTATTTCACTTGGTTCAGTATCCTGAAGTGTTGTCATACTACAGTCTTAGTATTTCTCCATCTGTTGTAATTGCTTGTCTTTTTTAATTAAGATCTGAGGCTGGATTAGGAGTATATTTGAGGCCTAGCCTTTCACTCGATATTTCAGCAAAAGGTGTTAGTAGGAGTTAGTGACCATTAAGTTCTAGCTCCCATTCTCCCAGTTTCCCATTGAATTCTTTCATTGCCTTTATGTCTTTTCTCTCATGACTCATGGCCACTAATCAGATTTAGAAAATCCTGTGTCAGCAGGAGGAGTGGGTTGAGTGAATAACTTTGCCATCTCCGTTGGTGTTCCTTTCTACTTGAAATTTGATGCTTTGTAACTCCTGTTCTTTTCCCGAGTATAGTACTTGTTGTCATACTTCTGATCATATCTAAATATTATTACCATAACATTTTAAAAAATTTGTTGTATGAACTGCGGTATAGTCCTATGGTAAATGGAAATACAAATTAAGAAATTTATATTTTAGCCCCAGTTGAGCATAAACTCATTTTATCCTGTGCAAGTTTGTGAAAAATGCTGATGAAATCCTCCTCAGGGACGTTGGGAAGAATAACTAGACATATTTTCAGCCATTACAGTATATTACAGATGCTAAGTGGTATATTTATGGGACTGGGAAAATGTTGCATGTAATTTGTATTTTTCACACTGTTATAAAATTATATTAATATGATACTGTACCCTAAGGCTAGGTCTATGCTAGACCAACAATTCATTCCTGGGCCCCTGAAGATACTTGTTTGGCCCTGCTGTCTATTTAGCCAAGGTGAGTCCCGCATTAACAAGTATGAAATTGCTCACATCTTCCCAGCCTAAGTGAGTTTTTCATTATTAGGAGCTGAAAAACGATACAAATTTTGTCAGGTGGATTATTGGGTGGCTTGTATTCAACAGCGTGCTTTCCCTTAGAATAAAATTGGCATGAAGATTGGGGATGCACTGTTTTATTTCATTTAATTTGATAAATTCATTCTTAGTCCAGTACAGGTAATTGAAGTTTTTCTTTACATCAAGAAAAAATGAAGTATTTGTTACCAGTGAGTTACCAAAATGAATTTTGTTTTGGAACTAAATGGGTTATAAGTAAATAACAAAAATGTTTTATAATACTTGAGAACTGAAACTTTTTAAAAAGTAAAAAATACAAAGTTTATTTTTTTGGGTCTCAATTTGATTTTAAATGTGGTAACTAGAGATGAAGTGTTTTATTTTTGGTACTTAAAATAATGTATTAGAATCAGATTATCCCGAATTTCATATTCTCCTGGTCTCTCACACTGGAAACATGAGTTTTTATTATTTTTTCTTTTTTTACCTTTTTATTTTGAAATAATCATAGAGAAACCCAACTTGTTTTTTCACTCCATTTGTTCATACTCAAGTCATCGGTTATTGCGTATCTTTTTCTCACTTCTCCCTTGCTTGGATGGTTCCAGATAGGTTGAAATTGATTTTTCCACCTCTGGTCTTCCTTTTCTTCCCATTCATCTGCCAGATTAATTCATCAAATGAACACTGCTTAATTCTCTTCCATACAGAAACCTTCATTTTGCATCCCCAGACCTGTTTTATGCTCACAAAATCACACGAATAACACATGAATGCATTCTTAAAAAAAAAATTTAGACTCTAATGAAGGCTATGTAGCAAAATGTGAAAGGCATACACAGATGTAATTAGTACATGCATTTTGGTGTGCATTCTGCTAGGTCAATTTTCTGTGTTTACCTTAGTTCTTCCCTTTCTCTACCCGGCAAAGTATAGACTCCCTAGTCTTCTGTCAGAGCCTTCTACTTTATGCCTCTGGCCTGCCTTTCCAGTCATAACTCCCTGGTTCTTTTGATATGCCTAGTGTTTTACTAGTTGACTGCCTGCTTTGTATTTTCTGAACAATTCCTTGTTGTTATCTCCTCTTTGCTTTTACTCACTTTTCCCACCACTTACTTATTTTCTCCTTCTATTTTGTCATTGTCCTTGTTGAAATCATAGTCTTTCAAGGCCTGTCATCAGTATACAATTTTCTTTACCCTCTCACGGTTAGAAATGGTCTTTGCGTCTTGATTCATATCCCTATACATTTATCCCATTTCACTTTGTATTTTAGTTGTTTTTTTGTATTTCATTTAACCAACTGTTTTCAAGCTTCTGAAAGACAGAGACCTTGTTAGAAGTTTCTTGCAGTGCATGGAATGGGCTCTTAAATACTTACTGAATGAGTGAATGATGAATGAATATGGCGACATGGTTTATGAAGGAGTGATACATATTTTTGTTTTATCTTTCATCAGCACCCACAACACAAGATCAGACCCCAAGTTCTGCTGTTTCAGTTGCCACGCCTACAGTTAGTGTTTCAACTCCTGCTCCTACAGCCACACCTGTGCAAACTGTTCCCCAGCCGCATCCCCAGACGTTACCTCCTGCTGTTCCTCATTCAGTACCTCAGCCAGCAGCAGCAATACCTGCCTTTCCACCAGTAATGGTACCTCCGTTTCGTGTTCCCCTTCCTGGCATGCCAATTCCACTTCCAGGTAAACCGATAGATTCTAATAGTCCTTTCCAGCTATGTTTTCATATTGTCAGTTAGTTTGTTCTCATGTGTCTGTTGCATTTGAAATTTGCCTTGAATCTGACCAGTTTGAAATGTTTCTGAAAGATTCATGGCTAACTGCAGTATTTTCTCTTCAGTTTTGGTAAATGTCCTTTTTTTGTTGTTGTTTACATGTCTTAAAATTAGAGCCACATTTGAAACTACACTCATTTTTGGATAATGGCCTCAGTGAATTAAAAATGATCATCTTTTCATGTAACTATGTTCAAATGCAATATCTTTAAAGGATTGAGTCTGTGAAGTTGAGAACTTATAAGTCATTAATAGCGAATACAAATTGAGTGATTTTATATATTGTGCCCTGTTCTAAGCACCTTACGTGTAATAACTCAGTTTAATTTTTGCAACCATTGTATGAGGCAGGTACACAGACAGGTTAAATTACTTACCCATGGTCACAAAGCTGATAAGTGATGGCGTTGGGATAGGAGCTGAGCATTCCAGACCCGAATACCATGCTCGTAGTTGCTATGCTATATTGGGAAGAAAATGCAGATCACCTGACTGTAAGAAATTCATCTAAAGCAAAACCAGAACTTTACCTTGGGAGGTGAAGTGAAATATAATCTGCACCATTTAAACACTTAAATAGTTACAGTGAGGTTGTGGCATAGAATCCTTCCTGTAGGGATTAAACAGTGGTAGTGTCAGGCATCCTAATTTGAATGCATTTGCTGTTGGCAAACACGTTTAACCCTTAATCCGTGGTCTGTTTTCCTAGTATTACAGTTTGAAGCTTTTATACCTTATATAGCTCAAGTTCACAGGGCTAGTTTGTAGTAAGGATGGATAGAACTAGGCCTTTTGTCCCCAGTTTCATATTCCTCCTGCTGTCTATTATTGCTGTTCTTGTACTCTTTTTTTTGTAAGAATAGTGTTGTAGTACAGCTGTTTCTTAGATTTGTATATATTTTAATTATCGCTATTCTTCTAATTGTTTTTGTCCTTGTGACCGCTTGGAAAAGAAGCATTCACTTAGGTATTGCACCTTAGCAAGAAAGAACTGAGATATTTTAAGAATTAGTAGGATTTTTTCCCTAAGGAAAACCTTTTGCACATTGTTGATGTAGTGTTAGATAATTAAATGCCCAATATGTGATTTTTAAGAAACTCAAATCATTTAAAAGTAGGAGGAAAATGAAAAATGTTTCCTCATACTAGGGATTATCCTTTTTCTAAATTAAATTTTAAGACAAGCTGCTGGATAATTGCCTCTAGATAGACTTTTGGTAGAAAACCAGGTGATACATGGAGACTAGGTTGACATTGGTTACAAGCTCTCACAGTCTTGCTCTGCTTTGGGGCCAAGGACAGTATCCAGACCATGTACTGAATTCTGAATCACCTGAAGGACCTAGGGTTATGAATTCTGTAGAGAAGATTGAGGTGTAGCATAGTAATGTTACCAAAGTATTTGAGAGATTTTGCAAAAGGACTTTTGTTTTGCTTTGGAGGTTCTTAATAGGGACTGGTAGGTGAAAGGTGCAGAGTAACAAAGTTCATTTCTATAGACTGCTGAATTTTGTCACAAAAAAATCCCTTCACTTATTGCTCTGTTTTGATATGGTCTTTTCTGACCCTCACCCCATCTATACATTTTTTTTTTTAAAGATTTTATTTATTTATTTGACAGAGAGAAATCACAAGTAGATGGAGAGGCAGGCAGAGAGAGAGAGGGAAGCAGGCTCCCTGCTGAGCAGAGAGCCCGATGCGGGACTCGATCCCAGGACCCTGAGCCGAAGGCAGCGGCTTAACCCACTGAGCCACCCAGGCGCCCATCTATACATTTTAAAACAGGTGGTGGTGACCATTTTACTAAGCGAGGTGGTACCTATGAAGTTTAGCAATAAAAGGCATTTAATAAATGACAGTCACTAATGTCATCTTGTAGGTCATTTGGAAGAGAGCTTGAGTTAGGTAATCTATAAAATTTTGTTCAGGATGCCAAGATTCCTTAAAGAGAGAGTTAATGTTTTATAGAAAATAATAATAATATTTGTTTATATGGTAAGGCATCTTTGATATTACAAATTCATTTTCTCATTTTCCCTTTTAATTCAGTTTTCCAAGGTGCTTTAGTGGGGTGGGGGGGTAGAAGTGATGACTTGTTTTTCTCCTCCCCAGATCTTTTATGTACAGTGGGGTTGATCTCTTTTTGTTTCTTTTTATCAGTTTGGCAGTAAGGTAAACAGGAAAGATTTGGTTGTGATTTATCCTGGAGTTTTAAGTTCTCTCTGTAAGAGCAGTGTATGGCTCTAATGAGGATGATTAAAGAAGGGATAATCAAATAAGATGAGTGAAAGTGGAAAAGTTATAGGTACAATATAGATATTAGAGTTGGAATTGGGAATAGTAAAATGGATTGGAATTATAGGATTTCTAAGACTATAAAATCTTTGAATTTTAAGAAACTTGTTGGCATCAGAATTATTAAGAATGCTAAATGGAATTTTCTAATTACCTAGTAGAACACAATTTGAGAATAAAGTTATAGGAAAATTGAACAGATGCTCCCTTTAGATTTTTTTAAATTTTAAATGTATTTATTTGAGAGAGAGTACCAGAGCCAGCAAGAGCAGAGGGAAGGGCAGAGGGAGAGGCAGATAGAAAATCCTCAAGCAGACTCCCTGCTGAGTATGGTGCCCCACACTTGGGTTGATCTCAAGACCCAGTGATAATGACCTGAGCCAAAATTGAGAGTTGGTTGCTTAACCGGCTGAGGCACCCAGGTGCCCCAGATGCTCCCTTTAAATAGAAGATTAAAAATTTAGATGTGTGGCGGTTTTGTGAGTCTTATGTATGTAATCAGCCTCAAAGAAGACCTTACATTTATCTTTTTAGCATGAGAAGAAACACGTATGGGCTTTGAGTATGGTCTCTTTGTTGTCAGTCAGTAGGAGCTCTGTGTTGGCCCAGTTCATATTTAACAATGGTACTTGGGCCTAAACATGAATAGATTTGATTTTCTTCTGTTTAAGTTGAATAGTTAAAATTACTTTTGGGGGGAGTGGTTTTGGAGAACATTGAGAAAAAAGTTCATGTATTCTAAGAATTGAATTTCTAGGGCTAACTTCCTAGGTTCAGTCGTCCTGCAGATGGCAGTATTTATACTAGTTTAAACCTCATGGTGCGGTGTAACTTCTTTAACCAAATGAATTTTTCCATTGCTTTCTTTTAACATTAGGGAAAACAGAAGCATACATATGACTTAACTCAGCATGCTTTATTGATTCAGTGCTTTTGTTTTAGTTCCAGAGGTAATAGAAAGGTTAGCTTTAATATTCTTTACTTAAAATAGTAAATAAGAAATAAAAGGCATTTTTTCAAAAATTGGCCGTATTTTTGTGTGTGTGTGCGTGAACTTAGGTACATTATTTACAAAGCCAGGGGTTTAATTTCCGTTTTTAACTCCAAGAGAAATTTTTTATCCTCTACTTCAGTGGGGAATATGAATATGATTTTAAATTTTCATTGTTACCCAGCTAGGTTTAGTTTTTTTCAGCCAAAACAGAAATTAAAACTTAATTCCCCAACCCCTTTTCTTCCTGCCTTCAGCCTTCAGCCCTATCCTTTAAAAATTTTTTTCCAATTCACACTTAATTTTGGATTTCTTCAATTAATCAGTCTTAGTTTTCCAGCTTTTCCTTTCATTCCCTTTTTATCACCATTGTAATGCATCATGATGAGTCTTCATTCTTCTAAGAACTGTACGTAATTTCCATTCTTTGATACAAGTGCTGCTTCTTTAGTTGGCTTAAATAATAGAGGTTTCTGAGCAATCAGCCCATGTAGTCATTGGTGCTACTACAGGGGCTGTATTTTTCTTCGTATGTTAGCCTGCTTCCACACTGTTTTAAGCCTGTGACATTCCTTAGAGCAGGTCCTAAACATGGATATTTTGTCATTAGTTGAGTGCTACCCTTCTTTTCATCTCTGCCCTTTTATTTAAAATATTATTTGCATTGGAATATTTGAATCCATCCCATACCTTACTTTCTTCCTTTCTCTCGTACCCCTCTTTGTCCTATTTTATTCTTTTTCTCCTTCTGCATGGTTATGCCCCATGCTTCAGCTTCTGCATGTAGTTTCCACTTAGCAGCAGCACAGAGAAAGTGTCTTGTCAGTGTCATGCTGCATCTGCCTTTCACTGGTATCTAAGCAACAGCAGCATGGGTTTGATGTCCTGTGGGAAAATGTCCCACATGAGAACTTGTTATATATATGTAATGAAGGGGCTTCCTTCATTGAATTTAAACTCTCGAGTTTCCTTCAAATATTATCAGAGCTGGTTTGATAAAAAGGTAATTGATGCTATAATTTAGAATTAGTTATCAGTGGATTTGGCACCACTTCCCACAAAATGTCAAACAAAAAGAAATTCTACTCCATTCCTGGTCTTTTTCAATGGGAATAGCATTCTAAATTGTAGTGGTAAATTACTTCCCTGAATCCCAGTGGTAGCCGACATACCATGGCAGCTTTCCAACGTATGCTTGCTTATCCATTTTACAGGTGTAGCAATGATGCAAATAGTCAGCTGCCCGTATGTAAAGACAGTCGCTACCACCAAGACCGGTAATTTTTAAAACCATCTTAGTTTGTTTTGTCTGTAAGTTGGCATGGTAGTGAATGTTGTTGTTTATCCTTTTATTTATTTATTTTTGCCCAAGTGAGTGGATTTTTTTATATTTTTCTTTTTAATGAGCAGTATAAATGCAGTTGTCATATTTGGCCAACACTTAATTTTCCCAATTGCCTGTAGTATTAGCTTCTTTGGTTCACAAAAAACAAATAAGGTCAGATCACTTTATATCTTAATTTTTGTAATAAGTGTAAACAACTTCATTCTCATTTTCATTACATTTAATTTTATTTTTGGCGTGTTTTTAAGTTAAATATAAAAAAATCATTTCCATGTGTAAAGTGATGTGATTATGCTTGCATGCTAGTGGGTATATGTGTGTGAATATTTGTGTGCATAGTATAACTTTACATTTGAAGCTTATTGAAGATAGCTACCTAAAACTTAAATTCTGAAATAAGATATGAGGGTTTTTTTTTTCCCCAATTTGGATTCATATGTCCTTAATTATTTCTATAATGTCAGCTTATGTAGCTGTCTTATAAAAAATAATTATCTTGGCTTATCCTTTAAAAAATGAGAAGAAATTGCCTTTTTTTTTTTTAAGGAAAAGACTAAACTGACAAAGAGTTAACAGGGACATCTGACTTAATCACTTAGTATATTAAAGTGCATTTGATAATGAACTCAGTCATTTACTTGAAAACTGAGAATTTTAGGTACCTTAGAACTAAAAAATAATTTTGGTACCTTAGAACTAAAAAATAATTTTGCCTCAGAAATATGCTCACTAAATATGTCTGTTGTCTTGATTTCATTAGAATTTGAGAAATTCTTTATAAAATTATATCTTTCTTCACACATACAGAATGTGTCATGATTTTTATAATTGTTAGGACTTCATCATTACTTCAATCCAAATTTTTGGCTGTTCTTAAGGTACTTCATGGGTTGAATTTCTGAATCTAATTGAATTTAGATCTTAGAACTAAACCAGAGAAATAGTGTTAAGTAATTAAATCACATTTTATACGATTTGTTGTTTTGTTCCAACTGGCTCATTCATTTATTAATATTTAATAGAAAGATGTAGCTCATATTTTAAAGTTTCATTTTGCTTTACAATTTGATACTTGGACCTAACTTCGTATTATTCTTCTTTTAGGTGTGTTGCCAGGCATGGCCCCTCCTATCGTACCTATGATACATCCCCAGGTTGCTATTGCAGCTTCCCCTGCTACCTTAGCTGGAGCGACGGCAGTTTCTGAGTGGACTGAATATAAAACAGCGGATGGAAAGACCTATTACTATAATAATAGAACTTTAGAATCAACCTGGGAAAAACCCCAAGAGCTAAAGGAAAAAGGTATAGTTTTAATGACTTGTTGAGGCATAGTGAAAGCTATGATAATATAATAGAATGCTATTTGAAATTCTGAGTTACTTCCTTTTTAACACATTTGAAGGAATTACTCATCTTGTAGTTGTTGGATTATTTATTTCTACCAGATTGATAAATATGTATATATTTAAAAAGCCAGTTCCACTTACATGTTTGTCCTTGGTTTTTCCATCTGGAGAAATCTAATTATACATCTGTACACATACATATATGCTGTTAGGAATTTCATAATTATTCTCCTATGTAATTACTGAGACTGACAGTGCTCTCAGGAAGAGATGTCTGTGTTGCATGTGTTCTGAAGAAAGAAATGCAGGCCCTTGGAGTCTGAGATGGAGAAAATTCATACAGTTTTCTGTATCACAAGTTCCTGTTTCCAAGTATCTTAGTATCTTGTCCCTTTGAGCAAAACGAATCATTGCTACAAAGAATAACGAGAGAGACTTGAAAGACTGTGTCCCTCTACAGGCAGTGGTTCTTTTCTAGTGAAAGTGTTCTGATGGTAGAGCAAGTATTTAACTTGACAGGTACGTTACATTGAAATTGATGATAGAAAGAAGAACATTTTATTTTTGTGGTTAATAACTTCTAGTTAACGGAGTATCTTAATTACTTAGTCTCTCGAAGTTCTTGGAAAATTACACCTAAAACCATTGAGTGCCATTGTCTTAACTTTATAATAGAAAAATTAGAGGAGAAGATTAAAGAGCCAATTAAAGAACCTTCTGAAGAACCTCTGCCAATGGAGACGGAGGAGGAGGACCCTAAAGAAGAGCCAATAAAGGAGATAAAGGAGGTAAAGAGCAGTGGCCTGTTAACCTGGGAGCCAGCAGTAATTGTTGGGTGCAATAGACTTGTGATTGAACACCCATTTGATACAGTTGTAGATAATTGCTACAGTCTGATTTCTGAAATTTTAGAGTTCTTTGAACTTTGTAATTCAGTTTTTCCTTTGAAAGTTTCATTAACTTACTTCTTACAGTAAACCAAGGCCCCTGGAAAGAAAGGGCGTTGGACCAGGGCATTGACCCAGTCCCAGCCTTCTGATTTATAGACTGGCACATGGTAGAAATTATAAGTACAATTTTATATTTGGGGAATGTTTTATTTTATCTGTCTTCTCCTGGCATGGGATGATCTCTACACAGCACTAAAAGAGCTCTCCTTTTTGGAAGCTTCCTTTATTCAGTGAGGGACTAATGATAGGCATGTCTTATAAGTTAGGAAGTTAGCAGGAGAAAGAAATAATCTTAAAAGAGGAAGTCTCATCTAATTTTCTATCCTCAGTTCTCCATTTCTGTTCTAAGCAGATGGTTAGTGACTCTGTAAGTTAGGATCATCTGCTGTTGCTGGGGTCTGCTGTTGTAGAATTTGGCTCTGTCTAGGGAGCAAGGATTTAGAACTTTTCTTAGAAATTCCTACACAGGATCCTCACTATGTTAGTAACAGACCCTATGTTGGTTGCACTTTGAGGTATTCACAGTATAACTTGGATTTGTGTAAGATTCAGGTATGGTTTTGTGATACCTGAAATACCTAATTAAATGGGAGTAACATCATTTCCCATAGGAGCCCAAAGAGGAGGAGATGACTGAAGAAGAAAAGGCTGCCCAGAAGGCAAAGCCAGTAGCTACTACCCCTATTCCTGGTACTCCGTGGTATGTACTTGGCTCAATAAGTAAATGACTTAATTTGTTCTTGTTTGCTGAGTTATTGCCGTGGTTTATCATGTAGTAAGAAAAGGTGCTTTTAAAAAATACACACCAAGTAGACTTTTTTTATCTAAAGCATATTTTGGTTCTTATTTCTTGTATTTTGGGTGTTCAGACCTAAAACCCAATTGCTGCATTGTCTTAATCCTTTCACGGTACTGTCCATTAATGTTTATTGTACATAATTATAGACTTGAACTGCTGTGAGATCCTGAATCTCCTTTTTAGTGTTTAAGATTTTTAAAAATTAATTTTGTACATATTCCCGCATACATGATTATATTTTTAGAACTGTGTAAAATTGTCTTTTATTTAAGTGTACTTTTTCTTCTTTGGTTTGATTTTCCTTTTCTCTTTCTCCCTGTGTCAGTGCTCTCTCCTGTTCCTACTCCAGCCTGTTTAATCCATATATAATTCACACATTGCAGGGAGTTCTCCCTTATGTCTTGTAATCCCCTTCATTGTGTTTTCATTGCTTTTTCTTTTCTGTTTTTATTATTTAAAAAATAAATATGTTTGTTATGTGGAGAATCACAGTCTGAGTGTTGTTACATTCCTGTGGTACCGTTTCAGTCTTCTATTCCTGAATTTCCTGCAGAGCCCCTATCAGGTTCATGTGTGACCTTTTTGACAAGACTAGTTCACAAGTGGATGTTTGGCAGTGTCTGAAGACATTTTGGTTGTCATAACTTGGAAGGGATTGATAGCTTGTAGCATCTAGTTGTTAGAGGGCAGAGATGTTCCTAAACATCCTACCAGGTACAGGAGAGCTCCCTTCAGGAATTAGTTATTTGGCCCATAATGTCAGTGTGGAGGTTTTCACAATAATGAGTTGGTTTGACTATTAACAAATTCATGGATTTAAATACATTTTCTTTGCTTCTGTCTGTTATAGTTATTATCCTTACTAAAGTTCAGTTGTTGTATCTTGGGCTGGGTGAAGCCTCTTAAGGTTGACCCTGAGGTTTTGTGTTGCAACCCTGTCTTTGATACCTTCCTTGTTTTCTACTCTGACAAAGATGTTCTGGCTTTCTCATGTATTTCCTGTCTTGGATATAGATTCGTCCATTTTGCTTTTTGTGGGATGTGGCATTTATAGGATCTAGGGATAGTTGTTACTACTGAATAAGTCATTATCTTGAAGCCTCTTTGGTAGGTACAGATTGAAGATGCACACATTTAAAGATACATCATGAGTTCGTATCATTACTTGCAGTTCAGATTTACTATGAGGTTTTTACTGAACCTCATCATCTATTTTAATTCAACATCCCCTTTCCTGCTGAAAATCCTTTTCTGAGTGATATAAACGCAATTACTCATTTGCTTATCTCACACACAAGTCACAGAATTGTCGTACCAACACTGTCACTAACAGTGTGATACTGAAGACATTTTTTAACCTTTATTATCCTCCTCGCTCCCCACGTTACTTTTATGTTCAGGGTATGTCACTCCAGGCTGACTATAGTCAAATTACTGTGTTTTAAAGGCATTTAGAGTAAGTCTTCTGTATATTTTATTCCACCAACTTGATACATAGCCTCATTTTAAGAAATAATTAAGCAAAATATTTACCTGGATCCAAAATCGAAGTTATAGAAAGAGCCTATTTAAAGAATTTGTTCCTAGGTTGTGGTTCCTGAATTTGACTATTGTACATGAAAAGCTGATAACCACCTCCAAACCCCACTAGTCTGAAGCTTCATGGACCCTCATCAGTTTTCAGATTTGAGCCTGTCCCCAGATGAGTGGAATTTTCTTTTGGAATTTGTTTAATTATTGCTTTTCTTTATCTGTTTGTTTTTTCCTTTTCTGGAACATTTGTTACTTGCATGTCAAGTCTCTCTCTCTCTTTTTTTTTTTTTTAATTGCCCTCCAAATGTCTTTTTCTGTATACTTTATAGCTGTAGTTTTTGTGTCCTGCTTTCAGTTATTTTTTCATTGATCTGATATTATTAGAAAAGAATAATGTGAATCCATAAAAACATATAATATGAAAGAATTATTTGAAGGAAAAAATTAATTCCACTTGTCCCAAGCCTCGTTAATGAAAGTTTGGTTACATATGACTTCTGGACCCTTTGTTTTATGTACATGTATACAGAGTTGTACATGTGGTCTGCATGCATCTTAGAGTGTCTTAAAAACTGTATTCCTCAGTGGTTTTTACTAAAAATGTCTCAGAAATTTTGCTGTTTTTGTACATATAAATCTGTTTGTGATGGATAGCATAGTTTTCTGTAAATGCATAGTTTTTCTATAAATGGATGATGAGATGAGGTTGTCAACCTCCGCCCCGCATTAACAGAAATTGCTGTTTAGGACATCCTTGTACATAATTCTTTGTGAACATGTGCAAGTATTTCTGTTGGATTGATTCAAGTGAATCAATTCAATCAGGTGATACTGTTATTTAATATTTCAGTAGCTACTGGTAGGTTGACCTCAGAAAGGTTTTGACAGGGGTGCTGAACTATGCCAGTTAATATTCCAAGCAGTGGCCTCAGAGTACCAGTTTTCTCTCCCTCTTACCAGTGTGGCATAGTCTATTTAAATCTTTGGTAACCTGTTGAGAAAAAGATTCCTGTTAAATGTTTTCAGAATGCTGGTATAATTTGATATTTCATGTTCATTGGGGCTGTGGATTCTTCCCTTCACAGTTTTCCTCATCTTTTTTATGGTTTTGTCTTTCTCTTAATGATAGGAGAAACTTTTTTTTTTTTAAAGTTTTTCTTTTTTTTTTTTTTTTTTTTTTTTAATTCATTTGAGAGGGAGATAGAGAGCTTAGGGTGGTGGGGAGAGGCAGAAAGAGGGAGAAGGATGAGCAGACTCCTCTTGAGCATGGAGCCAGTTGGAGGGCTTGATCCCACAACCCTGATGAGCTGAGGTTAGACGCTTAACCTACCAAGCCACCCAGGTGCCCCAGAAGACTTTTATGCATGCTATTAACAATACCCTTTGATTTTTACATACATTAGACTTTCGCCCTATCTATTCATTTTTGTTTTGATGTCTTGTCATAACATAAATTTTGTATTTTTATGGGATCAAATGTATTGATCTTTCATTTATATCTTCTAGATTTAGGTATTTCTTAGGGGCTGTCCCCCACCCCCCATGCAACTATATGTTCCTAGTGCTTTTCAGTCCATCTGAATACATATAAGATAACTGCTTTAAATTATTTTCCAAGTTGTGGTCAGTGAAAAATGTATTGTCAGTAGAACTTTAATTCTTCAATTTTTTTTTAAAATGGGTGAATGCTAACTTTAAGCAAAACAAATTACTTAGAAGGCACCTGGCTGACTCATTCGGTGGAGCATATGACTTTAGATCTCGGGATTGTAAGTCTCTACACCAAACAGCCCCATGTTTGGTGTAGAGATTACTTAGAAAAAAGAAGAAAGAAGACCCAACAAATTTCTTAGTGAAGCAGGCTATGCCACTTCATTTGGATAATCAGATTTTTATTACTCTTTCTTCATATCTTCAAATTTCTTTTTTTTTTTTTTTTTTAAGATTTTATTTATTTATTTGAGAGAGATACAGTGAGAGCATGAGAGGGGAGAAGGTCAGAGGGAGAAGCAGACTCCCCTTGGAGCTGGGAGCCCGATCCTGAGACTCCAGGATCAAGACCTGAGCCTAAGGCAGTTGTTTAACCAACTGAGCCACCCAGGCACCCCAAATTTCTTGAAGTAACTGTTTCTTTACGGTTAAGAAGCTAAATGCAAAAGATGAAGCTTCATATTTTCTGTACCAATATTGGGATTTTTATTTTCCTGGCATATCACAGCATTTGTTTGACTCTTTAAAGAGAGATCAAAATTAGAAGCATTTTTTATTCCTTAGATCAATAAACTTTGGTTTCTGGTCCAAGAGAGCTTTTAATGTTTTGACAAAAGTTTTTAAAGATTATGGACTGGGATGCCTGCTGGCTTAGCCGGTTAAGCGTCTGCCTTCAGTTTAGGTCATGATCCTGGGATCTTGGGATTGAGTCTTATATTGGGCTCCCAGCTCAGCAGGGAGCCTGCTTCTCCCTCTGCTTGTGGTCTCTCTGACAAATAAATAAAATCTTAAAAAAAAAATAAAGGTTATGGAATAATTATATTTTTTCCCATTGCTTACTGAGATTGCATTCTACAGCTTTAGCTTGCATTTAGTTTTATGGTGTCTTGCAGCGTGCCCAGTGAGAGTTGCTTGTATTTGCTGTGCTTTCTTTGCATATACTCTGTATTGGGTTTTAACTTAGGAAAAGTGATCTTTCAAGTTTTGCTCACTTTCGCATATACAGAGAGTGGCACAGGACCACTAATTAATTAGCTCTTGTGTTTCTGTAGGTTTTTGTTTTTGTTTCCAGAGGTTTTTGCTCCAGTATATTACTATGAAAAAGTTGAAACCTATAGAAACATTGGAAGAATGTTTCTAGAACTGTGAGCGCCATATATTGACTTAGCGTCTACAAGTAACATTTTATTCTATTTGCATTATTATTTATCATCTCTCAGTACATTATTTTTTTGATAGGTTAAAAGTTGCAGATATTAATTAGTACACTTCATCCCTAAACATTTTATCATGAGTACATGCATATTATTGGCACAGGGAATTTTTTTTTTTAATTTTATTTATTTATTAGAGCTTGGGAGAGGGCGAGCAAAGGGAATGGGACAAGCAGTCTCTGCTTAGCATGGAGCCCGATGTAGGGCTCAATCTATGATGCATGAAATCATGAGACTGAACTGAAATCAGGAGTGAGATGCTCAGTGCACTGAGCCATCTAGGTGCCCCAGCACAGGGCAGTTCTTTGGTACAAGAATTCTTTGTCTGTGATTTTTGTTTTCTGAAATGTTCTGACAGTGTCTCACTCCACATTTATTGTTAGTACTGATGAAGTACATTAGCACATTTTGGTGTTTTGAAGCCAGCACGAATTAGTAAAATAGCATCTCTATCTTAATAGTTACTGCTGTCAATAATTAGTGTTTAGAAACTAGCATAGAAAATTAAGGGTTTTTTTTCCCCACGTAAAGTTAAACATCTATCAAGGTGGCTTAAGTATCCCAGGATTGTTCCTTTTTTAGATTTTTGTAAGATTTTATTTTTAGTCTCTACTAGAAATAAACCTCACAACGCCAAGATCAAGAGTCACATGCTCTTCCGACTGAGCAAACCCTGTGCCCCCTCAGGATTATTCTGATGGAATGTGGTATATAACATGTTTCCCCCCACACCTGCTTTTATTTATTTATGTTTTTAAAGATTTACTTGTTTGAGAATGAGAGAGAGTGCATATGCATGGACATGAGCATAAGCAACAGCAGGGTGGGAGAGGGAGATTCCCAAGCAGACTGTGCTGAGTACAGAGCTGGACGTGGGGCTTGATCTCAATATCCTGAGATTAAGATCTGAGCTGAAACCAAGAGTTGGACACTTAACGGACTGTGCCACCCAGGGCCCCCACACTTCGTTTTAAAATTAACTGTAAGGAGAGGTGAAAAGTAGAAGTGTTTGTTTTTTTGTTGGATTCCATGACAAATGCCTCTAGTCCCATTTCCACAAACGATTTGGATTTAGTAGTACATTATACATGTTCTCACTTTTTAAAAAAGATTTTCTTTTCAAGTAATATCTACAAACAGCGTGGGGCTCAAATTTAGAAACCCGGGATCAAGAGTTGCATGCTTTTCTGATTGAGTCAGCCAGGAGGCCCCATTTTCTTATTTGTGTGTG
Organism: Neogale vison; assembly: GCF_020171115.1. NCBI lineage: Eukaryota > Metazoa > Chordata > Mammalia > Carnivora > Mustelidae > Neogale > Neogale vison. The sequence goes on along the minus strand of NC_058091.1, from coordinate 233,427,850 downwards.
TGTGTGTGTGTGTGTGTATGTGTGTGTTATTTAAATAAACTTGAAGTACAAGGAGCTGAAATATTTAAAGTTCATTTCCACAATCAAAATAAATATTTCTAATAACCCTGGAAGTTTTCTTGTGTTCCATTGTTATCCCTCCCTCTTCTAATCCCATCCCTAAGGAGGCTTCTGCTTTTATTTAAGATTACTTTGTATTTTCTAGAATGTTATGTCAGGAATCATATATACTTTTTTTGTCTAGCTGTTTCTTAAAAATCCAACAAGTGTGTTGAGATGATTCACATCCCATACAGTTCACTCATTAGAATTGTACAACTTCATGACTTTTGTATTCACAGAGTTGTGAATGTGCAGCCATTACCGTATTCGATTTTCGAACATTTCATTCCCATCCCCCCTCCCCACCCCTCCAGTCCCCGGACGTAACGGATGTTGTTTTACTTTGTTCTTGCCTCTATGGTTTCTGGTAAGAAACCCATGGTCCAATGTTTTCCTGTTTGTAGTGTGACATATTTTAGAAACTGGCATAGAAAATTTAGGATAGGTTTTTTCCCAAGTAAAGTTAAACATCTACATAAGTGACATTTATGTAAGGCATTTTGCTGTAGTCCCTTAGGTTTCCTGAAAGCCTATTGATTCTTTTTTTCCTCTCTTTATTCTTTAGGTGGGATAATTACTGATGTACTTCGTAGTTCACCGATCATTCCATCATCTCTCTTCTGTTTTTGAGCCAGTCCAAAGAATTACTTTCAGTTTATTTTTTTTCCTAATGTTTTAATTTTAATGTATGATACTGTTTCAGGTGTACAGTACAGTGATACAGCACTTCATACGTTACCAGTGTTCATGACAGGTGTCCTTAATCCCGATCCCCCTACCCACCTCCCCTCTGGTAACCATCAGTTTGCTCTCTCTAGTTAAGAGTTTGTTTCTTGGCTTGTCTCTTTTTTTCCCTTTGCTTCAGTTGTGTGTTTTTCATCTCTAAAGTTTGTGGTTTTGATTTTTTACAGTTTGTTTCTCTAATGAGAACAGTGTTTTCATTTGTTTCAAGTTTTCTTTTTTTCATCTCATGAACTCTAGTTATAATTGTTGCTTTAAAGTCTTTGATTATCTCAACAATAGAGGTTTTGTCTGTTATTTTCAACATCTAGATCAACTTGGCTTGGCAGCTGTTGATGAACTTATAATTATCTGGCCACAAGTACCTGGTTTCTATTGGGAGTTTTCACTGGCTGTACTGCCACTGCCGTGCTACTGTGTGACTGGGGGCCCTTAGGGTAGAGGTGTGAGGGAGGAAAAATGGGAAATTTATACTGCTGTAAATATTGACTTTCTTCCATACTTAACATTTATTTTTTAAAAACTGTACACAGTCCTTAACATTCTTGTTTTTTCTATTTTGTTTGAATTTCTTGTAATGAACAGGAACAGTGAGCTCTAGTGGGCTCTGGTGTCATAGTGCAATCAATATTTCTTATTTTTATACCAGATATAATAAGATATTAAAGACTTCATAGCAGGTTGCATTTGAGTATGTAAAATTCTGATTTGATAAGAAATACTAAGAAGTATTACATAATAGGTATGGTGCTGTGGTCTGTTCTTTAGTTTTAGAACTGTTTAATAGCATTCTTATTTGTTGCCATTGAATTCATCCTTTGTGATAGGTTAAAATGTAACACTCCGATTGAGCCAACTACACCAAGTTCTTGAGCACTCTAACCACTGATTATGAATTTGCTTTTCTTGGTTTTCTCAGTTAAAATGTTGAACTGCTGTTCCAACCTTAGGCACTCCGCTCTCTCCTCTAGAAATTGTATTCGGCTCTGTAACTATTAAGTACCAAGGTGTCCTCACCACCCCTCCACCTCTCCTTTAGGCAGAATGACAGTAAAAGACTTACTTACCAAATATGTTCCATAACAGAAGAAACTGATATTTGAATCAATTCGTAGGTGTGTCGTTTGGACTGGTGATGAGCGGGTCTTCTTTTATAATCCTACCACCCGTCTTTCTATGTGGGACCGACCTGATGATCTGATTGGAAGGGCAGATGTTGACAAAATTATTCAGGAGCCTCCTCATAAAAAAGGAATGGAAGAAGTGAAGAAACTAAGTAAGTTTTAAATTAGGAATTTATCCTCTAATTTTGTCATTCTTTTAATACTTTTACAGAAAATATGAGGCCATTTAGGAAAACTTGCTGTTTCTAAGGAATATAAGAAATTTGAGAATGGGAAATAGACCACTATCCTAGTTTGAGTTTGCTAGTAGAGATATTAAAAATTAGAGAGTGTGAATAATTAGTTTTTTGTAAAATATTTATATGTGTTTTTTTTAACTCATTGTCCTTATCAAGATTTTTAGTCCAAGTTATGTTGGTTCTGCTTCAGGTTTTCTCTTTGCTTACTAATAATATTAAAACACTCTTCAGTGAGCCTCTTAACACTTTTTATAACTAGTAATAAATTTTTTGAAATAATCAGAACTCTACAGAGTATTTTAAAATATTGTTTACTACTTTTGTAAAAGAAAATTTTATAAAATTATAAAAGCTTACTCTTAAATATTTATTTATGTTAGAGACAGTGTGTACAGTGTGTGGGGGGTGATGGTGGGAGGGGCAAAGAGAGAGAGAGGAATCCTAAGCAATCTCCCCAATGAGTGCAGAGCCCAACACAGGGCTCTGTCGCATGACTTGAACTGAAATCAAGAATTGGATGCTTAACTGACTATGCCACCTAGTCACCCCCAAAGCTTACTCTTTTCAAGTAAATGAAATTTAGGGAATAAAAGCCTTAATCCTGACAGTATAGTGACAAACCTTATTAAGAGATTATCTTTTAAGGTACCTTGCGTTAAGATAGCATTTCAGTAGATATAATGAAAATAGATATATATATATTTTTTAATTTCGTTCTTTTTTTTTTTGATTTTGATTTATTTATTTGATAGAGAGAGATCACAAGTAGGCAGAGAGGCAGGCAGAGAGAGAGGGGGAAGCAGGCTCCCTGCTGAGCAGAGAGCCCGATGCGGGGCTCGATCCCAGGACCCTGAGATCATGACCTGAGCTGAAGGCAGAGGCTTAAACCACTGAGCCACCCAGGCGCCCCGAAAATAGATATTTTTACGTAATTTTTTTTTTTTTTTTTTACGTAATTTTTATTGCATATTTTATATTGGTATTTTGCCCTCATATTGACATGATTATGTTTTTATAGAATCCCTTATGTGCTGTAGAAGCATGAATGAATCACCTGATTCTTCCAATGAAATCAATCCAAATATATGTCATTTATAATAATTGAGAAACCTTTATAGGTTGTATATATATATATGGTGCTACACTTTTTACTTGCAAGTCATTTCCAAATCATTGAAACTTTGCCTGCTAGTGGTAAAGTTACTAGGTACCACTTTTTCCCTTTAGCAATGTTTGTTTTATAGCTGTAATACTGATGATACTTTATAATCCTAGTGTCGAATTATGCCAAGGAGATACGAGATTTGCTTTTGTTTTTATGACTCTTTTCAAATATTCAGTACAGTTATTTGATAAATGCATGCACGTCTCATGAATAAACATTTCAAAGTGATTTAGAAATTGAAAGGGAAGATTAATTTAGGAAGTATAGAATTATTTAATGTTTTATAAAGGAGAGAGGATTATGGGATGGGTATTTTATGTAAACAGTAACTTTTTTTTTTTTTAAAGATTTTATTTATTTATTTGACAGAGATCACAAATAAGCAGAGAGGCAGGCAGAGAGAGAGTGGGGGAAGCAGGCTCCCCACTGAGCAGAGAGCCTGACATGGGGCTCAATCCCAGAACCCTGAGATCATGACCCGAGCTGAAGGCAGAGGCTTAACCCACTGAGCCACCCAGGCGCCCCTAAACAGTAACTTTTTAAAAGAGAATATTGTGTAATATGTGCATGTAACTATTCATAATAATATTTGATATGTTTTTGCAGGACATCCAACCCCCACAATGCTGTCCATCCAAAAATGGCAGTTTTCTATGAGTGCAAGTGAGTAAACTATGGATTCTAACTACTGGGTTGTTTTGTTTTGTTTTGTTTTGAAGATTTTATTTTTTTATTTGGGGGAGAGAGAGATAGGACAGAAATAGCATGATGGGGAGGAGAGGGAGAAGCAGGCTCCCTGCTGACCAGGGAGCCCATTGTGGGGGTCCATCCCAGGACTCTGGGATGGTGACCTGAGCTGAAGGCAGACACTTAACTGACTGAGCCACCCAGGTGCTCCTGTAGCTACTTTTTAATACTATTAAAGCAAGTGTTCTGGTAGTGGCTAGAAGAGGGATTCAGACTTAAATGTTTTAATTCTTACTTGTTGAATTTTATTCTGACAAGTTTTAATTAAATTTGATCTTATAGTTAAAGAAGAACAAGAATTAATGGAAGAACTTAATGAAGATGAACCTATTAAAGCCAAAAAACGGAAGTAAGTAATAATTATAGTTCACGTAATTCAGGTAGATAATACCTTTTTAAAAGTTGATTAGATCCCAGTCAGTTTGTGGTTGGGACAGGTAATGGGTATGTTAGGAGACAGAAGTCATGATTGCTCTCTAAAGCCTGGTATTAGAAAGCTTTGCTTTAGAATGAAGACATGGTATCCCTTCTATTGCTAGATGTGCAGAATACATGATTACTTAAATTATGTATTATAAATCCAAGTAACATTTTGGGAATTAGATGATAAATTATTTTCAGACATTCATTAAGCCTGAATTTTATTACAAATTTCCTCCTCTATGTAGACCCCAACAGATACCATTCTAGAAATTTCATAAATACACGCAGACTTCTCTTTTTATGTACTTGTCACTCAGCTAGTTCTTGAGTCTGTGTCTTACTACCTGGTGAAGAGGGAACCTGTGAGCTTAGAAAATTTGGGAGAAAGAGATTGCCATAAGCAGGAGCATTAGGTTGGCCAGCGCTTTTCAGTTGGGTAAAATATGAATGTTTCTAATTGTGGGGGATGGAAGGCTGGGGTAGAGGGTATCTGTGTCTGGGTGGGGGAGGAATGGGACCATTATTTAGCAGCAAAAAGGAAAGTTTGAATACATTATTAGGAACTGGATGAACCGTAGTCCTTATCTAAAAAGGACAGATTGAATGCAGCCACGTTATGGCAAAGAAATCACTAAGACAACCTCCCGGAAGGGTGGTTCTTTTTAAAAAAATTGTTAGGAACATCGTTAAAGACGTTAAGATATTAAAGAGAGTCACTCATAATCAACCAAAGTAACATAGCTGTTTTCATTTTTGCAGTTGATTTTTTTAGTTCTTGACCAAATATGTAGATATTTTTCTTAGTTGTAATCAACCGAGTTTGTGTTTTTTAAAAAAAATGTAGAATAAGACATTTGTTTTCTTAATTGTAAATGACTGTATTCATTCTGTTTATATAACCATAATTTTGGATGTTCCTACAATGTTAAACTTTTAGGTTGTTTTTAATTGTTTGTTCTTATAGACAACTCTGTAAGGTTTTTAACTGCTTTTATCAGGAGAATGTCAAAGAAGTCCTTTATGTGGATTGCCCGAGCTTCTCTATTTAGGTACAAAGTTAAAAGCCTATTTTTCCTGGCTTAGTTTTTCTTTATTTCTTTTATTGAGATAGATAGTAATAGTTTGTATTGTGACGTTTCCATTTAGTGTAATTCTATAAAGGTTATTTGTTTTCATTAGTTATATTCTTGGATGTCTTTTAACTATTTAAATAGTTCTTAAATAAATTATTATAAGAGGGTATATTGTTTGGCAAATTACTTTTACCTGTTTGTTTTGTGCATATCTTAGGTCACAGACTATCTCGCTAAGTTCCTGCAGGTCACGGACTGTGTCTTCTATTTCTTTTGATTTATTCCCTAAGTTGCTAATTACCTCTCAGTTAACATGTATTTGTGGGTTAGCCTTAGTTCCATTTAACTCTGCGGGGCTACCTTCACTTCCCTGTATAGCATGCTTTTGAAATTGTTGATGTTTTGTTTTCCTGATTCCCTTAAGTTTGTTTAGGCAATATGAACCAATTTTATTTTTATATCTAGCAGATCTTATTTAAGAAGGAAGATCTGCTAAAATATACCCGAGTATTACTAACTTACTTACTGTTATGGATTATTCACATGAACTGGCCTTCTTCGTAGTGCAGATGTTTGAGAGGTGACTCGATTTCATGTTTACAGTCTCACTTGAGTGAGAGCAACAGCAGCAGGGTTGTCCTTAGCCCTGAGGTGCATTTTTGGAGGAGAAAGAAGTAGTTTAGTCATTGGTGAACAGTTCTAATTCCATCTAACTACTCCTGGGCCTATGTTGCTCTCTGGGACCTGTCCTTCAACTTAAATCTCAACTTACCACCCAGAAAGTGAGTAAAAAAGATGTCAGGTAGGTAAGGTATATATCTCACATATCCACTTGGCCAAGTTTACAGATATTTTCATTTTATTTTCAAAATAAATATTTGAGATTACTAAGACTTATACCAATTTTTATTAGAGTAAGTAATATTTTATGCAAAAAAATAAAGAAATATTTTATGCATCTGTAATATAAAACATTTTGGAAAATACTATTTTTCCTGTATCATTTCAAGAACTAAAAATTATATTTTGTGCTGTTTGTTTCTAACCACATAGAATTTTACTGCAATGTTAGTTTTTTGTTTTTGTTTTTGAAAGTAAGGTAGTTCATTCTGTGTATCAGGGAGAGACAGCACAACAATATAGCCATTGTAACATCATTAGAAGCTCATTGTAACTTTATTATTATCATTACAATGAAAGTTGCTTATCCCTTAGAGTTCATTTGAAACCCTCAATATAATTTTTTTGCCAAAAATATGCTGCTCAGTAGTGAGTCTTGAATATTCCATTGTTGTAAAGATTTTAGTAAGATTCCTTATTAATATTTTGTCAGTTGATGCCTTATATTTTATTTTTTATAGGAGAGACGATAATAAAGACATTGATTCAGAGAAAGAAGCTGCGATGGAAGCTGAAATTAAAGCTGCCCGAGAAAGGGCCATTGTCCCTCTGGAGGCCCGAATGAAGCAGTTCAAGGACATGCTGCTAGAGAGAGGGGTCAGAAAACAATCTTTGGGGGAGATATTTCTGTTTTGTATAAGTAATATAAATATGTCTTGCTAAAAGGTCAAATCTAAGGTTAGTGCTCATGTTGTGGGGGGGGGATAAGGGAAGCTGTCAAATGACTGTACTCTCTCAAACAGCCTTTTTCTTGGCTCATCCTATCATGTTTGAACTAAATGCCATTTTATTGTCCTTTTAAATACAAATAACATTTAACATTTATTGGGTCATTACATTTTGGTGAGTAATATGAGTATTAACAGAGTATTAACATTACAGAATGGCAGACTACGTGGGATAGGTAAGGTATATATGATTCTTTAATACTTCCAGAATGGTTTTGGTTAAAGGAGAACTGCTACTTTATGATAATATTAATAAAGTTAATTGAGAGGGTGTTTCATCCTTTTGGTTATATTCACATACTCATTTGAATAAGTATAATTGTTCAATTTAAAATCACAACATTGTTCACAAGATTGGAGCAAGCATAGGAAATCAAAATGCATATCTTCAAGGCTTTTTCTGATGTACTGATTTTTAAAATGTCACACAGTAGTGGTTATTTTAATGACTAATTAAGTGTGTGTTACTTCTGTATAGTATAGAAATGTTCAGAGCCAATTAGTGTGGAAATTTGCTGTTGCTAGCCTCCCACTGCTTGTCATTTATTAGTGATGGAAACTTCAGTACGGTTTTTATTATGTCTCCTTTTTAAGCAGATGTCCTGTAGATTTCAAGGAAAATTATATGACCTTTATGTATTTAGAGCCAACTTAATTATGAGGCAATACATTTTTATTTTAAAGGTGTCTGCTTTTTCAACATGGGAGAAGGAGTTGCACAAGATAGTTTTTGATCCTCGGTACTTACTTCTCAATCCTAAAGAGAGAAAACAGGTAAAAGGAAAATAACATTATTTAAGAAGTGTATATCCCTTAGCAGCATTATTTTTAAAGTGTAAGGAATAAAATACCATCCTTTTTTCCCCCTGTAACAAAGTGCGCTTTTTTTTTTAAGATTTTATTTATTTATTTGACAGAGATCTCAAGTAGGCAGAGAGAGAGAGGAGGAGGAAGCAGGCTTCCTGCTGAGCAGAAGCCTGATGTGGGGCTCGATCCCACGACCTTGGAATCATGACCTGAGCCAAAGGCAGAGGCTTTAACCCACTGAGCCACCCAGGCACCCCCAGAGTGCTTTAAAAACATAGTCTTAAATCTTAGAACACTGTTATCATCTATACGGACATTTCTTTTTTTTCTTTTTTTTAAAAAATTTATTTATTTATTTATTTATGTATTTGATAGAGAGGGATCACAAGTAGGCAGAAGGCAGGCAGAGAGAGGGGGAAGCAGGCTCCCCGCTGAGCAGAGAGCCCGATGTGGGGCTCTATCCCAGAACCCTGAGATCATGACCCGAGCTGAATGCAGAGGCTTAAACCACTGAGCCACCCAGGCGCCCCTATACGGACATTTCTGCCTCAGAAACAGACTTGGTTAGTTTTGCCTTTATTGTAGACGTCACTGTTGATTCATGCTCATTTTCTCTTTATGTCTCATATACACTGAGGTTATATCTAAAATTTTCAAAATGCATTTCATTGTACTCATTAATTTACTTTTTCCTGGGCAAATGATGTAGATTTAGAGTAGAAAAGAAAAGTACCAAAGAATTGAAAGGAAAAAGAAACACCTACAATCGTTCCCAACAGATGGGATCAGGATTGGGTACTGGTGTTATAACTTTCCTGTTAGTGCCAATATATGTTTGAATGTGTGTGTGTATTGTAGGTAGGCAACACTCAAAAGACATGTTTATGTTTCATTTGCACATCCTACATTTAAGTGGCATCTTTTAAATTTTTTTTCTTATACACTAAAAGAATTGATGGACACTTGAGAGTCTCTGCTGAACTAGAGTTAAAATGGATTAGAGTTGCCTGTTTATTGGGTTTCCCTTGATTCCCATGATGACGCAGTGATACATATCTCACAATGATTGCTTCTTCCTCTAAAGCATTGCACACTTGCAACTTACATAGTTTCTGAATTACCTGGACCACCCTGACACTGATCTCTTTAGAATGGTGAGTATGTTGAACCACTTGCTATAGGGCCATTGAGCTACAGGATTTCATTTGGTAGTCTGTCCTTTATACTGACAATTTAGCAGTTGGAATAATTCTCTACACTGTGCCATTTATGCATGTAGGTCTCGTCATAAACTTATGAAGAGAGGACATTTAACAGTGTGCCAGACATGTATTTTAGTATGTGTAATAGAAAAGCATGACTTTCAGATATATTTGCATCTGCATTTCAAGCATAGTAGGGTTTTTTGTTTTTGTTTTAAACTGTGTGATGGTTTCATTCTCACATGAGTTGATGGCCCTATCAAAAAGTACAAATCAGCCTTGATTCTTTACTTTTCCCCATTGCACATTTCAAGTCTGTCTGTAAAATCTACCTCTAAAAGCTTGTAAATACAACTTCTTAGTCACCATTTCCCCCACTGCCACTGTGTTTCAAGGCACTGTGACCATTTCTCAGCACCTGTGTAGCCTCTGACTGATCTGTTTGCTTCCTTCCATTCTTGCTTTTTCTGTAGTCAGATTCTTCTTCCACCTAGCAGCCACACTCATTTAAAGTTTAACTGACAGATTAAGGCATTGTTACTATTCCTTTGCTTAAAAAATGTCCAGTGCTTCCCATTTCATTTAGGATAAAATTGAAATTCTTTAATCGCAGCTTGTAAGATTCTGCTTATACTCTTTAACTACATATTCTTGAAGCTCTTTTCTTAGATCCATTCATTCTGGCCACACTTCCTTTGTTACTCCTTGAACAAGTTAGGCACATTCTGATACTTGCTCTTTTCTCTGCCTGGAATGATTTTCCCTCAGATATCTGTATATGCTCTATCATTTTATTCAGGTGCATGTGCAAGTGCCTTTGGATCATTGTATCTCTTTGCCTTCTTTCCTTTATAGCACTCCTAGCTCTGATTATCTAAAATTAGCTTATATTCTGTCTCCTACTGTAGAATATAAATTCTGAGTGCTGGAACTTTGTTTTGTTCATTGCTATATGTGTAATGCCTGCAACAGTGCTTAACCTGCATATCTCTGGAGGTCTACTTAAAAATTTTTTTGACTTTCTCTTCATTATGAGTGTTAACAGTTTTTTACTGAGTTAAATTACAAGTATATATTGAGAGCTAAAATTCTGTCCCAATTTAGGAGGCATTTTGTAAGGTGATGCTTTTATCTCCTGTTAAGAGTAATAGTTAAAAAGAGGAAAACTGTCAAGTATTATTTTATTTAAATAAAAACTGTACTTAATTTGAGTAGAATTCTTAACAACTGGAGTGTAAGAAATGAAAGGATAAGCTGACATTTGGCATTAATCCATGTACTTTTTCAGTACTTAGTTTTATTTTTTGCATAAGAGTATAAAGTCAAGGAGAAATCAATTAAGTGCTAGTTACATATGTGCACTTTGTAACTTTATTTTTGAAATTCGTGTTTTGATTTTTTTTTTTAAAGATTTTTATTTTATTTATTTATTATTTGACAGAGGTTACAAGTAGGCAGAGTCAGGCAGAGAGAGAGAAGGAAGCAGGCTCCCTGCTGAGCAGAGAGCCCGATGCGGGACTCGATCCCAGGACTCTGAGATCATGACCTGAGCCGAAGGCAGCGGCTTAACCCATTGAGCCACCAAGGCGCCCCTTTTTTTGATTTTTTATTTTAAAGATTTTATTTATTTGACAGACAGAGATCACAAGTAGGCAGAGAAGCAGGCAGATAGAGAGGAAGGGAAGCAGGCCCCCTGCTGAGCAGAGAGCCCGATGTGGGACTCTGTCCCAGGACCCTGAGATCATGACCTGAGCCGAAGGCAGCAGCTTAACCCACTGAGCCACCCAGGCGCCCCTTGATTATTTTTTTTTTTTAAGATTTTATTTATTTATTTGGCAGACAGAGATCACAAGCAGGCAGAGAGGCAGGCAGAGAGAGAGGAGGAAGCAGGCTCCCCGCCAAGCAGAGAGCCTGGCCAAGCAGAGAGCCTGATGCGGGGCTCAATCCCAGGACCCTGAGATCATGACCTGAGCTGAAGGCAGAGGCTTTAACCCACTGAGCCACCCAGGCGCCACTGTGTTTTGATTTTTAAAAAACTAAGAATTTCATTGATCGTCTCGTAATCCAAAAGTACATCTCTTTCACTCCTGTCCTTTTCTAGTTATCTGTAGTTTTATGTATATCTTACCTCATTATAAAATAAGTATTTTATATAATTGTAACCATAAGTTTTAACTTGAGGTTTTCCTTATATAATCTTTTTTTAATAAAAGATCACTTAAGGAGTCAAATATTTTTGTTATATTTGTTTTTTGTTTTGACAAGTTTTAAAGTGAATAACATTTTTCAACAGAATCAGACCATGTCCATGCAGGATTTTAGGCTCTAATGTAGAGACTAGTTATGCCAACACTTTAAAATTATCTGTTACCAGGGGGGCGCCTGGGTGGCTCAGTGGGTTAACCCTCTGCCTTCGGCTCAGGTCACGATCTAAGGGTCCTGGGATCGAGTCCCGCATCGGGCTCTCTGCTCAGTGGAGAGCCTGCTTCCCTTCCTCTCTCTCTACCTGCCTCTCTGTCTACTTGTGATCTATGTCTGTCAAATAAATAAATAACATCTTTTTTTAAAAAATAAATAAATAAATAATAAAATAAAATTATCTGTTACCTTATTTCAAAAATAAACATTTATTGTAGTATGTGGTATTGAGAGCTTTTTAAGATTGATAATGTTATAATATGGTAAGGCATTATTACCAGGATAGTTACTGACTATCAACTGGCCGTCTTGGCCACTGTTTACTGAATCAGTATCAAATTATAAATTGAATTAAATTGAAGTGAGAATCAAATAATGGAGATCTTTTGAAAAGGAAAAACTATTCCTCTACAGATTGAATACTTGGACATCAAAAATGTGTGGGTATTTTTCCACATCGGTCAGTTCTCTGACAGTAGCTGGCTGACCTACCATTAAATTGAATTCTGACATTGTCTGCATGGAGTCAGGATCCAATCCCACAAATTAAGGGCTCAGTCCTGCAAGATCTGCCCTCTCCTCGAATGCCAGTCACCAGGAGTAGGTTCCCACGTTCTGTACCCTTTTGTTGAGTTTGGCCTTAAATCAAGGATTCCCATAGTAACCTCTTAAGGTTTAATAATTTGCTATAGTGGCTAATAGAACTCTGGAAAACACTTATGTTTAGTGGTTTATAAGAAAGGATATGATAAAGGATACAGTTGAACAGCAGATGATGTAGGTAGGGTGAGATCTGGAAGGGTCCTAGGTTTTGGAGTTTCTCTCTACAGAGTTGGGAGTGGGCCATTTTCCTGGGACATGGAAGTATTCACCAAGCTAATAGCTCTCTGAATCCCTTTGGTTACCATTTTCATGGAGGCAGCATGACATAGGCTGATTGACCTAAGTCACTGATCATTTATTAGACTCAGTTGCAGCCCTTGAAAGTTCCAAAGCTCTAATGACATGGTTGGTTCCACTGGTGATTCTCTGCCATCCTGTGGTTATCTGGAAACTTTCCAGAAATCACTTCACTCATGCTAGTTTAGGTATAGGTGAAAGGGCCTTGTTACGAATAACAGAATTGTTCTTTTCACCTTTATCTATATCAAAGCTACAAGGCAAGAGCCAGCTACAACATTAGGGGGTCTCTGTCGCTCTTATCATTTAGGAAATTATAAGGGTTTTAGGAACTCGGGCCAAGAGCCAGGATGAAGACCAAATACATTTTTTTTTTTCATTTTTTTAAAAATTCCAGTTAGTTAACATATGGTGTAATGTTAGTTTCTGGTACACAATCTAGGGATTCAGCACTTTCTTACAGTATCAGGTGCTTATTCCAACAAGTGCTTTCCTTAATCTCCCCGCCCCCTACCCCCTTGTAATCAGCTTGTTCTCTATAGTTAAGAGTTTGTTTCTTGGTTTGTCTCTCACTCTTTCTTCCCTTGGCTCATTTGTTTTGTTTCTTAAACTCCTCGTATAAGTAAAATCATACGGTATTTGCCTTTCTCTTAACTGCCTTATTTTGCTTAGCATAATACTCTACTCCATCTGTGTTGTTATAAATGGTAATATTTCATTCTTTATCAAATACATATATATAGAGTTTCTTACAATATTACACTCATACTTTTCACAAATTTATATTTGAAGAAAAATATACATACGGAAAAGTCTGAAAATCCTGTTTCACAAAGTGCATAAACAGTTATGCAAGACAGCTAAATCCTAGAGGTTTGTGTAGTATAGTGCTTGTAGCTAGTAGTATGGTATTGGATGCTTAACATTTTGCTAACATAAGATAAATCTTACGTTAAGTTTCTTAATATCACATTCAAAATAAGAATAAATTAAAAGGGCTGGAGGAATGTTTTGGAGGTGATAGATATGTTTTTGGCATAGACTGTGGTGGTTTCCTAGATGTATATTTATCTCCAAACTTACCAAGTTGTATACATTAAATGTGTATAGTTTTTTGAATGTCTATCATACTTCAATAAAGTGGTGTAAAAAATGCAAAGAAATGGACTATAACCACCACCAAGAAGCTGCTTTGGCTTAGTATAGCCCTTTAATTTGGATGGTTTTGATTATGCCTATAAAATTCAACTAGGAATTGTTTTTAAAAACTTATTAACTTTCATGGTGTTAATTACAACATTTTGTTCACAAGTTGATGTTGTAGGAAACTAAGCGCTTAAAATAGGAACATAAAGCTCAAGTGTATTGAGGCATGGCACAAATAATTAGGAGATACTTGGAAGCATAACAGAATTCCTAATTTTCTTTGAGAAGTTAATCTCAGCTCGTGATTCTTAACCTTGGTGTGGGATATCCCAGAGGAGGGGATGTGAAGTCTTCTTGAGCTTCTGAAAAGAAAGTTAACATAAATTCACTTGGGTTTTATTTCTGATTTACCACTTTTACAAATAAGAAAGTATATACCGGGCGCCTGGGTGGCTTAGTGGTTTAAGCCTCTGCCTTCGGCTCAGGTCATGATCTCAGGGTCCTGGGATTGAGCCCCACATCAGGCTCTCCGCTCAGTGGGGAGCCTGCTTCCCCCTCTCTCTCTGCCTGCCTTCTGCCTACTTGTGATCTCTGTCTATCAAATAAATAAATAAAAATCTTTAAAAAAAAAAAAAAAGAAAAGAAAAGAAAGTATATACCAAGGGGGTACCTGGGTGGCTCACTTGATTGGGGCCCTCCCCTCATCGTCTCAGTGGGAAGTCCACTTCCCCTCCTCCCCTCCCTTCCTGGTGCACTCTCTCTGAAATGGGTAAATTAAAAAAAAAGAGAGAGAGAGAGAGAGAGAGAGAACGTATGTACCAAGGAAGGAGAAGGGGGTTGAAAAGAGCTCTCTTTGCCATTTCTGTCACAATGCATATGCTTTCAGGATTTATTGCAGTGCTGTATTTAGAGGGTACTGAAAATGACCTACATGTGTAGCAAGAGACTGGTGAGATAATTGTAGGTATTTCTACACAGCTATTAAAGATTAGTAGATATATATGGCCTGACCTGGAAAGAAGTTTTTTTTTTTTTTAAAGATTATTTATTTGACAGACAGATCACAAGTAGGCAGAAAGGCAGGCAGAGAGAGAGGGGGAAGGGAAGCAGGCTCCCAGGACCCTGGGATCATGACCTTAGCCAAAGGCAGAGGCTTTAACCCACTGAGCCACCCAGGCACCCCTGGAAAGTTTTTTTTTTTTTAAGATTTTATTTATTTATTTGTCAGAGAGAGAGGGAGAGAGAGCGAGCACAGGCAGACAGAGAGGCAGGCAGAGGCAGAGGGAGAAGCAGGCTCCCTGCCGAGCAAGGAGCCCGATGTGGGACTAGATCGTGGGACTAGATCCCAGGACACAGGGATCATGACCTGAGCCGAAGGCAGCTGCTTAACCAACTGAGCCACCCAGGCGTTCCTGGAAAGAAGTTATTTTAAAGAAAATTTTTTTGTTTGACTTTTTCTGAAGATGTGCATGCACACATTTAAAGAGTGAAATAGTTCTATAAGATTACACTATGAAAAATAGTAGACTGCTGCCCCAGTTTTATCTTTCTGAAGACATTTCTTCCGGAGCCTTCTGACTTGATTCATTCTGGACTGGTTGCCCTCTATACCTGTTATATTGCTGTCATTTTTTAAGGATGATCATCCTGGGATTTACCTCATTTTTCTTTTTGGTGGTTGGGGGGAGTTTATGAATGGGGGTTCCACCTGTTTGCTCCATCATAAGTCTTTTCTTTCTTTCTTGGTTTACTCCCTTTTGACACATTTAACTCCTATAATAGCTTTTTGGGGAGAACATGCATCGGAAATAAATTTCTGAAGCCTGGCATGTTTGAAATTACCTTTGTTGTATGTCCTTAATTTGGAATTGTTTGACGGGTTAATATACTTGAAATTGGAAATCTTTTTCAGGATTTTGAAGATGTTGCTCTCTTTCTCGTTTTCATTGTTGTTTTTGAAGCCATATTTATTTGTTCCTTTCTTTATGGACGTATTTATTTTTCCTTTGTAGGCATGTAGAGTCTTTGTCTTAGTGTACAGAGTTCTGAAATCTCATGGTGATTATGTGCCTTGGTGGGAGGGGTCCATTGTGCTGGGTCCTTGGTGGCCCTTGTAGTATGTGAACTTGTATCTTTGAATTCTGGGAGATTTTCTTCTATTGCTTTTTTGATTTGTTTCCACCTGTTTATTTTTTCTTTATGGGACAGAGTATTTGCCCTTGTGGCCTTGTCCTTAAAGTTTCTTTTCTCTTTTCTATTTCTGCCTTTTTAAAAACAAAAAAACAAAAAACATTTTGGGTGACTTTCTTGTCTTTGTAGTCTGATCTTTTAATTTTTTCATTTCTTCTGTCATCCTTTAATTTCTAGGATTTCATTTTTTTTTCTTGTTTAATGGTTGTAGGATCTTAATTTTATGACATTGTTTAAACTTTTTTTTCTTTTAAGTTTTCATATTCCTGCATAGTTTCTATTTTGGTTTCTATTTTTCATGCTGTAGAGTTTCTTTAGATGTCTTTAAAGAGATGCTGACTTCTCATGATTAAGAATGAAGGACTAAAATGCTCTCTGGGCACTCTGAGCATCTAAGTGGGCTCCCACGACTTGCCTTTACTGTAAAGCCTTGCTTCTCAATCAGGGGCAGTTTTGCCCCAGGAGACACATTTGGTTGTCGCAACTGAGGGGGTGCTACTGGGTATCTGGGGGCCGTGGATGCTGCTAAACATTATCTGGCTCAAGTGCCATAAGTGCGGAGGTTGAAAAGCCCTGTTGTAGGGTGATTAAAGCGGGTTTGTTGAGGATCTCCTGGTGGAGGTAATTTTTAGGCTGTTCAGATTCTTGATACGGTCCTTTAGTGTCCTGATGAGGGAACACAGTTCTTTCTGCTTTTGTCCTGGGAGAACTGTGTCTTACTGTTTGGTATGTAACTGGTTAATTCGCTGTTTTCTCTGACTGGTATGCCTCATTTCTAATTCATGTTGTGTTTCCCTCCCTCTCTTCCCAACCCAGGCAGAGATCCTGCTTTCCTTTTAGAGGCAAGAATCAGCAGAGTTTTAATATAAAGGGTCGGATAATAAATATTACAGCTTTCGGGATCATCTGGTCTCTGTCACTGTAGTATAATATGCAGCTCTAGTGTAGGAGGACCCATAGATGAGTGATACGACTCTTCAGATAAAGCTTTAGTTATGGACCCTAAAATTTGGATTTCATTTAATTGTCCTGTGTCCTGAAATGTCATGAAATTTTCTAGTATGTTTTTTCCTAACTATTTAAAAACGTTAAAACTTTTTTGGGCTGTGCAAAAACAGGCAGCAGGCCAGATTTGGCCAGCAGATTGTGAATTGCCATCCCTTATTCTGGAGACTTAATCACTTGCCTTTAACGGAGGTTCAGTAGTGTCAGTCCCCTGCGGTATGTGAAGTTGGCAAGGGGGATCTACTGATGGACTCATTCTTAAACAGCCTTATTGTAGCTATACTCTACCCTCACTTCTTTGGTTATCTGGTGCTGTCACTTGTGGAGCTGTTTGAGTATTCTCTAATAAGAAAAAAAGAATTGGTTTCTTTGTTTTCTTGACTGCTGAGTTAGGGTCTACTTTATCATGCCTGCCAAGTCCTTGAGTACTTACCCACTTTTCACCATTTTGAGTTGCTTTTTCTCTTTTTTCCCTTTGGCCTGTTCTTGTTGGTTTGTGATTTAAAAACAACAACAACAACAAACCTTTATTGGCATTTTATTGGCACTTGAAGAGAACAGGAAATAGGTGTGCATGTTCAGTCTATTAAGTCGTCTGTACATTATTAAGTGGGAAAATATTCTAGGATAGATGTAAAGCATTACATTTTGTTGAAAATAGTTATGCCTTAAAGAGAACCACGAAATAAATTTAAATTCTCTGTTCCAAAAGCTTGATGTTTTTAACTAGAGAGATTTGGAAGGACTATAATTTCTTTTATACATTTTATATTGCATGAAATTTTTTTAGTGAAAATGTATTTAATTTGTAATCAGAGAAAATGAAAGTTATAGGGGCTTTTGGTCTGGAAATCAAAACAGATGGCTTTTGAGATTTGCTGTGGATAATTTGCTTATAATTGAGATACCTGTAGTTTAATTTTCTGTTACATTTTGGACAAAGGTATTGACTTAGTATTTTCTCATAGATTCCGTAGTTTGGTAATTAAATTATTTATATGAAAGACTAACTTGCCAAATTGGTTTATTTTTGTGATAGGTATTTGATCAGTATGTAAAGACGAGGGCAGAAGAAGAACGCAGGGAAAAGAAAAACAAAATAATGCAAGCCAAGGAAGATTTCAAAAAAATGATGGAAGAAGCAAAATTTAATCCCAGGTATATGGTTCATTACTGTAACATTTCAAAATATTTATGTGCTTTCTCCTAAGACCAGCTAAGAGAATATGTATCTTTTGGATAATTGGATTGTTTGGTTAGCAGTGGCCACATTTCTTGTCTTCATTCTTAATATATTTCCTTTAGAGGAATCTCTTGTGCCCTTGAGAGGCATTGGATTTCAGGAAGGGTACCTTGTTTTAAAAGCTTCCCTGTGGGAATAAATTTCCTTCTCTAGAAACTGGTAAATGATTAAAAAAACAAAACAAAACTGTCTCCATCTTAAAGTTTTATACATAATGACTTGCAGTGCAGGAACATTATTTTGCTTGAAGTGGTGAAGGACCTGTCTGTCTAGATTATGTTTTTTTCTGACATTTTCAGTTGATCGTTAATGGGTATTGAGTATGCATAATAGGCTGAAGAAGATGAGATATTTTAAACTTATGTGACTAGTGTCACAACAATAATGGCATCATCTCGTGGATATTTTATGTGCACTTAAGGATACATGTACACACTTAAATGCATGATTAATGTACTCATCTCATACCTATTTTGCAGAGAAGGAGAGTAAGACAGAGTAAATTAGGTAACTTACCCAAGTGAATTTGGGATTTCAATTAGATTCTGGTGTTAACACAGAATAGTCTAGGCAAGGGAGAATTACTTTCTTCATTTATAGCAGTGGTGTTATTATGCTGCTGTGAGCACCTCATATCATGGAGAATTTCCAAAACTGTGGAATAGAATCACGGAATGTCTGGGTTAAATGGTAGTTTTTATAAAAATTCATCTTGTTTAAACAGTTACTTTTGTCATTGGAGATAAGAGTGATTTTGTTTGAGAAAGTATTTGGTATTACAGTTTTGTATTTGAAGTATGAAGAGAAACCTGTGGCATTAATAGCATTTCAGACAATAAAGCTAACAGAGTATTTGTGGCTATGAAGAATGTAATATTTGTTAGGGGGTAATTGAGTTTCAGATTCTCCAAGGGGTGTTGGGCCTTTCCGTTTGGTTAATCAGAAGGGTGAATTCTTGGGTCAGGTACTTGGCGACTGGGTTATAAAAGACATTTTGGGAGGCTGTTGAGGAAATTTGAACATGGTTTGTTATTACGTATTAGAGAATTTACAGTTTTGTGGGGATATTGTTGTGGAGGGAAAAGGGTTTACTCTGAAGGAGATATGTGCTGAAATGTTTATAGATGATGTCTCATGATGTCTGCATGTCTGCAGCTTGTATTCAAGTGATTCAGCAAAATGTACTTATGAAAACCATTATGAATCTGGCAATAACTGAGACTCTGAAGAGATTTCCATTTTCTGGATTTGACAAAGTCAAAATCCTGTTGGTGTTCTTTTGGGGCTGGTAGAATTGCTAGAGTGATCTCTACTTTGCAGATTACTTCAAAAAAATAAAGCCATGAGGCACATAACTAGAAGTATTGGCACTGGGGACATTGTGCTGTTTTGTTATATTAATACATTCAACACTAGCATAGAGGTAAGGACCAGTTTTAGGGAGTGGCAGAAAATGAAGAGGAAAAACTTAAAATGGAGAAGGTAGTGTCCATTAACTTAAGTTCACTTTGTAATGGAAAAAGATGTGGTAGAGTTTGTAGATAAAAAGCCCCAGAGTTTATTCTGAGGAAAGAATGACAGAATGGGGAGAATTACCTTAGTGCCCATTCCCAGTCTTTTTTCTATTTTGTTGGAAATCTTAAGGCATTCCTCCTAGGGTCAACTCCTGGTCACTCTACTCTTAATGATCTCCAACTAGTATCATCCACTCTCAACTCTCCCTGAGAGAAAAGGGCAACATGTCTGTTACCAAGCAGTGCTTTTGGGAGTTAAGAGATGAGTCATATAAAAATCTATCTGAATCTACTATTAAAACTTCATCTTGATCTTTTCTGGTGAAAAATAATTATTAATTTCCCTACTTTATTAGAAGTAAAAGAAATACCTGTAGAGTAATTCTCACTCTCATAAGTTGATTTTTACATTAAAAAAAGTTTATTCTTTAACCATAGTAATTGCTCTTCTTTCTTAAAATTATAATGCAAGGTGCTTAATCATGAAAAGAAAACATTTGGTGGACAACATATGATCCCTTTTCTGGGACATGTAATTTTTACTTTAAAATTTTATTGAAGTTACATGTCCATTATTCAGACCAGGTTGGCAATAGATCCTATTGTTGAAATGTTATATTAATGAAATTAGGTATTCTGAGTAACAGTAGTTGAATGTAAAAGATTTTTAAGAATCTAGGTTTGGTTGCCAAAGCATAAAGTAAAAATAGCAAACGTTAGCTGTGAGTGGTACTCCTAGTTTTCATTTGATGTTTTAAATTGTAAATTCTGAAGTTAACCAGTTTTTTTCATTATTAATGAAAGTTGTAGTAGAACCTTTAACACCTGAAAAGATGTGTTTTATATGTGAGTTGAAATAGATAGTTCTTAAAAGGAGAAAGTAAGGTTTTTCCTCTCTTAAAAACTTGCTAAATGTAGGAGAATTTATTATAAGCAAATTATTATTATGTAAGGTGAAAGCTTCAGATATTGAGGTATATCCAAACATGAGGAAATTTTTTTTTTCTGTGCTGAGCCTCATTAGCCCTCATAGGCCTCATCTTTTTATATAGCCTGCTTGGCAGCTCTGTGTTCTTTTTTTTTTTAAGATTTTATTTATTTGACAGACAGAGCTCACAAGTAGGCAGAGGCAGGCAGAGAAAGAGGAGGAAGCAGGCTCCACGTGGAGCAGAGAGCCCGATGTGGGGCTCAATCCCAGGACCCTGTGATCATGACCTGAGCCGAAGGCAGAGGCTCAACCTGCTGAGCCACCCAGGCGCCCCAGCTCTGTGTTCTTTTTGTATCTCTGTACATTGATGTTTTCATTAAATCTGGAAAATTTTTGATCAGCCTTTTTTCCGCTCTGATTCATTCTTTTCTCTTTTGGAATTCTAATTACACCTGTTTTAAAGTGTTTGGTATTATCTCACATGTCCCTGAGACTATTCTCCTCCTCCCCCTAAATTTTTTTCTGTGTTCTCTTTTGAGCAGATAACTGTTAGTGCTCTAACTTGGAGTCACTGGATCTTTATTCTTTGTCTCATCTTTTGTTAATAAGCCCATCCATTGAATTTTTCCTTTCAGTTAGCTTTAGGTTCTTTTTTTCTATTTTCTGTATCTTTGCTGAAACTCCCTTTTTTTGTTCATTCATTAAGACCCTGTTTTTAGTTCCTTGAACCTAATTTTCTTTAATCCTTTCAGTATATTATAATAATTTTAAAGGATTTGTCTCTGCATAGAACACTATCTGAGCATTTTGGGTTTAATTTCTGTTGATTAAAAATTTTTTTGGTGTGGATTATGCATTTGTATGTTTAGTGTTTTCTGATTTAATGTTGGAAATTCTGGGGTTTTGTTTTCACAGGCAGTTCACTTTATTACAGGCTGATATGTTAATTTAGTTTTGATTTAAGGCTTTCTTAGTGTGGTTCTCAGGAAGTGGAGGTGTTTTTCAGCAATCCAACTTTGTCTCCCTTGTGCATCTTTTGTGCACTTTATTGTCTTAATGCTGTTCTTTTTTCTGCTGTCAGTTTGTAAGGTATTTTTTGCTCTTAACTATGTAGTGCTTTGCTGGGTGCAGGCGCGGTCTTGCCCTACTGTTGCGGTCCAGTCTTGGCTATACACTGGTGGGGAATTGCTTTTTGGTATACTTATGGGGTACTCTCTTCCTCTAGCTTTTTCCTCTGCCATTTTAGCACCCAAACTCTGATCTTCATGCTTCTGGCTATTGAGACCACTGTACTCTGTTTGGAGTAGTTTCTTGGAAAATTGTTCTGAGAGGCAGAGGGTAGTGGGGCTTTCCTCAGTCTTTGTACTCTACCTGTTGTCCACTGTTTTGCAATCAGTTGCTTCATATATTTTATCCTATTCTATAGTTGTTTCTGGAAGGAGAGCTAATTCAGTAAAGTTACTCCTCCATGGCTAGAAGCAAGACTGAGCCTCTTCTTAGTGTGGAAATAGATTAGCTCTGAAGTCTCTTGAAGCACATTTTTTGCTCTCTGATGTGTTACCCCCAGTGTCACTGCTGATAGTATACAAGTGTTAACCACATTTTCACCCTTTAGCCCTTTTTTTACTCCTGTCTGTAGCTCCTAATTCCCTATTTGGGCAGATATTGGAGCTCAATGACTCTTTGGTACATAACTCTTGCGGAAAAATGGTATCTTCTGCTATACCTTTCTACAAGCAGAAATAGCTCTACCAAAGTTAGCACACTTGCCATTTTGTTACAGAGCTACTTTTAGTGAATTTGCAGCCAAGCACGCTAAAGATTCAAGATTCAAAGCGATTGAAAAGATGAAAGATCGAGAAGCCTTGTTTAATGAATTTGTGGCAGCTGCAAGAAAGAAAGAGAAAGAAGATTCGAAGACCAGAGGTGAGAAGGTAAGATGGTTTTAGTTCTGGTGGTAGGATTGATGGGAGTGTGAATAGGAGAGGACTAATGTGGGGCGGTGTTGCTAATCTTGTTCATGGGCATAAGTTACAGGAATCACATTTACTGTTTAGCTTTAAAGGTAAGTTTTATAGTTATTTTTTGTGTGTGTGAATTGTCCCTTTACTTCCCTGATCTTTATTTTTAAAAAGATTTTATTTATTTATTTGAGAGAGATAGCTAGAGAGGGGAAGAGGGAGAAGCAGGCCCCCCACTGAGCAGGGAGCCTCATGTGGGGCTTGATCCCAGGTATTGGGATCATGACCTGGGCCAAGGCAGGCACTTAACCAAGTGAGCCACTCAGGTGCCCCATGATGTATATTTTACTAACTTCACTAAACTACCTAGATTTGCTTTATATTGTATTTTGCTTTTACATTTTATTAATACTGAGATGCCCAGTAAACCCAGGACTGACTGTTAGGTCTGTTTATTCTCTGTTGCCTACTAAGATTTCAAGGTTCTTAATAAGTGGTAACCTTTACATTTCAAAAAGCTTTTTTATCTTTTTTGCCTTCTAAAAGATAGCATTTTAGTGACTTTCTAATCTTTTAGCAAGCATATCTTACATATAAATTATTGCTTATCAGAAATAAAGGTCAGCTATTAAAGATTAATGAATTCCAAATGTCATTTGATAGCAGCGTCAGGAATGGAGAGGAGCCCACCACCGGAGAAGCAGACTGGTGGAGATGGCACCAGTGGTGTGTGAACCATCAAAACATGCAGCCACTCTCCTTAGTGTCCCTGTGTGCTTTGTGAAGGGAGAAAAAGAACCTCTGAAGCCTAATCATTTTTGATATTTAAAACATCACAAATTTTGTTAAGAAATGTTATTAGGGAAGTAATACCTCTCTTACTGAGAAGAAGCCTCTTTCACTGTAAATAGCAGTAGTATTGGGTGACATGACTTTTGTCAGAAATACCTGCAATTTCCTGATTACATGCTTATTGGGCTTCAGTGTAGATCCTTTCAGAATTATTTAACTGTCAACTTTTTTTCCCCCAAATGATTATGCTTCTCAGGAAATGTGCAAAATTGAGTGTTGAATTAGTCATGTTAATGAATGTTTGCTACTTTTGACTTTTAGTAATAAAACCTCTTTGATTAAAGAGAAGCAAGTAAATAAGTGATTGCTACTATGTGATTTATACAAATTGAATGTTTTTCTCTTTGCATTTATAACTAATGTTCTTTTTCTGAACACTTTTTTTGGTAACTATTTTGTGTATTCTGTTTTATAACAAGTGGATAGACTTTACAGTTTTGTGCTGTGCGGCCTGTCAATCAGTTCAGTCTGACAGCTGTCAATCACTGATACGCAAAGTATTGTGGGATTCCCTAGTGAGGAAAGAATTGGTATCTCTGTGTGGTGACTTTAGCCTCCCGCAGTTCCGGTACTTTATATTTTTTTAGTCTTTTTCCTTATGAAGTGATGAGAGTTGTGCCCAGAATGTTTTAACTGTAGTAAATTAAATAGACATTACATCTAAATAAACCTAATATATACAGCTTTATTTTCTTTTGATTGTAAAATTAATTCTCTGTAGGTTTGGTTTTGTATCATTACTTAATTTTTTTTAAAAAAAGGCTAGAAATTACTAAAGTGAAAACTTTCTCAACCAGTTTAAAGAATGCAAAATTACTAACCAGGCCATGAAACAGAAATCTTTAAAGTAAGGGTTTAAATATAGTTTATTTAATATTCACATTCTGAGAAGTAGCTGGTTAATGAAGTTCCTTCATGACTTTTGCTGTGCATTTATTTTTATGAAGTATATTGTCTGTACCTTTTTTTTTTTAATCACAATTTTTAAAAAATCACATAATTGGGTGGTGATTAGTGCCAGTAGCATGGTGCTGGTATATTGGAGTTTCTTTATGCTTGTGATTCTCTAGTTGCTGTTTGTAGCATTGAGGTAATGCAATTAATAGCTGAATAGTAAAGGTTTAAAGGTAATTACTTGCTGAGTCCAAATCCTCTGAAGGACATTGACTTTTGGTGAAGTTGCTTTTTTTCCCCTTTCATTAGACATTTTTAAGCTAAAGGGTAAAATCATTTTCATACAGCTTTTACTGTTAATTTTCAGTTTTATAAAAAAAAAAGTCCCTAAAATTCTATTTATTTTAATGGACTGTTTTGTAGCTACCCTCAAGTTTTTTTTAAATTTTATTGCAATTTTTTTATTATAACCAATTTTTATAAAATTATGGTTTAAGTAATATAACTTTTTGGAACAGCACATTTGAAGTTGCATATGATAGAATTAATCCTCTCATAAAGTTGGCATTTTTCTCCCTACCCTCCCTTAAATTTCATTTTGAACAAGTTAAATATTTTTGTTACAGTATATAAGGCTAGGGAGACTGATTTTTCCTATTAAACTGAACCGCTTAGATGGTAAGTTACTTCCATTTGGAGAGAGAAGAAAATAGGGGATATAGAGCTTTGAGTTGCTGCTAGAGTAACTTATATATAAATTTTTTTGACTTTTATGCAGTTGTTAAGTAATTCCCATACAAATAGCAGCTTTGGTAAACCATGTAATTAGCCTGTTATGGTAGTATCCACAGTGAAAGGAAGTTTAACTTTATTTAAAGTTCACTTTGTTTATATATCACACCTTTTTAAAAACCTATATGATAATCCTTACTTCATAGATTTCATGTCTAATATGTGAAAATTTGTCCTAAGTCAATTTAAATTCCTATGGCTTGGAAAGATTCCTGTTAGATACAGCTTGCATGCTTTATTTCACATAAATTTTGTCAATTTTGCTTTGCGGTTTATATGCATCTAGGAATTGGGTGTTCATCATGTCAGATACAGAGTACACAAGATGAACAGAATTGTTAAATCGCTATATCAATTAGTTTCTTTTTCACTGTCTGGAAATACTGGGTTTATGAGTATTTCTTACTATTCCAAACAAAGGCAAGAGTTAAGTTCAGTAGTAAAGAAATCCAGAGCTAGTTAGGTCTTTTTTTTTTTTTTTTAAATCTCTAATAGGGAAACTTGCTTGTAAACTTACAGCTGTTTTACAGAAAAGACATCATTTTCCCTTTTAATCCGCTCATAGGGGAAGTGCGGGTTGGAATAGGCAGAAAGAATGATTCCATTCCTAATTTCTCAGTCCCTTGATCAGGTGGGAAGCCAGGATGTTTTAATCCCTATGGGGAGGAGAGGTTCTTGACATGGTCAGAATCCTCTATTGAATTACTGCTACCTCATCTGTCTCCCCTGGTAGGAGTACAAGATAATTTAAATGAGACTAAATTTTTAAACAGGACCTCAAAGGTGCATAAAAATATGCCTCCTTTATCCCTTTCTTCCCTGTTAAAAAAAAAAAATGAGAATTACAGTTTGGGAAAGGGATTCTAAGTATTTTACATGTTGACACTAAAGGATTAATACCATTTCATACCCTTGGTATTATGTTACTAACTTGGTCCTTGATTGGTTAAGAATGTTAATTCATTAAAACTTTTATTTTGAGTTCTTTAATGGTAAAGGCATATATATTTAATGGCTAAAGAATACAAAAGATCTAAATAAAGTTTATGTAATGATCGATTATGACCATAGAAATTCTGTATATATAAGGGTGTGAACATTGCTTTTTTAAACTAAATTACAAAAATTTGCCCTGTTTTTTTTATCTTTTTAGACATTTGACAATATACTTTCAATTTTCAAACGAATGTGACTTATTTGTACTTAACTCTCTCCAAATTCACCTTTTGTAACAAAAAATGTTATTCGTCTACTTTTTAAAATAAGTCATTCTTACTGTCTTGATATTAAAGTATAATTTAGTATCAGTTCATAAGCCTGAATCTTACCTAAAAATAAATGTGAATTCTTATTTTCAAAAAATGGCAGTCTGAAATGCAAAAGTTAGAAACAACCTAAGATTTTATTTTTCTGTATTTCAGTAATTTCACTGGAGAAAATGATTTATATTGAATTTGGTAGATTTTAAATGAGAGCTTAATGTGTGTGTTGATTTTTTATATTTTTCCTAAAAGAGTGATTCTGATAATCTTTTTTACTAAAAATTACTCCACTCTAAATACATGTATTTAAAAAGTTACTAATATTCCCATCTTTAAGGTAAGTGAATAGTTTTTCTGGTTAAAATGTTTGCATATGAGGAATTTCTCATGGCACATTTCCCCCCTATCCTACTACATGTTTTGAAATACAGATTAAATCGGATTTCTTTGAACTGTTATCTAATCATCACCTGGACAGTCAATCTCGATGGAGCAAAGTGAAAGACAAAGTAGAAAGTGACCCACGTTACAAAGCAGTGGACAGTTCATCAATGAGAGAAGACCTTTTCAAACAGTATATTGAAAAAATAGCCAAGGTAACTGTTGCGTTTACTTGTACTGTAAGCATGGAATAATAAAATTCTTAATTGTATTATAAAGGTATTCACTCCTGTTTGGGATTTGGAGTTTTTCTTTTTGGTATGCTCCCCCCCCCACAAGATATTATTTATTTATTTGACGAGAGATAGCGAGAGAGGGTTAGTATTCTTAATACAAGAATCTTTAGTAGTTGGTGTGGAAACAAGGTATAGTGTTTAGGAGTATCCTTGGTAAAAACCAGGTTTGAGATTTTTTATTTGGCAGCTAGTTACTCTGTGGAAACATATTTTGATACTGTAATTTTACTTTTACAGAATTTAGACTCAGAAAAAGAAAAGGAGCTTGAAAGGCAAGCCCGCATTGAGGCAAGCCTTCGAGAAAGAGAAAGAGAGGTCCAAAAGGCTCGTTCAGAGCAAACAAAAGAAATAGACCGAGAGAGAGAGCAACACAAACGAGAAGAAGCTATCCAGAATTTCAAGGCTCTATTGTCTGACATGGTATGTATTACTCTTGTTTTGTCCCCCACCCCTTTATAGTACTGGATATTAGAGATCTATTATATTACGTTGTTAGTGAAAATTTTCATATTTAAATTGACTCTGAGAGAAATAATTTGGTAAGTTTTTTTATAAAGTGTTTTAAAATTGAGTTTTTGGTATTACCACCCTTAGAATAGGAAAACCCTAGTTATTTAACATTTTCAGAGAATAGATATTTTGTATATATAAAAATTTATGATCTTTTAGTCTCAAAGGTAAGTTCTTTATTCTTGATGGAAATCATGTTAAATTATCACATACTGTATGCCACAGTAATAAACAAAACATGCTGAACATAATTAAACTTTTTTCTTTGATGATTCAGGGTCACTGTGATGATGAATTATTGTACATGTAGACGGTGTGAGATCTAGAAAGAACTGGAGGTGTACTAACCCCAGGAGATACCCTGGAATTTTCTTGAAAAACCCTTCTGCATTACCCAGGGTTGTTGAGGTGTGTAGGGTGTTCTCTGTACAGTGAATGCCCAAGGCCGCTCTGCTGTTTTACTTGTTTTGTTCTTTCTCCCTGTCATTGTCTCTGTTTGTCTTCTCCTCCTCTTCTCTTCTTTTCGTTACTACTGTCATGTCTTCTGATTTCTTCCCTTTCTTCTGATGATCTGTTTTCACTTTCCTCTTTCTGTTCTCTGGACAGTTACAGTCATTCCTTGATTGGTTTCCTTGCTTTTACTTTCCCCAAATTCATCCTCTTTATTGCAGTTATAGAAATCTTTGTAAAAACCAAATGATTTTGTCACTCTCCCTGTGGTTTACAGAGAGAGAAGCTTCTCTGTGCTTCTAGTGGTCATCTACATTTAAAACTCCCATCTTCTTAGCGTAATATATCAGGCTATTCATTTCTTAACTCCCCAACCTTCTGTTATGTTACCCTCTTTGGTTTCCTCTCTTGCCCCCTAAGCTCCAGCATTCCTGAACTTAACTCTAATGAAACCATACTCACATATTAATGAATCCTGTCATTGCTCATGCCAGCCCCTCGACCAAAATGCTTCCTGCTGCAATTACAAATTCATTGTTCAAGATCACACTCAAATCTCTCTCTCTTGTGAGGTTGATCTTGACCCATCTAAGGCAGATTTGTTTTTCCTGTTCCCCTTTGCCACCTTGTGTTCAGCATACAACTCTACAGCCCTTGCTACATGCTGTTGGGATTATTTGGTTATACGCCTCATTTCCCTTAAAAAAAAGTGAGTCCTTGGGGTGCCTGGGTGGCTCAGTGGGTTAAAGCCTCTGCCTTTGGCTCAGGTCATGATCCCAGGGTCCTGGGAGCGAGCCCCGCATCGGGCTCTCTGCTCAGCGGGGAGCCTGCTTCCTCCTCTATCTCTCTGCCTGCCTCTCTGCCTGCTCATGATCTCTGTCTGTCAAATAAATAAATAAAATATTTTTTAAAAAAAGTGAGTCCTTTGAAGGAAGGGATGGTGTCTTACTTTTTTTCCCAGTAGTATCAAGCTCTGTGTTCAGCTGACACGGTTATCGATGCTTGATAAATGTTGGTTAAATAAAAGTTTTTGTATTTTTCTTCTTTCTTACCTGTCTTTCCAGCCTCCCATATTTCTTAGCATTGGTAGCAATGTGACTAGCAATAACTTGTGATGCCATTTGCAACTGTGAAGCGTACCTTTCTGCTGGTTGTTGAGCCAACCGGATCCACCATGTCTTCTCTTGTTAGCCATGTTAATTCTTGCTTATGCTCAGAAGTGTCACTTCCCGTATGTAGTTGATAGGAACACATTTGAGCTCAAGATTTGTTGAGTGGTTTTTTTCCCCCTGTGACCTCTCTAGTATATAGTAAGATACTTCCTGTTTTATTTGTATCCATTTCATGTACTAAAAGTTGGTAAGATATTAAACAGAAATTCTTCTCTTCATCCTTCTCCAGTTCTAAATCCATACTTGACAACTTAGGTGAGCTCTCAGCGGAGGGCTTTCTGGCTTTAAAAAAGGAGATTTTCAGTGACTGCTTAACTAAGGTGGAATCATCAGAAGCTTTTATTACTAAATGTATCATTCCTAAACTAAATAAATAAACCTTTTATTGTTGAAATATGAGAAGATAGGCCTCTGGTGATAAAATTTTTTGGTTTGTTTTTAGGTACGGTCTTCAGATGTGTCATGGTCTGATACTCGGAGGACTCTGCGGAAAGATCACCGTTGGGAATCTGGATCCTTGTTGGAAAGAGAGGAGAAAGAGAAGCTTTTTAATGAACACATTGAAGCACTTACCAAAAAGAAGAGGGAGCACTTTAGGCAACTTCTGGATGAAACTTCTGCAGTAAGTCCCTTGTTTTCCTTGTTTTAATCTAGATGGGCCTTCATGAATAATTACAAAAGTAAAACATTGATGTGATTATTGGCATCATGGTCTTTAGAGCCATTACTGGAATTCATGAGTTTTGTGATACTTTTTTCTCTGACTTTATTTCTCCTTTTTTAAGTAAAATGTTCATGGCATACTTACTATATAGAAATTACTTCCTTCTGTAGTTTCCGTATTCGTACTTGCTCTTGTGGTAGTTCACAGGGTCCTAGCTGTGTGATCATTGGTCCCTCCTGGTGAGTTTAATAGATTCCATCTTTCACCCCATTTTCAGTTTGGCACCACGGCCAAACTAAAGAAGCTATCCAGAATTTCAAGGCTCTTTTTTCTGGTTTATGTTACTCTTGTTTTGCCCCCCTGACTCCTTTATAGTACTGGCAGTTTGTACCCTCTCGTTCAGGTTTTCTCCTGATTATCTGATATCTTTTTGGTGATGGTTTCTTTAGAAGTTAACGGTATTACCTGTGGAGACACAGGGTTTGCAGGTGATATTCTTAAGGCCACATTGAAATAATGGCCATGAAAATAACTCCTGTGGCAAGCCAAAAAGAAATTGCATTAAAGCTGCTTCCCTGTCCTTAACTAGTCCGGTTACATTTGGGCATTACAAGAGATGCCAGGTCAGTGTGATACCATGTACTACATGTGCTGCCCATTCAGCCCTCTCAATAAAAGTGAATTGTATTCATGTTTTTGTATTCACTTGCCTTTCAAAGATTACCTTAACATCCACATGGAAAGAAGTAAAAAAAATCATTAAAGAAGATCCTCGGTGCATTAAATTCTCCTCCAGTGACAGGGTAAGAGGGTTTTGTCTGAGATTTACTACTGTCAGTTTATAAATATTAACTGGGTGCTTAATTGGTACCACTAGTATCTTGACCTAAATGAAATTGATGGTTTTAGTTGAATTAATTTTAAGAGTATGAGAAATAAATCTGAAATTTAAATTCATATTTTTTGTCTTGCACAATACATAAACAGGAAAGCACAGTAGAAACTTGAAAAATTCAATCCTTGGGGTCAAGCCTGTCTTCGGGGATGTTAAAGCTTTAATGAAGCTCTAGTTTTTATTCATTATATAGTCCGGTCCCGCTAGGTAGATGCATTCACGCTGCTACCAGGCTGTCAGAGCCCCTGAGCCCTCCTAGCAGAATGCTGTAACACCACTTCTTGTTCCTCTGTGCTCCAGACATGGAGTAGAGGAACATCAGACGAATGAAATTTTAGAAACCAAGTTCTGTTCTGTTGCACTCGGCTTTCGTGTGGGAAAAGAAGTCAGCTGGGTTCTGAAATAGTGAATGAGGCTAAGGGAGTCCTAGCTGACTGCTGTCTTATTTTAGCCCTTTGCCTTTCATTTGTTCTCCATTCCCATCATTCTCCTTGCCTGGTTGGTTTCTCCAGGTCTAGAGTGCACAGCCCCATAGATTGACTTTAATAAGTTGGATTGTAGACGGTGTGGACCACAAACTACACACGACTGGGGAAGAGTGGTAGTCTGATAGCTGACAGGTCCAGTTTCAGTTTCTAACTTTGCTGATTGTTCACAATTGACAATAAGGTCTTTTAAAATTTTATTTACTTTTTTGTCCAAAGAGTTTATACCCATCATTCCTCTTCCCTTAGTAGAAAAGCTAAATGCTCAGTATGACTTAGTAAAGTTATGACTGTTAGTTGGCGTTCCCCGTAAGTCATACCACATTATGGTCT
Organism: Neogale vison; assembly: GCF_020171115.1. Classification (NCBI taxonomy): domain Eukaryota; kingdom Metazoa; phylum Chordata; class Mammalia; order Carnivora; family Mustelidae; genus Neogale; species Neogale vison. Next base: position 233,396,308 of record NC_058091.1, on the reverse strand, counting down.
TGGTGTTGGAAGAGAGAAATATCTAGTCTGTAGGAAAGGCACGTTTACCCCTTAGTCTTTTTATTTTTTAGAGCGTCTACCGCTTGAGGTTGTTAGGAACATGAAGGGAGATAGTCTCATCAAACCCTCAGCAGTGTGGCACTTAGCAAGTCCTCAAGTCTTAGCTACTGCTAATACAGAGTATGGGACCTTGTTCTTGGTTTCTTTCAGCCTTAAAAATGTACTTTGTGCATTTTGCATTTTAGTGAATGTTACATGAACAAAAATGCACCTTAGTGCCTTTTCCTTTTGAATTATTTATAATGTGACTTACAAATAACTGCTTTAATAAGTAATTGATTCTAATTTTGGAATTAGTGACCTTTTTTTCTAATTTTACTGTCTTTTTGCAGAAAAAACAAAGAGAATTTGAAGAGTACATCAGAGACAAATACATCACAGCCAAAGCTGACTTCAGGACGCTTTTGAAAGAGACCAAATTTATAACCTATAGGTGTGTGCAATGAAATGTTTCATATCAGCAGTCATTGTCTTTACTAGACCTTACTCTAATGGCCAAAGCATTCTTTGCATTCACACACATGTTGACATTATTAATTTTTAGGAATAAGAAGAAGCCAACTTTTACCAAAGGCCAAATACAGCCCATATATACGTTACCTTTTTTTTTTTTTTTTTTTTAAAAGAAAGGGCCCAGATGTCAATTCTTATTTTGTGTTACCCACCCATCCAGTTTTTTAGACACACTTTTGTTTTTACTTCACTGCTTTTTTAGGAGTACCCCCTATTTAATAATTGTATTCATGAAGAGACTTTTAAAATAATCTTTCACTATCCATTATCTTTGCTTCCTATGAAGTCTGTTCAGTGTTGTGGAACAGGTTGAAAGCTTGAAATCATCTTATTTAAGCTCAGCAAAAACATTTTTTTTTTTAGATGATAGCAGTTTGTTAGATACTTTAAAAATCTTAAATGATAAAATCAGAGTTTTGAAACAAGATTTCTCTGTAACATGCCCAGTAGTTCTACATTCCCAACAGTTTTACCATCAGGAAAACAAGTTAACGTTGCTTAGCAGTCAGTGCACAGGAAACAGTTTTGTTTCATGCTCCAGCTTTTCTTCCTTTAAGAGAAAAATTGGAAACATCTTAATGAAGGGTATGTGCACGGGAGGATAGATAGTGCTGAGGGTGTGGTTTTTAGGTATTTTGTCATTGGATTTTTTTGGTCAGGATCCTTAATGTTTTGCATCAGCTTGGGCTTTTAAATTAGATGTGAAGTAAGACTTCTTTCTACATTTTTATAGTTAATTTAGTGAAAGATGTGAAAGTGAAAGCTTGTGAGAGATGCTGGGATTGGCAGCCCCGCAGACTGAAGTCCTCTGTTCATCCACAGAACAGGTACAGCACGGGCAAGATTTACCTACCCACCCTCAGCCCTGATCTGGAGGGACCACGAGTAGGGGCGGGAGGGTAATTCAGCTTCTGAGGCCCTTTCACTCCTTGGAGTCTTTGCTGAGGCGACTTACAAAGGTGACCACTGCAGTGAAATTTTTCTTAAAAAAAAAAATAATAATAAATAAAATGGAAACACAATTAGGAACTAGATGGACATTTCCAGCTCATTTCTGAAAGACCTAGGAACAGCAGTCAGTAATTCTTGGACTTCTTTTCTTATTTCAGATCCAAAAAGCTAATCCAGGAATCTGATCAGCACCTGAAAGATGTAGAAAAAATCTTGCAGAACGACAAACGGTATCTAGTACTAGACTGTGTGCCCGAGGAGAGGCGTAAACTGATTGTGGCTTATGTGGACGACCTGGACCGCCGGGGTCCACCCCCGCCTCCCACAGCGTCAGAGCCCACAAGACGATCAACAAAATAATTCTCAGTACTCTTCCACAGGGGGATCTTCATTCAGAACGCTTGCATGAGCCAATTTTCAGGTTTTTACATGTATGTGCATTAGTCAAACTATTGCAGAACCATCTGACGAACAGAAGGAGAAGCATTCGTGAACCGTTTCTGAACAGAGAACACTTTGGAAATAATTTATGCTTTTCTTTGTGTGGCATGACTGACATACATACTCAAATATAGGCTGTCTCTAGTAAATCTAAAATCTCGAAGCTAAAAATCATCCTTTTATGAGGTGTGGAAGTCAGTGACTTTGGTGACGTTCTTTCTAGCAGTGTTAAACATGCAAGACGTAAGAGCATTTGTGGTTTGAACTCACAAAATGCAAATACCACAGACTCCAAGAAAACCTGAGTTGGGGGTTGTTTTGTTTTGATTTTGTTTTTTAAAGCGGGTAAAAGAGAAAACACTGAAAATTGAATTCTTATCTTCCAGAGGCTAAGATTATTATAATGGACATACTTTTACCTTTGTCTCTAAAGAACACTTTAGTTTTGTTTGTTCACTTATGTGCTTTGATTATCCCCTCAGAATTAGAGGCCAAGTCTTGTTGTTTAGCCTAAGAGAAGATTTATTTAGTAATTTCTTCTCAGGTATGGAACCATGGTCATAACTAACATGTTGGCCAGAATAGGACTGCTGGTTAAACACATTTTATTTACCATTAAGTGATCTTTATCAATATTCTGGATTAGACAACAAATTATCTTTCTTGGGTGTTCCCTGTAAACTATACTCCTGTTTGAATGTTAAACTTTTGTTTCTAAAGTTAATTTTAAGATGTTTGAATGTTCAGTTTATGTATTTGAACTACAATAAACCAACCCTTTTTATATATGTGGATTGTATATGATTATTGTTAAAGAATTTATTAAAAAATTTCTTTTAAACCTGTTCTTAAAAGCAGTAGCAAATGTAATTTGGCACAAAGAAAGCTGACTTTACACCCTAAATACATAGTTTAAAGGCTTGAATATAATAAATTATTTGCAGTATAAAAGGGAAGGAATGTAAAGAACCATTTTGGTGCTCAGTCTCTTAGCAATATCTTATTGCTTCATAGCAAGAAAACCCAGATTTGTTTGTTTGTTGACTTGTTTTTGTCTTTTATATCACCATATGGCTGATTGATGCCTTCTTGGCATCCTTTTGGTGTGTCCTGCACAGCATACCCTGATACCCACCTTTGACCCCCACTTGCCCTTTCTAGCCGTACGGCCGCAGTTTAGACTCCTCTGTCTCATTCCTTCATAGATTTCTCATTCCGAAGTACCACAGAAATGCTTAAGAAAAATATGGTAATTGGATAATTTATTTTTCCCTGTTTGCTCACACCGGCTGTGACTGCAACAAAACATAAAATGAGGAAGAACCAATAGATCTGTATTTGAATGCCATGTGCACGCAGACACACATCACAAGCATACATGGACTTGTTCACTTGTTGCTTAGTACTTGTATATGAAGTGCCACAGAAATTATATATGTAGGAAACTGGAGTTACCTAAGGTCTTAACCTCTACATCTGAAAATTAACAAAATATTTTTCTCCCTTTTTTCGAAGGTCATTTTTGTAATTCTATTGAGTGGCTTTTAAGTCCTGTGAGGAATGAAACTGCAGTGTTTGCCAAAAGGAACACAACTTACAGGAATATAACCCGCAAAAGTGAACTTTGTAGAATGTTTTATTTTATTTTTCTGAATTCCACAAGTATTGTTTGCCCATTCGCTACTTTCTGTTCCTCACAGGTGAAAAGTGTGAAAAAAAAAATGCTTTGGTGATACCTATTCTAATTTCCACTTCTGTTGTTAAATATTTGGGATTAATTTGTTCATTTAAGGTGCAAATCAAACTTTACTATGCAGATTTCTTTAAAGATCAAGTCAGTACTGTGTAGGTTCTTAATGAAAAGGTCATTGTAATTACACTGTCTCAAAATGTCCATTTTGACTTGGCGCTTACCAGCAAACTCCTTAAAAATACTTGATTCAGTTTATCCAGAGACCTGTATCAGTGTTAAGGTCTGAACTCCCCATTAAGTCCCCATTGTGCCAGATGATGATTTTGAAAGGAGGTTTCAAACAAAGACAGCTTTTAAGTCTCCCAAACTGTCTGAAATAAAGCATTTGTTTTTATTTGTTTACAAGTTAGAATGTCAAACACTGGAAGCTTACATCAAACATTTACTATATATAATGAATAGTCTTTAATTCAAATAGCTCATCACAGACGATTTTAAAGGTACTCCCTTTGTATAACTATTGTCTCACAAAACAATATTTGGATATTTGGGTTAAATTGTACTTTGTGATCTTGTGAGCCTTAAAATAAAATTCGTAATGAACCAAGTAAAATGAAAACAGCCCTATCTTCTGTGTTCAAAAGCAAACCACAACCATTTGTAAAGACAAAAAACAAACCAAAAAACCCACAGGCTGAATATTTTTTTAAACATAAAAGTTCTGTCCACAGCATATTTTTATATTTTAACTTCTCCATGGCTTCTCCAGGCAGTTCTTTTCCTGAGGGAACCCCTCAGTGCAAATACCCCAGAATTCCATTACAAAGTAATCAAGAATTGTGGATAAGTGTCCTTATATCTAATAGGGAAAGAAATGTATCATAATCATGTTTTATTGGGTATGCTTTACCTTGCCGCAAAATGAATAGTTACTACCTTTTATCCAAACTACACCAGTAATATGTTTGGGAACACAATTTAATAGTCTGCTTCCCCCCCTCCCCCCTGTATTGCCCTTGTGCTGTTTGCTTTCTTAGCCAAATTCTCTTTTGTATCCATGGAGTTTATCTTTTCCTACTATTTTTTTTTTTTTAACATAAGTACTTTTCTTGTTACTCTTGATTAGCTTTATAACAAAGCCCCTTAGGTATTTTAAAACTTGGGCAGGGGCAGGGTTCAACTTGAGTGTTCGGGAGATATTTAGTAGCATTTAACAAGAAAGATGACCATCCCTATTATTTCTTCATACTTGGAGGTTGCCTGCAGCAATTGCTACCTTTATCATTAGCTATAGCTTCTATTGCCTTGACTGAAAGGAGGTATTGGGAGGAACAGGGGACTGGGAAGAGAGAGAAGGGCAATAAAAAGTTCTTTCCCCATATCAGAATTTAGAATGTCATGGTAAGGTGCTAAAATCCTCAGACTTAGAAACTGAAGACAGAAGTAGCTTTACAAAGACAAGTGAAACAGGTTATTGAGGATAAGGTGAAGTGTGAATTTACTTAAACTTAGGTTTGAAATCAGTCCACAGTAAAGTGGTGATCCTTATTCTGTCAACTCCAGTCATGGAAATTCGATATGGATTAAGTAAGTGAAGATCACTCCTTAACTTTCATTAACGTGTTTAAAATCTCTTAAGTGGAAGTAGACTTTGAGCTTTGGTTGTATGAAATAAAGTTTGGTAAGCAACATTAAGGCTAGCAGGTTCGGGAAGAAAGTGAAAGGAGTTCAGCTTTTGGCAAAGATGGGCTCTGCTCCGGCCAGTGTAGGATGGTCCCGAGGAGCCCCCAATAAAACCACAGTTGTGAGCAAGGGACAAAATAGCTGGAATTTCTAGTTGTGTGTGCTGGAAACATCTCCACACAACACTCAGCTTAACTCCGGATAGCCAAGATACAATTCTGAAACACAATCATTGCCCCTACCAAGGTGTTCTACTTACCAAATGCACGTTTCAAAAATGCATACTGTGAAGCATTTTTGTAATTCCTAACGTTAGTAATTTTACTGGGTTATATATGGTCAAGGCTGTGGTGTTGGCAAGCAGCAGTAAAAGTCAATATGATAATCACAATCTGTTTTGCTTTGAAACTTAACCTATTTGTCACAGTCTCCTGTCTCCTGATCTTCGTGTTCCCAGGGGACAGGGTCATTGTCTTGTACACAAGGGACTGTGTCCCTCTCATGCCAAAACTGCTCTACATCAGGGAGGGTGGGCATCTGTGCCTTCTCACTCTTCTCTATGCCAGAGGAGGGAGAGCCAGTTTTCTCCTTCTCTGGTATGGATGTTGGGGACTCGGGAGCTGGAACATCGTCGGGAGGGGCCTCTGAGTGGCCAGCTGGTGTTTTCTGAGACTCTGAGGCAGTTGGTTGCTTTTTGGTTATCATCCATTTCCATAAGCCTTTCAAATCTTCCTTGAACTCCTCTGACATCACTAGAAAAATGAGAGGATTTGCCGAAGAGGTGGAAAACACGAGGACTTGAGACAGGGCTATAAAACCCTGTGGCGGCGCCGGGCCTCTGGCCTTCACGTGCCATACCCACAGCCGGGCTACCCATTCAGGGAGCCAGAGGACCGCGGAGGTGACAGCGATGCTCAGCAGCATCACTGTGAGTTGCTTGGAGCGCATCTGGTTTCTGAGATTTTGAGTCTTGGTTCCTCGTTTTCTACACTGGCCGTAAGCTCTCCAGAAATAAAAACTGGCAAAGAGTGACGGAAGGCAAAACGCCAGGAGAGGGTAGAGCTTCCCAAACATGGCCATGAACTCTTCGGCCACAGGCGGTACATCCATGAGGCACATTTCCACACCCTCATGAAGCCTGGTGGTGCTGAAGAACCACTCAGGCAGGGGCAGCAGGCTAGCCGCAGCCCAGATGGCCACGAGCACCGACCAGATGGTGCAGTTGTGCATACTTACTGGCTTGGCTGGGGCGCTTGCATACATGAAGCACACTTTGGCCACTGCAACGATCGTCAGGCTCTTGGCTGCCATGCACGTGTGGACGAACCAGTCCGAGGACTTGCAGACAAACCAGCCAAGGTCCCACACACTTTTGAAGTATGCTGTAGCTCGGACAGGTGCCGAAAACAGCAGGAGGGAGAGGTCGGCCAGGCTGAGATTCAGAATCAGGGAGTGGATCATGGACGGCCTTCCTTTCCAAGCGCTGTGAAGGAGGACGCTGATCACGCAAACGTTCCCCGTGAAGCCCACCAGGCACACGGCCACCAAGAGAGCTGGGACGATGGTCCTCCAGTCCTTTGAGTCAGAGGGCAGGTACCCTCCGGCAAAGTGGAGATGAGCAGACATGTTCATGGTGCTGGAGTTGGCGTCTGCAAAGGCAGCTGCCAGCATCACCTTTCCCACGCAGCTCGTCCTTACAGAAGTTAACTTCTTTCTGTCTCTCTGCCTTGGCTCTTCTGTGTAGGAAATAAATATGCTGTCATCCCTGTCAGATGACGCCTCTGGACCCTCCCCCTTGCTTGTTTCCTGAGAGCAGAATGTGGAAGAAGATTGACTGCTCGCCTCTGCTCTGTCGTCTGCGAGACACCGCCGCTGCCCTGAATGGCCGGCAGCGGGGGTGCTTGGGTCCTGCTCATTAGCAACCCTCAAGTCACATCGTTAGCCCCATGGAGTTAAAACCCCACATACTCATAAATGATAAATGAGGACAACATACATGTAAGTGGGATATATTCCGGGGGGCGGTCCCGAGCCAGTCAGGCAATTATTTTCAACCAGCTGTTTCTAAAACCTTGACTGCTGTCTGTCATTCGGGAACCACTGCCTCTGAGCGAGGGACTTTTAACACTTCAGCCTGCCCCAGAATCCCCTGTGTTCCCGTTCTGGGGCGGTGGCGGGGGGCGGGCAGGGTGGCGGGCAGGAGCAAGGCCCAAGACGTTGCGTTTCCAACAAGTTCGTTTCCAACAAGTTCCCGGTGGTTGCGGAGGTTGCAGGTTGGGGGGACCTGTCCTGTTTTAAAGCAAGAACCAGTGCCGCTTTCCCCCCTGCACAGATGAGCCGCTGCCTCGACCCAGCCTCCCCACCAGCAGCCGCCTGGGATCAGACGTGCAGAGCTGGAGAAGGAAAATACAAACGGTAAAGGAGTCCTATGTAAAAATCTCCCTACAGATGACTTTAGTCTGTAGCTTAGCCCAGCGACTGTGAGCTTTTTCGAAGTGATTTTAGACTCTGAGTTACACTATGTGAAATACGATTTCAACAGGCGAGGACGATGAAGACAATGGAGTGATGAATTAGGCGGCTCTGCAGAAAGCCGAGATGTACCAAGACAAGAGGAATAAAAGAGAAAGAAAGAATTCCTATGTGGAAGACCTTTAAGGCGTTTTAAAGAAAGTTACATCTTAACATTGGAAAACGAGACGGTTCTTGGAAAAAAATGATTCTAGAACCAGTCATGACACTTTATGGTGGTTCGTGGAAAGATACTCTGAAGGAATCAGAGGAGCCAGAATCGTTCAGGGAAAGGGGTTGTAGGATTGCTGTGAAGATGTGTCCTGCTCTGAGTGCAGCTGACCCAGAAATGCTTAGTGTTGGGCACTGAGGATGTGCTGTGCTTTCTAGTTCGTCTCTGGAAAGTAAAGGGATGACACTCCAAAATTCCTCAGAGCCCCAACCTCACCTGATAAAAATGGATGGGATAGACAGCCATTGACGAGTGGGAAAGCTCTTTGTGGTGCTGGGTTTCTTTGCATCTGTCTGCCTTCCCTCTTCTTCTGGAAAGTCAGGGTACTTCGGAAACAGTACAGTAACGGGGATGATGCCTTGTCCCAGCAATGTGCCGTAACCCTCCAGTTTGCACTATGGCTGTGGAAATAATAGGCACACACCCCGAAAGCAGCATTTGTGCAGGTAAAGAGGCCATGCCATCTTCTGGGGGGGGGAAGGGGGGGTGGGGGCATGTAGAGAAACTTCTTGAGCACTACTTGGAGCAAATGGACATGGTGTAAATTAGAGATTACCTGGTATATGTGGAGGACATCCATTTGGGACCAGAGACAGAGACTCAATGCCATCATGGCTTGAATCTTAGGGCACTCCGGGCTCCTAAAGACATATGACAGACAGCTAAATGAGTTCCAGAAGTCTTTTAAGCCTGATCTTTAAAAGACAACTAAGGAAACAAAGGCCCATCTTGTGGTTCTTTCCCCAATCTATTAAATGGACTCAGGGAAGGACTCCCCAGTGCTCCAGCTAGAGACCAAATGTTTGGCCTGAAGAATAGGAAGGCTTAGTTTTCCACAGTTTTTGCAGGTAATGCACTTGAACTTTATATTTTGAAAAACTTTATAAACTTAGAGAAAAGAATGCAAGACCTTCTGCAACTCATATAAATTTTATCCAGATTTCAGCAGTTATGAACATTTAGGCACATTTGCTCTCTCATGTATGTGCCCATATGTGTATAGATATATATTATTTTCTGAACCCCCTGAGAACTAGAAATGAGTTTTTGAGTGTTTTTCCTGAATCATCGTTGACCATAGAATTCAAAATGAGACTATGTGCTTGTAGCAAAAAGAAATTCTCCCTTTTGGCAAGCCCCAAGACCAAGCACCAGTCAGATAGATCTTTTGATCTGTCAGCACTTGTGCCTCTAGGTATTGACAGGTGTGATCTGTAGCTTGTGTTCACTTTTTCTTCATTTTAACATCATTTCCATTTAAAGGCTAAATGTAATTTAGCAAACCTAAAGGGGAAAAAAACCCATATGCATGTTTCTTATTTGTAATTGAACTTTGTCGATAACATATTTTCTCTAATACAGGATTAAGTTCCTTTGCATAATGGACATTTGTCAGGTTTCCCTATTTTTATTTATTTTGTGGAGTTACTTAGTATTTGAGCCCCTTTCCTGCTTGATAGAAGAGATCATGGGGAGAAATTATGTTGGCAAGGTGGACTGAGCAATACAATACAGTAATAAAATGGGGATGCCTGGGTGGCTCAGTGGGTTAAGCCTCTGCCTTCAGCCCAGGTCATGATCTCAGGGTCCTGGGATCAAGCCCCGCATTGGGCTCTCTGCTCAGCAGGGAGCCTGCTGCCCCCCCACCCCATCTGCCTCTCTGCCTACTTGTCATCTCTGTCAAATAAATCAATGAAATCTTTAAAAAAATACAGTAATAAAATGGAGAGTTATTTGGGTTGAAAAGCACGAGTAGCCTCCCCACTCCCAAAATTCTGGAAAAACCAGATGCCCACATTGGTGAGCAGATAAACAAATGGTTCCATTTGTACAAGGGAATACTATGCAGCGGTATAAAAGAATGACACATATTACAACATAGGGGTACCTCAAAAGTACTCTGCTAAGTCAAAGAAGCCAGACACAAAGACCACAAGTTGTGAAACTCCTTTTCTATGAAATGCCCAGAAAAGGCAAATAATAGGGAGACAGAAAGTAGAATAGTGGTTCCTGGAGCCAGGGGTGGGAAAGGGAGTGAGTGCAAATGGGCCCACAGGATCTTTTTGGGGTGACAGAAGAGAATTAAAATTGGATGGTTACACAATTCTGTAAATGTGCTAAAAATTTTTGACTTGTACACTCAAAGTGAGTAGATTTTATGGTATGTAAGTTATACCTCGATAAAGCTTTGTTTTGTTTTAGAAGAGTTATTTGGGATGGAGGATAGGTAAAGAGCAGATATGTCCCTGCTCTTAGAATGCTCAAGAGGCTCCAGGAGAGGGGTCTTCTAATCTGAGACAGTGATTTACAAAAACAAATGATAGAGCCACGGAAAGGGCTTGCAGTTTAGAAGGACCAAACCAAAGGATGGTCCTGGGTGGGGAAAAAGGATAGACGAGGGCCACAGGGAGAAAGGGAGAAGTCTCAGAATTTGCTGTCTCTGGTGCCGGTTCCCAGCTTGCAAATGGACTCCCAGCACAGTCTTTCCCCTACTCCACACTCGACACTGAGACCCCAGAAACTGCAGCCACCACCTCCTTTCCAACCAAAGCTTCCAGGGGCGCCAGGCTGTTTTTCCTGATAGGGACACTACCTATAGCACTGATGTTAAGAGGAAGCCCCTGGTAAGGGAGCAGCATTAATAAAACAACAGATGATTTAGGGCATAGACATGAAGAAAAAACCCAAAAAACAAAAATTTCAAGTTGCAGAGCTGCCTGGGTGGCTCAGTGGGTTAAGCACCTGCCTTCCACTCAGGTCATGATCCCAGCGTCCTAGGACTGAACTGCAGATCAGGCTCCTTGCTCAGTGGGGAGTCTGCTTCTCCCTCCGCCCCTCCCCCTGCTCGTGCTCAAGCACTTTCTCTTGAATAAATAAATAAAATCTTAAAAAAAAATTCAAGTTGTAAAGGACCTCAACCAGCTTAAACTTCAAAAGAACCTAGACAAAGCAAACCAGTGGCCATGATTTTCCGTGGTTTTAAAAAAATGTTTAATTCCAGTGGAATTAACCTAGTGTTACTTTAGTTTCAGGTGTGCCTAAGTGGCTTTTGATAAAAGCAGAGCTGAGTGGGATCTCTTCCAGGGCTGGGCCAGGTTTACCCAACAGCTCAGGTCCAGGGAATGGTGAGTGATACTAGCAATCATTTACTGGGGGAGTCCTTAGTGCCAACCGTGGGGCTCCCACGTTCTGCAGGGAATCTTCAGGACAGCTCCCGGAGTGGGGTGCTGCTCCGACAGCCTTCCTACAGATGGGGACTCTGAAGCACAGAGACCCGAAATTATTTGCCTGTGGGTCTGTAGATCACACAGCCAGTAGATGACAGAGTTGGGACCCCAGTGGGTCCAGCCCCAGAGTTAGGGACCCAGAGGTGGTGTTCACAAAGAGCGTGCTATCCTGTCCCCCTAAAGAATTAACTGGGGGTTACTTCCTGTTCATCGCGTTTCTGAAACTGGTAGAGTTCAGCTCAGCAACAGGTGTTAAGCTCTTTGGCACTGAGAATACAAAGCTTGTGTACTTTCCTTTCAGTGAATATTTACCGAGCCTCTCCTCTGCACCGAACCCTAAACATCCGTGCTAGACCTTGGCCCCCCAGGTGATGGAAGAGTCCCTTTTCTTAGGGAGCCGCAATCCAGGGGGAGGGGTGAACTGGCTGGAAAGTTCAGGGACAGGGCAGTAAAAAGGCTGGCTGTCGTGGGGCCCTGTGTAGGGGTCCCTGAAGCAAACCAAGAGTCGGTGGGGGGCATCTGGCAAAGGTCGCTCCTGCAGCTGTGCCATCTAAGCCGGGACCTCAGCCCTGCCCCTACCTGCCCATCTGCTAGAACTTCGTGGAGTTGATGCGCGCATGTATTCGGTGTCCCTGCAGGACACTCAGCAGAAAACAGCTCTTTCTTATCGGAGAAGTTAGCAGGGTTGCCGTCGGGTCTCAGAGTTAATGCCTCCGTCTGCCTGCAGGTTTGCAGGCTCGAAACACTGCACGTGCAGCTCGGGAAGGCGCAGAGTGGATGGGGCTGGGCTTTGCGGGCCCCCTGCCGCCGGGGAGCTCACTGAGCATGCCCAGCTCCGGCCGCGGACGCTCTGCAGGTTAGCGCTCCGCGGTCCCAACTCCCTGCCACCCGCTCACTCCCGCTCCCACTGTTGAAGAGGGTCACGGAGCACTGTTGGTGTTTCCTTCTCTGCCGACGGCTTTGCTATGTGGAGGGTTCCTTTCCCCCAGGGCCCCGGTCATGCTATTTTTTGGGACCGCAGTCACCTTGCTGGTGTGGAGTCGCTGTGGCCGTGGGTCTTCCTGACCTGCACGTCCCATTACTGCTGGTTTAGGGTTTGGAGGGTAGTTTCGGGCCGCAGATGCGAGCTAAGTGGCAGTCTGCCCCTAAGGTAAGTGTTGACCAGGTCTGGCTGGGTCTAGGGGGGGCCACTCCTACAAAACAGCACCCCTCCTCCGGTTTCTGCTGTCGGTTATGTGCCTCTGAAGTCCTGTGTCCGGCCGGCTGCCCTGCAGATTTCAAATTCCACTGACTGCGAGTCTGGAGATGGGGAGCCTGCCCCGAAAACACGAGACTGTTCTAATTGAAAGAGACCCCTCTGCCTTGTGTGTGGCTCCGACCGTGGACTTGACTTGTCCTATGGAGGCTCCTGGCCCCTGGCCCCTGGCTAGCAGGGCGCAGGCTGGAATCCATGAATCTCAGCTGCTGGGCTGATGCTTCTTGTTCTTCCCATCGTCTTGCACTTTTTCCTGCCAGGGATTTTGGTTTTGTTTATTAACAAAAATTATTCATGTTTGGATTTTTATGGAGGAGAAAATTTGGACATGGATGTGAAGGCTCTTGGGAAAGCATGAGGATGGTGGGAAGAGAAGGCCGTGGAGGCCCCTTGCCGACTTAGGCAGAACTTGAAAAAAATCACTCCTGGGCCCATTGGGACACAGCTGTGGTCCATATCGTGATGTGTTTACTTTGAGCTTTTTTTTTTTTTTTTTCTTTCCTGAGTGGTTGTTTGCTTTTTCTGTTGTTACAGTGCAAATGATAATTGTAGCTATGATCTTTGTTACAATGTAATGAGAGGCCTGGTCAAAAAGACCCTGGAGTCTCAGGGACTGATGTCACCACAGGAAAGATAGACACAGGTCGGTTTTTTGTTGGCGCACACTGTCTTAGGAGAAGAGTCTTTTCCGCAAATAAAAGACTGAAATATTTCTTTGGGTCCAGAATGGTTAAAACCCTACTTTGGACACAGTCAGCCCATCCCTGGATCCAGGTCTTTTGTCTTGATAGGCTGTCATTTGTGGTTGGTTCTTACGGAATGACAGGTCCCATCATTTAGAGGAAAATCTGATTTAAAGAAAACGAAACACAATTCCTTTGCCATGTCTATTTCTTTGACCTTCTTTTTATAAAAAGGAACTGGATTGAACTATGATTCACATGCCTTACGAGCTGCATCAAGTGTACACTTCAGTGGTTTTTGATATTTTACTCTTGGCACCTTGATGCCCATCCTGATGAGAGATTTCCTCGGCACTGACTAGAACTGTTTCCATGACCGCCAAATCCAGCAGGGGGCGCGTGGCATCGTCACAAACGTCCCAGCCCAGGATGAGCTGGGGAAGGAAGGTGCGGTGTTCAGAGCTATGGCGGTCACCTCGTTTCCTGTTTCAGGTTAAGGAAAAAGAAAGGACGTTGCCATCCCTGAGTCTGGGAATTGCCTTTCTTTTAATGATGGGAGAGCAGCTCTTGTGAGCTGAGCTATAGGTTTTGTCCTTCCTGTTGACTCTGGGAGGGATAAAAAGTTAAAAAAAATCTTCTTAACATCCTTAATGACTAAATATCACACAGCAAATCTTAGAAATGTCTGGATGGAGGGGAAGGAAGGCAAGGACTTGATTCCAAATATTTCAACTGGGTATATACAATGTTGGTTTGGGTAGCTTTGAGGCTAAGTGTGTTAACATACAAAAAATCTTTTCATTATAAATCATTATAAATCCTTGGTGAAAGTTCAGGACATTCTTCTAAAACTTTTCTACTTTATGCAATATTTTACTCCCGTGCTGAGTACTTAGAATTGACAAGAGTTGAAATATGCAAGTTGGAGTTACTCTCATGAAGTAGGTCTCTAATTTTTATTGTCCTAATTGTTTTTAATTAGGTAAAGGAGTTGATATTATCATCACTTTGTAGAAGAAAGTAAAGCACCCCAGAGATTTTGACCCGATAGTAGTTACACAACGGGTTACCGGTGGAACTGAGCTAGACCATGGATTCCTGATTCTGGTCCAGCTCCTCTTACCAGGTAAGACTCCCTGTGGGACATCAGTACCTTGACAGATGATTTCAGGTATTCTCTATTGGTTTCCTATTCCTGCTATAATAAATTACCACGAACTTAGCGCCTTAAAGCAGTAGAAACCACCTTATAGTCCTGGAGATTGAAATTCCTAAAGTCAGGTGTCAGCAGGGCTGTGTTCTTTCTAGGAGCTGTGGGGGAGAGTCCTTATTTTTTCCAGTTCCTAGAAGATACCTGCTCTCCTTGGTTTGTGGTCTGTTCTCCATCTGCAAAGCCAGCAGCACAACATCTCCCTCCAGTACCCCCTCTGGTTTTCTTATGGCATCTCTTTCTCTGACTCCGAGCCTACTGCTTCCCTCACTGAAAGCACCCCTGTGATTACATCGTGGCCACTAGATCATCCAGTGTCATGTTCTCACCTCAAAATCCTTACCTCATATCTGAAAAGTCCTTTTTTGCCATGTAAGGTAAATATTCACAGGTTCCTAGGGCACAGGCATCTTTGGTGAGGGGGTTTTATTCTCTTCTGTGTATTCTTGGGGGAAAAAAAAAAGAGGTTGGTGGTTAGAGCTGACATTTGTTGAGACTTTCATATTTGTGAAGCACTTTGCTAAATTTTATGTGGATTATCTCATTATCATGACAATACTAAGGAATTCGGTTATTCTCAAACTGAGGCTCAAAGGTAAATGACTTGTTCAAGGTCACACTGCTGTGACAGTGCTAGAATTCAAACTCACATCTGTCTGATGCTAGAGCTAGAGTCCTAAGTTCCATGATATTAATATTCTGATATGTAAGGCAGGGGGTGTGGGTGCAAAATTTTCTAGATGAACTTAGCCAGCCTTATAGCATCTTACTATATTAGTGTTCTTCAGAACACTTTATGAAATGATGAACTTGGTGGCCTTGATAGCAGTGTTATCTGTGATGATGGCAATATTCTATATCTGCACTTTCCAATACTGTAGCCACCAGCTACCTGTAGCAACTAAGCCCTTGAAATGCTGTTAGGATAGCTAAGGGACTGAACTGTAAATTTCATATGGGGGTTGGTGCTGGGTGGCTCAGTTGGTTAAGCAACCGCCTTTGGCTCAGGTCATGGTGGAATCCTGGGATAGAGTCCTGGAATGGAGCCCCGCTTTGGGCTCCCAGCTCAGCAGGAAGCCTGCCTCTCTCTCTCCTTCTGCCCCTCCCCCTACTTGTGTGTGCTCAGACTCACCCTCTCTCAAATGCTTCTGCAAAGGATGTGCTTTTGGGTGGAAGATGACAGTAAAACAGGAATTTAGCTGTCATGAGAAAAGCCAGTGGAGATCTGTAGACCATCAAGTTACAGTCTTGGATACACTATCTCGGTTGTTGGTTAGCTGTGTCCTGTAAACATGGATGTCCTAGCAGAAGCATTCTCAATTGTTCAACAAGAATCTGTGAACTGGTGGTGCCTGGGTGCCTCTGTCATTAAGCGTCTGCCTTCTGCTCAGGTCATGATCCCAGAGTCCTGGGACCTAGTCCTGCATCTGGCTCTCTGTTCAGCGGGGGATCTGCTTCTCCCTCTCCTCTATGCTTGTGCTCTCTCTCACTATTTCTGTCTCTCTCTCAAATAAATAAAATCTTTTAAAAAAAATCTATGAAGCCATTCTATATAACTGTGGGTAAATCAGGGTATAGGACTAAGATCTTATAAAGTCTTTGAAGTCAATCTCTTTGGGGACACAGTATGTACTTTGATGAATGATTATCTGTCGTGTTACATAAGACAATACCAGTGGAAATGCAAAGCATGTACCAAGTTAATACTGTGGTCAATGGGGCTGACTCTTAATTTAGCTATGGAAAACCTTTTTTCAGATGAAATCTTAGGCAGGAGCCCAAAATTTGCAATAGATATAATGAAAGGTGTTCTGTTTGAAGCAGGAGTTGAGTGAATCATGGTCCTATTATCTGAGCTCTTTTCACTTACTATTGAGGTCCCTGAGGTGCATTTCTGAAATTCCAGAGTATATCAATCACTGACAGAATCTAGAAAAGAGGTTAAAACTCAGAGGCAGGAAGTTCCTGGGTTTCTCAGGGAAGGCTGCATGGGAGAAATGAGATGTGACACTTCCCAGATGACTTTATATGCATATTTTCAAATATATATTGTATGTAATTTTGTAGAGATGCCACCAGATGTCTTTGTAAATTTGCTTTCTCATATTCTGTCATAAATAACTTAGAACAATTGATCTACATCTTTGAAATGGCTGCTGAGTGTTCTGTCACATGTTTTTATGTGTTTGGGAGGAAGGGATTTTTGTAGGATTTTATGTCACTGATTGGAGTCAGGCCATTCCTGTCAACCTTGTGTATATTCCTTACTTTGGGAGGAAGGGATTTTTTTTTTTAAAGATTTTATTTATTTATTTGACAGAGAGAGAAAGATCACAAGTAGGCAGAGAGTCAGGCAGAGAGAGAGAGAGAAGCAGGCTCCCCGCTGAGCAAAGAGCCTGACGCAGGGCTCAATCCCAGGACACTGAGATCATGACCTGAGCCCAAGGCAGTGGCTTAATCCACTGAGCCACCCAGGCACCCCGGGAGGAAGGGATTTTTCTAGGATTTTATGTCACTGATTGGAGTCAGGCCATTCCTGTCAACCTTGTGTATATTCCTTACTTAGAACCAAACTTAGCAATTACCAAAGAGCCATTCTTGCCCATTAATGCCACATGATGCTGGAGATGATTGAACTGGGTTTAAATCTTGCTACAGTCATCTGCATTTCCTGTATCATGTGGGCATTGTGGTTACCTGGACAACTGAATATTGAATCTTGGAGTTCTTCACATTATCCATTGTAAGGTCTTTGCTCACTGAATCTTGAGCACTTCATTTCATGAAGTAACTAATTCAAAGTCATGTGGTCAGTAAGTGATAGGCCTAGGATTTGACCCCAGGTGGCCTATATTTGGCATTTGAGCTCCAAAACATTAATGTGTCTCCAAAATAAATTTTCTAATAACTGTAACCCTAGGTAATGAATTACCAAAGGGAGCTACAGGATCAGCTCCTGGGGAATTGTAGAAATTGTATAATAGACACAGAAACAGTTAGTTATTAGAAATAACTATTAGTTATTAGTCTATTAGTCTAATAATTAGTTATTAGAAATAACTAGTGAATTAGTTATTTCTCCTGTGATAACGACTAGAATCTAGAGATTTTCTCATTAGAATCTCCTTTCAACTGCAGTCCTGCTTTCTAGAAAACCGTTCATTTGGTGAAGACGCTGCCATATATTTATTTCTGCATATTTACAAACAAACTTATATATATACCCAGTTGTGAATGGGATCCTATTAGATTCCATCAGACAGAGCTCTGTTCAGAGTATTTATTATGATTATTATTTATTACTATTTACTTATTAATAAATACTATAAAATACCCAGTAACTTGTCTTTAGAATTAATACTTGACATAGTTCTTAAAATCAGACAAGTTTTAAAAAAAATTTGTTTTGTCTTGTTTTTTAAGCAAATTCTATGTACAGTGTGGGGCTTGGACTCACCTGAGTTATTAAGGGTGATCTGAAGGGTCGCCTGCTCTACCAACTGAGCCAGCCAGGTGCCGGGAGTCAAATAAGTTCTTGGTCTTGTTTTTTGACTTATATGGACAAACACCAATGAGTGTCATAAAGCCTCTACTCCATCAAAGCCTGATACTTTTTAATACATTTTGGCATGCTTACTGATGTCTTTTGCTATTTCATTTGTGCTGTGTTTGAGACCTGTACTTTGGTCACCACCGCAGTTTGATTTTTCCAGTTCCATCCATTTTTAGTAGAAGTTCATGTAATCATACAGTGCAGTAACTCAGCTCTACCAAGAGGACGCAGCTGCTGAGCCTGAAGGACTGTTGAGCACGCATCGCCCCCTGGTGGTAGCCGGAGGTACTGGCTCAGCGGATGGAAAAGAGCATGAACGTGATGCTTTCCGGGTGTTTGTTGAGTGCCTGTGACTGACTGACAAAAACAGGGGTGGCACGAAGGCGAGGGACTGTTGTTGAAGGGAACAAAGACAAAAAATACTTTTAATTATGATAAAGACATCCTATTATAGAGAGAGGAAAATGAACACTGAGCAAAAAACGTTAAAGATTCTTATGAGAGAGCAGGTGTACAGCCTTCTAAATTGTGCATTGAGGACCAGCAGCTTTGGTCTTCTTGGGAGCTCGTTAGAAATGCAGAACCCCAGGTCCCACCCCATAGCCACAGAGTCAGAACCTGCATTTACTAAGAACCTCAGCTGATTCATGTGCACCGTAAAGTGTGAGAAACGCTGGCACAGAGCACAAGTGTTGAGCTCTTGGACTTGGATTCAAATAGAGCTGGGCTGGGATCCCGGTTCTGCCAATCCCTAGCTGTGTGCCCTTGAACAAGTAACAGGTGCTTCGGCTTCCTCAACTGTAAGTGAAGAAGACATTGGATTATTCCAAGGCAGCCATCATCCCCGTCACTGTCAACATTGAATGAGGGCTCACACGTTCCAGGCACTGTTCTGAGCTCTTCTTAATGAGATCTTGAAGGCTGCCTGTCTGGTGAATGGTAAACGCTCTTCAGTGGAAAAAAGGCTGAATCGTGATGACTGTAATCCTCCTGCAGCACGGTGTTGGAGCAAGCAGGTGGAAGGGAAATGCCTCAACAGAAGACCTGAAGACTGCCGGGTTGGTAGGTGGGGGCCAGGGGCCGAGGCCTTGGAGGAGTTTAAGGGCTGAATTCTCAAACTTGACCCCTCTTTATTTGTGCTGCAAAAAAGATTATTTAAGAAGAAACCAGTCTTCATAATTCTTGCTTAATCCCATAAACAATAGGAAATCTGTTTAAAACAGTGGGTCTGAAACCTTTTGGTCTGAGGATTCCTTTACACTCTTCAAAATTATTGAGGCCCCCCCCCTTAGAGTTTTTTGTTGTGGGTTATATCTGTCAATATTGATCTTACTGGAGACTAAAAGCTGAGAAATTTTTAAAATATTAATTCATTTGATGATAGGTTAACATAAGTAATAGTTTTTTTGTAAGAAGTAACACTTTCTCTTCTTAAAAAATTTTAATTATTTTTAAAATTTCTTTTCAGTGTTCCAAAATTCATTGCTTATGTACCACACCCAGTGCTCCATGCCATGCATGCCCTCCTTAAAACCCACCACCAGGCTCACCCAACCCCCCCTCCCCCCTCCCCTCCAAAGCCCTCAGTTTGTTTCTCAGGGTCCACAGTCTCTCATGCTTCATCTCCCCTTCCAATTTCCCCCAACTCCCTTCTCCTCTCCATCTCCCCATGACCTCCGTGTTATTCTCTATGCTCCACAAATAAGTGATAATTAACTCTCTGCTATTTCACTCAGCATAATCTCTTCCAGTCCCATCCATGTTGCTACAAAAGTTGGGTATTCATCCTTTCTGATGGAGGCATAATATTCCCTTGTATATATGGACCATATCTTCCTAATCCATTCGTCTGTTGAAAGGCATCTTGGTTCTTTCCACATTTTGGCGACTATGACCATTGCTGCTATGAACATTGGGGTTCGGATGGCCCTTCTTTTCACTATATCTGTATCTTTGGGGTAGATACTCAGTAGTGTAATTGCAGGGTCATAGGGAAGCTCTATTTTTAATTTCTTAAGGAATCTCCACACTGTTTTCCAAAGTGGCTACATGAGCTTGCATTCCCACCAACAGTGTAAGAGGGTTCCCCTTTCTCCACATCCTTTTCAACAGTTGTTTACTGTCTTGTTGATTTTGGCTATTCTAACTGGTGTCAGGTGGCTTCTCAATGTGGTTTTGATTTGAATTTCCCTGATGGCTAGTATGATGAACATTTTTTCATGTGTCTGTTAGCCATTTATAACAACACTTTCTAAAAGAAGAAAATTCTAGTGAGCCGTGTGGAATATTGTATGTCTTTGCAAATCTCCTTAACGCCTGGTTCAATAGAAGAGAGCTGGATTCTCCTATCCGCTTCTCAGTCTGCTGAAGTATCATTTATCATGTAGATTCTAGGAAACTCCATTGTACACTCATGAAAGCAGGAGAGTAAGAAAGGCAAATAACATTTTAGTATTATTAGAAAAGGGTTTTGATCTCATGGGCCTCCTGTAAGGGTCTCGGGGACTCCCAAGAAACTGGTAGTTTAAAAGGTAAAAACATGTTCTTCATAAGCAAAGAGACATAGTTGAAGACAAACTATTCTTTGAGATTGATTAATCGCTTAATGGGCCAGAGCTCTGCTGGGACCCCAGGTTGTACTTATAATGCATGAAACAGTTTCTGTGAGCATTAGACTTCTCAGCTTTGCTAAATCGGTTTGGTTTTACATACCTGTGGGGTTTATTGTGTTTCTGCAGGGGTCTTTAACTGGGTGCACTTGGCAAATTACTTTTAGGTTTCCAGTTCAGCTGCAAAATATTTGACATTTTACATTTTTGGGCTGTTCAGCTGCTAGTTAGGAATGTGGTGATTAACTTGCAGGGTGGGATCCAAGCATTGCTTGGCTTTCCTGTCATATTTTATCTTCTAGAGGGTAGAGAATGGTGGTAAAAATAGAGCAGAAATCTCTAATTAAATATATGTTTTTCAAAATAGAACTGCTGGGATAGCCTGTTTGGCTCAGTTTGTGGAGCCTCTGACTCTTGATCTTGGGGTTGTGAGTTCAAACCTCACATTGGGGAGAGAGTTTACTTAAAAAATATAGTAAATAACACAATTGAGCTTTTGGAGAAGTGACAGACACTTCTCCAATGTGTGTTAAGTTGGAGTGGGCTATAAAAATCTTTGCATGCTGATTGGGAAGGTCTTGCAAGGTCGTGATCATGCTTTGCTTGGAGAGCTACGTTTGGCATGAATTCAGGGACAAAGAGCCTCTGGTGTTTGGCCCCTTTTCTGTGCCCGCTCCTTTGAGCCATGTTGGGACAAGAAGGTAAGCATCCAGTCTTTAGGGTGGCTAAGTGCAGTGTTGCTCATTAAACTTGAGGATCAAATTGATATGTGTTAAGTTTTTTTTTTTAAGGTTTTTATTTTTATTTATTTATTTCACAGACCGAGAGATCACAAGTAGGCAGAGAGAGAGAGGAGGAAGCAGGGCCCCCCCCAGCAGAGAGCCCGATGTGGGGCTCCATCCCAGGACCCTGAGATCATGACCTGAGCCAAAGGCAGACGCTTTAATGCACTGAGCCACCCAGGCACCCCGATATGTGTTAATCTTATTCAGGAATACCAGGGGAAATTATTTCAAATGGACTCTTTTGGGGGGGACCACACAAGACTTTGTTATGCAAATGTCACAATTCTGAATTTTCTTCACAAATCTTAACTGTGATAAGAGAGTGATTTGCATGTTTGGCTTGCGCGTTCACTTCTTAAACGGTTGTCTGTTAAAGTCAAATTCAGTTTGTATTTCTTTTTTTTTTTTTTTTAAAGATTTTATTTATTTATTTATTTGACAGACAGAGATCACAAGTAGGCAGAGAGGCAGAGAGAGAGAGGAAGGAAGCAGACTCCCTGCGGAGCAGAGAGCCCGATGCAGGGCTCCATCCCAGGACCCTGGAATCATGACCTGAGCCGAAGGCAGAGGCTTTAACCCATTGAGCCACCCAGGCGCCCCCAGTTTGTATTTCTTGAACACCTACCCTGTGATGCTAGAAGAAGTTCGGGAATATGGTGAAAGAGAATTTTGTTTTTGAGAGGCTGACCTAATAGGTCCAGGATAGACCCTGGTAGCTTTGTGCAGTTGCACGGATTTGCCAGCAGAGGGCGAGGGACAGCAGCATCTGGCTGCTGAGGCCACAAATGCTGTGTAACCCGTGCGAATTCTTTTTTTATATCCAGGATCTACAATGAACTCCTCAAACTCAACACACACAAAACAGACAATCATATCAAAAAATGGGCAGAAGATATGGACAGACACTTCTCCAATGAAGACATACAAATGGCCATCAGACACATGAAAAAATGTTCATCATCACCAGCCCTCAGGGAGACTCAAATTAAAACCACATTGAGACATCGCCTTATATCAGTTAGAATGGCCAAAATTAAAACTGTCATTTAAAAAAAAATTTATTTTCTGCATAACCGTATTCATTATTTTTGCACCACACCCAGTGCCCCATGCAATCCGTGTCCTCTCTAATACCCACCACCTGGTTCCCCCAACCTCACACCCACCCGTCAATTCAAACCCCTCAGATTGGTTTTCAGAGTCCATAGTCTCTCATGGTTCACCTCCCCTTCCAATTTCCCCCAACTCCTTTCTCCTCTCTAACTCCCCATGTCCTCCATGCTATTTGTTATGCTCCACAAATAAGTGAAACCATTCTAATACCTACGTAGGGTGTGGGCAGTAGAGATGTCTGTGAATTGGAGCAGGGTTCTGGGTTTCAAAGGACAAGGTTGCACTCATTGCTAGCTAATGGTTGCCTTGTATGAAGAAAGCCCCATTTTTGGTCAGATGTGCTTTTTCAAGAGAAGAAGGTCCAGATTTCTCTGAAATTTTCTGACTCAAAAATAGTTCTTAATTTCTTTTAAAGCATCATTCAGACAAAAACAAAAAACAAAAACCCCCAAACAAAAAAAAAACATGTTTGTGAGCTGAATTTGCCCTGTGGTCTGCCAGGACATATAGAATCCTAGGATTATAAATGGTTCAGACTTACTCCCTCTTTTTAGGAAAGGAAATTACCATCGTCTTTCTTTATAAGGGAGGAGAGTGGCATAGAGAAAACAAAGGTAGAGTTGGGGTGCCTGGGTGGCTCGGTGGGTTGGGTCGCTGCCTTCGGCTCGGGTCATGATCTCAGGGTCCTGGGATCGAGTCCCGCGTCGGGCTCCCTGCTCAGCGGGGAGCCTGCTTCCTCCCCTCTCTCCCTGCCTGCCTCTCTCCCTATTTGTGATCTCTCTCTGTCAAATAACTAAATAAAAAATATTAAAAAAAAACAAAGGTAGAGTTATTTTAATATTTCAGGGGAAAGTCATGCAGCTCTGAAGCATGCGGAAATTAAAATTTCAAGGTGATGATAAACTTTTGTTTTGGAATCCTGACATGGGAATTGAGCTACTAGTCAAGAATTCTTCAACAAATTCCTTTTTGAGTGTTTATCAGTATTTATAATTGCTAAATATCTCCAATATGTCTTCTGTTGTGGGGATGACCGCGCATTCTAGGTTTGTGGGATTGTTTGTCTCTGATGTATTCTGTCCTGTTGCCCCTGACTGTTTGCACCCATGTCAGTATGGTTTCTTGACTCACGACTTGGGGAGCGTGGTGACCCTCTGGCTGCTGCCCCAGTGTTGACCCTCACGTCCTGCTGCACCTGCCTCCTCACAGATCTGTCTGCGTTTACTTTGGTCTTCCTCCAGATGGTTCTTTGTTCTTTCAACCTGTGCAGCAACTCGAATTTGGTCAAGTTTTTCCTGCTTCTGTGTCCCTTTTTACTCTTGAAATGCTTCAGTGGCTTCTGACTACTCATTAGGTAAAAGTGAAAACTCTCTGCAGCCTGGCCCCTGCCTGCTCCCCTGATTGATCTTAACCATGTCTTCTGCTCTGCCCTCTAGCCACCTGGCCACGAATGTGTAGACCACATTTTCTTCTCTCAGCTTTGGAATAAAACTGTTTTAAACCCTGAAATAGAGCTTTAGTTAAAGTTGAAGCCACAAGCTGTAAGCTCTGTGGCACGCGATGAGAAAGGCTGAGTAAAGGGGATATTGACACAAGCATTTAAAAATTTTTTTTAAAAGATTTTATTTATTTGACAAAAAGAGATGACAGGAAGGCAGAGAAGGGGAAGCAGGCTCCCGCTGAGCAGAGAGCCCGATTCAGGGCTTGATCCCAGGACCCTGAGATCATGACCTGAGCTGAAGGTAGAGGCTTAACCCACTGAGCCACCCAGGTGCCCTTAAATTTTTTTTTTAAAGGTTTTATTTATTAGAGCAAGGCTTGATCCCAGGACCCCGAGATCATGACCTGAGCAACCCAGGTGCCCCAATACAAGTGTTTTTGAATTTGGGTTATTCTTGATCTTATATTTAGAGACATAAAGGAAAGGATAGAGGATAATGACACTGGAAAACATATAATTTGAATGAAATCTCTATTGATCATCTTTCCAGCATAAAGGTAAACTTCTAAGTGTTCACTTAATAAGGGCAAAGAACTTTTCTGTAATATTCAAGGGTTGGCTTAAAGAGTTATCGTCTTGGAAACAACTTGAATTTGTAAGGAAAATAGCATTTGTTAACAGGTTTCTAGAATATTGATCACTAAATTTGTGATATTAACCAAAGACCATGAGTTAACTAATCTTCCTATAATTAACCCAAACAATACATTTAAAAATAAAAACAAATATATATTATGAATCTTGGATCCGCTCTTCTGTTCCCAGTGGTAAAGATCAGCAGTGCCCTGTAGTATTTTCTGTGATGATGGAAATGTTCACCTTTTGTAGTGCCCAGTATGAAATGGGCTAATGCAATTAAGGAACTGAATACTTGATTGTGATTTTTAATTAAACTTTCAATTAAATTATTAAATTATTTAATTAGACTTTTAAATTTTAATTGGACTAGCCACATGTGCATGTTGGCTACTGCTATGGTCTGAATGTCTGTGTTTCCCCTTCCCCCCTTCCTGAACTCATGTTGAAACCCTAATTCCCAAGGTGATGGTTTTAGTGGAGACGGTGATTAGATTATGAGGGTGGAGCCGGCCCGAATGTGATTATTCCCATTACAATGAGAAGAAGTCTACCACCCAGAAGAGAGCCCTCACCTGACCATGCAGTGCCCTGATAACGGACTGCAGCATCCAGTCTATTTCTGTTTCTGAGCGTCCCAGTCTGCGGTATTTTGTTGCAACAGCCTGAACCGATGAAGACAGGTACCAGCTAAAGATGACTTGGTTGTTAAGAAAGTGCCCAGAAGACTTTGCTTCTTCAGGATTTACTTTTGCAAGTCACAATACATGGGTGATTTTACCAGGTGAATTTGAAAGTCTTGTGTGAACATGTTATTCTGGCATCAGGCCTGTGCATGCCCACTGCCAGGAAGAGTCTTTCCCTCTCTTTCCCAAGCTGACTTGTCGTCCTTCTTCAGGTCTTTGTTCAAGCACGTCTTCTTCTGGGAAACTTGGTCTGATATTTCTTGGGAGACCCAGTCTCCTTGAACAGCACCAGCTCTTCCCCGCCCCCCTGTAAAAACATGTGCTGGGAGGCATGGCCGAGAGGCAAAGAAAACGTGAGTTCACTGGACAGGTGGCAGTTGCTTTGGGAATAACTGTGCTGAACCCGGAGATGACACAGGAGGTTTTCCATTTGCGGTGGCAGACGGGGGAGTTGCTGCCTCGCACTGTTGTCCTAATAGAGACTTTTGGGGAACAGGGGGACGGAAGGTGGAAGATGGGAGACTTAGGACGTGGGAAGATGCGGTCCTTCCGAAACAGTGGAATTGCTGAGGCTGGTCCAATGCCTCGTTGAGAGCGGGGAGGCTGACTTACTATGATTCCAACCTGCGCGGGCGAGGCTTTCCAGGTGTGCACAGAGAGGATGTTGATGGTTGGTACTTCAGGGTTGGGGTTTTGCCAAATCGGGAGCAAAAGAGGTCAGACACGTTGGAATCAGGAAAAACTGCTCTTCGTTTCTGCTCTGTTGTTGAGACATCTGGGGCTTCTCGCTGATTTGGCTAATACATAATCTGAACTTGGTGAACGTGAGTTGACTGCGGATGTGAAATCTTGGTGACAGACTCGTTTGATTCCCTTGTATCTGTTGGTTGGGGGAGGGGAGTCCACAAGAGCAGCAGAGTATGTAGGTCCCGCTCTCCTCCCCGGCCCTTGGCTGACTCAGGATGGAATTGTAGGGCATTGCTCTTGCCACACAGGAGAAACCTGATGTTACGTCATCTTTGTGACATCCATTCGCCTCCCTCTGACTTAGAAATAGTGATGGTGAGAGACAAAATGCTTCTGACAGGGGAAGTGAATGAACCTGACTCTCACCTTTGGGAACCTAATGATTCAGTGACGACAAAGCCCTGTAGATATCTCATCCGGGATTCCTATTTATCTAGAAGGAGCCATGCTCATTGCCTGCTGGGTGGTTTCTGGCGGTCAGTCCGCAGGTGTGGTGTGTGTGATGGGGCAATCCGGCTGACAGTGTAGGTAAGGGTCCCCTGGGGAGGTGGTTGCTGAAACAGGCCAGGCCTTCTGTGGCTGCATCAGGGCAGCTCAGTGAGAAACAGCTCCGTGGCACCTGAGCCCCTAAGCCCTGCCAGCTGCTGCTTCCTCAGGCTCTGCCTCGTTCTCTTGTTTTCATTTTAAAAAAAAAGATTTTAATTATCCATTTGAGAGAGAGAGCAATAAAGCGAGCCTGAGCAAGGGGAGCAGCAGAGGGAGAAGCAGGCCTCCCGCTGAGCAAGGAACCCCATGCGGGGCTCAATCCCAGGACCCTGAGATCATGACCAGAGCCAAAGGCAGAGGCTTAACTGACTGAGCCACCCAGGCACCCCTCGTGTTCATTTAACAAGAATGATGTCCTTTTACTTTAAATTATTTCTTAGATGTATAGATACAATGAATGAATTCCAAAACATGAAATAGGAAGGAGCTGGGTTTTCCTTGGTCTTCTGTGTGTGACTGCAGCCTCGCCCTCCTTTCCCGGAGATGATGACTGAAATTAGTCGAGTGTGTATCTCTGTACACTGTTGGATTTGGCTTCTGCATTGCTAAGGATTTAGATTTGGCTGCCTATGATAGGGAAACTCAAATAAAAATAGCCTGAGTAAGTCGGACGTTTCTTTGTCACATAAGGAAAGTCTGGATGCAACAGTCCAGGCTTGCACGGTGTCATCAGGGACCCAGGCACCTGTCTGCCAGTCCCTGTCCATTCTCTCCACCCTCAGGGTCACCTCCTGGGCCAATATGGTGGCAAGAGCATTATTTCATTCTCTCCACATCCAAGGCCAGATGGGGAAGGAAGGGGGGTTCTTACTTGTCCTTATTTCTGATTACAGCTCATTGACCTGAATTTAGTCATTAGGGCTATATTGACTGCAAGAGATGCTGGGAACTGTAGTCTCTCAGGCAAATTTATTGCTATAATAAGTAAAGTCACAATTCTGTTATGAAAAAACAGCAGAGGAGGCAACTGGCAATTCCGTCAGGCAAACGTATGTATATGAAAGTAGGTAGCATTATTTTTATTGATCATATCACACATAGGATTTTTCATCTTATTTTTTCCTGAAACAATATGTTTTAGAAATCATAACCTGTTAGGACACACGGGTCTGTGTTTTGTTCATGGTTGCGTAGTATTCCACATCACCAAAATACTGTGCCTGGTTGAGCTCTTTCTCCGGGGGAAATCACTTAGGTTCTCTTCAGCTTTTCACTATTACTAGTGTGGCACAAACACCCTCAGATGAGGTTTCTTGTGCATATTTGCGTGTTTCCTTAGTCTATTCAGGCTGCTGTAACAAAATCTGCAGACTGGGTGGTTTACACATGAAAGGTACTTATTGCTCACATTTCTGGAGGCTGGAAGTTCAGGATCAGGGGCAGCACGGTCTGGTTCTGCTGTGGGCTCTCTTCCAGACCGCAGACTCCAGACACCTTGCTGGGTCATCATGTGGTAGGCAGAGCTGGGGAGCTCTGTGAGGTCTCCGAGGGCACCAAATGCCTTCATGAGGGCTCTACTTTCACGACCACACCATGGATGACCTCCCGGAGACCCCACCACCTAACACCATCACAGTGGGTGGAAGGATTCCAACATGTGAATTTTGGGAGGATGTAAGCCTTCACACCCTAGCAGGTGTCTTCTGGAAGACAGCTTGAGAAGCGAAATCGGTGAGTTGAACTTGATGCACGTTCACAGGGTATCCAGTAAGGCCGGGTTTGCCTCTGAGCTGGCTATCCAGTCTTCCTCTCTCTGTAGGGGGGGGTTCTGCCTCGCTTACCTTTGCCTATACTGGATGTTAAATTTCTGGAAAGTTTGGAGCCCCTTATACTGGCCTCAAAGAAATGCCTGTTGAGACTAAAGATTTTGCCGGTAGATCGGTAAATTAGTTTTTATCTACAACTCCAAACTTCTTGTCTATTAAGTAATTTTACCACTAACTTTGCTTCAGTTTTGAGCTGCCTACCCGCATCTGGGTCATGGGGGCAACAGGATTTGTATTGATCAGAGAACTCTGTGTCCTGAGAGCCTGTTAGTACCAGCTCATGCTTACTGAGCATTTCCTATATGCTTGACATGCTTATGTCCAAAGATCTTACGTATTTTTTTGACCTCAGTAGATAGGGACCTTCCTCCCCACCTCCAAAGATGGGGAAAAGGACATATCAAGGAGGGGAAGTAACTTGGCCAGTGTTTCCCAGGGAGAAATGGCAGTGTTGGGATTCAAACCAGTCTGGCTAAGATCTCTTACCCAACCTGAAATGCTGCACAAACCTTGGCCATTTAATATTTTAAACACAAGCATTTTGACTGTCCCTATATGCACAGCACTCTGATAATGAGCGTTGTGGATGCTGTGAGTAGGGAAAGGTACAAAGGAGTGAATGGGAGGGTTAAGGGCCATGCAGACAACCCTGTCCTTGCTTTCAGGGCCAGCTCCTAGTGGGGAAGAGAGTGGAAGACTCAGCTAGTACTTACCGGAGCACCTTCTATCAATATGGACCTCATATTGCTTAGTGAACACTGTGTGCTAGGGCATTTCCTGGGCAGGTGAGGATCTCTTTGCATGGAAGGGGGTAGGTCGTGGCAATTTCTGGAGAACCCATGTAGAACCCATGCCCCTGTATCCAAGAGCCTCCTACCCGCCTCTTTCCTCTGCCTTTGTCTCACATGCAAGGAGAGGCCTTTCAAAAATGGAAATCATACGGTGTCCTTTTACTCTGACACTTTCTTGCTAGAATATGCTTGAGGTTCTCATCTCAAGATCTTTACCTATGCTTTTTCTCTGGAATGCCATTCCTGGAGATCTTCTCAAGGCAGGCTTTGGGTCCTTGGAGGAAGGTGTTTTCTCCCCGGTTCTGTTATCCCAGTGACAGCCATGCGGCCCCTCTGCCTCTGACCTCCTCTACTTCCTGGAGGGTCCTCACCCGCAAGTCCTCATGCATCGCCGGCGTGTCTGCCCCATAAGGACACCTGAGTCCTTGTTCACATTCGCATCCCTACCTGGAACAGAGTATGACACAGTGAATGGTGCTTGCGTGAATGAGGAATGTAGAGGGTCAGGCAGATCAAGGTGTAATTTATTTGCAGCTTGGTTCCTTGGAACAAGCTTTTTCCTTTGAGGTGTAGGGGAAAATGAATATGTAATAGGCAACTGCTATGTGGCAAATAAATATGCAGTTTGACCTATAGGATCTCAGGCGAAGCTCACCATAATGCGTTGAGGAAATCGTTTCCCTCGGGTGTATGGGGAAGCTGAGGTAATGGGCATAGTCAGGACCAGAGCCCCCATCCCCACCCCCACCCCCAACCAAGCTCTGGCCCTTCTCACTGCTTGGGAACTCAAGATTTCTAGGGGGTTTCTACTTCTTTGACACTACCCAGTTGGGTTCCTTAAAGATTCATGAACAAGGGGCGCCTGGGTGGCTCAGTGGGCTAAAGCCTCTGCCTTCGGCTTG
Organism: Neogale vison; assembly: GCF_020171115.1. Classification (NCBI taxonomy): domain Eukaryota; kingdom Metazoa; phylum Chordata; class Mammalia; order Carnivora; family Mustelidae; genus Neogale; species Neogale vison. The sequence continues at coordinate 233,366,274 of NC_058091.1, read as the reverse complement.
GGTCATGATCCCAGGGTCCTGGGATCAAGCCCTGCATCTGGCTCTCTGCTCAGCGGGGAGCCTGCTTCCCCCTCTCTCTCCGCCTGGCTCTCTGCTTACTTGTGATCTTTGTCTGTCAGATAAATAAATAAAATCTTAAAAAAATATTCATGAGCAAGTAGTGCCTCCAATAAAAAAAATAAAGGTGAGGGTCTCAGAACCAAATCCCTTTGGGAAACACCGGCACAACTGTATCCTACTTTCAGCAAAAAGCAATTACTCTCTTCTCCCTTGTGTTTGGATCTTAGTCAATCAGCTATTTTTACCTTTTAAAATAGAAGCAAACAAAGTAGTCCTCAGTTTTCTTGGTATCCTTACGGCGGGTGGCATGGTATCTGCCTTCCTAAGTTCCCAATCTGCCCAGTTTTGCCACTAAATAAATTCTGTTAGACCGGCCTGACTTGGCAGGAGACGACACATTATGTCGGTGTATTTAAAAAGTGGGTAATTCATTTGTTAAATGAATACGGCAATTATTAATTTCAATTTATCCTGTTTATTGGGAACAGCTGTTCATTAACATTTATTTAACTGCTAATTCTAGAGCCAGACTAATTACCTCAAACACAGCGCTGTGGTGTTCTGTACGGAGCAGCACGCCTAACTGCCCTGCCTGCCAGAAGACAAAAATAGTGAGCTCTCGGGGCTGCTGTTCTGCAGGTGACCAGGTGGGGGCTCTCCTCAGTCGGAGTTCAGACCCTGTGCCACAAATTTGTCCTCAGGGCAGAAAAGCCACCAGATGCTCTCAGGGCACAGTGGCAAATTGTCTCTAGTGGCCAGGCAGGCAAAAAAATAAAATAAATAAAAAAAATTTAAAAATTAAAAAAATTAAAAAAAAAACCCATAAAATAAAATATAAATGGTAAGGTTTAAGAACTCAAACAGCATCACTGGCTACATACTTTTGATTGACATAGAGCTAGAGAAATGTTCCTTAATAGTGAAAAGACAAGCATGGTGATAAATGGACCTTGATCCTCAGTCTGAAATTCATAGGACTGGTGGGAGTTGAAGCAAACTGGAGAGTGTCCCCCTGGAGGTTGGGCAGCGGTTTGAGAACTTCTTTCCAGAGGAGCTGGTTGGGAGTGTGGGCCCCAAACAGTCAGCTCTTTTAATTTTTCAAAAGCAACTGGTTATACAGACTTTTATGTGAAATCTCCCCAAGTTTAGATGTTAGCTCAAATGGCAAAGGAGTACATAGTATATAATAAAAGAATATGATTGTGGCTTGAGGCTTAGCTGTTTGTAGATTTTGGATGAAGGCTGTCCCAAGATTTGTTTTCTCTGCAGGTAATACTCAAGTGACTGGTGAGAGTAAATCTAATATGATTTTTCAATCATTTCTTTGGTCTCACTACAAATATTCATTTTAAGCAAAATTGTTAACCTGTCTGTACTTTATCATCCTTGTTTGTGAGACGAAAGAATAGTTTTGTTTTGATTTTTTTTAGGTCTAAATGAAATTTTCATGATCTCCAACTTTAATAGGACTTAAAACTATGTAAGAAACATGCAGTTTACAGGATAAATTTCTTTGCTTTTCTTTCTATAAAAATAGTAAAATTTTCATGTAGGAGCCATTTTGCTTTGGACCTTTTTCTTTTTTGGTCTCTTTTATAGACAAATCCTCTTGGCCACCGTCAAGAGGACCTCAGCTACAGTGTGTATGAGGATTATTCAAGGTCCTTGTAAAAAGTGCAGGTGCCAAGCCTTCTGGGGTTCTGATTATGTACTTTCGGCATCTGGTGGTAGGCACCCCCAGTGGCTCTGGGCCAGAGGGTCCCTGGAGCAAGCTTTGACAATCTTGTGCTTGGTACTGGTGTCCATCACCTTCTCTGTCCCCATACTCCTCCCTCATGTGGATGAAAATGCTAAAATCCACATTCTCCTATCTCTCTGGCCATTCGGATTCTTGATGGAATTTCAGGTGCTGGCCAGGGGATGACCTTGAGATTTTGAAGGTAGTAGGGAGGCAAAGACCATTCTTTTTGTTTGCCCTCAGGTTTTTGTGCTGCCAATAAATGTGAATGTTGGTAGCAGCTGGACTCCATGTTCACTCTTTGTTCTTTTCTTCTGTTATCTGGCTTCAGCTGTGGTGGTAACCATGGAAACAGCTACGGCTTGGTAGTTCCCTGGCAATCATAGTTCCTGCTCTCTGGATCATGGTTGTGATAGCTGATCATCTTCAGAGCAGAACCTCTTGGAGTCCGTATAAGTTAGGTTCTGCTGGGTAACAAACAAACCTCAAAATCTTAAGTGGCTTATCACAACAAAAGTTTGTTTCTTGTTTATGCTCTGTGCCCTGTGTAGATTGGCGAGGGCTGTGCTTTGTGTCTTCTCACTCTAATCTTTAGACAGTTGAGGTAGCCATCAACTCAGTGTTGGCTGGGTGCCATGATAAAGGGACCAAGGGGGTGGAGGGTTGTTGTCCTGGAAATTAGCTGCTCTGACCTGGAAGCAATGCTTGTCTCTTACTCTTTAAGAAATCAGTGATCAGAGCTGTTCCCAGGTTTCACTAACCATCAAGGGGCTAGGAAGTGCTCTCTGAGATGGAGAGCTGAACTCCTTGGTGAGCAGGACTTAAGATTGTCTAGAGGCAGCCCTTTAAATTACATTTAGCTAACTCTTTGAGTGATTTTTCTTTTCCAAACATCTAATCCCTGAATTCGATTTCAGACTTTTCAAGATACCTCGAGTGGTTTTTGTTTTCTGCACCACTTTCTGACCAGTAAATAAATGCCACCAGTTTCTGACCAGTAAATAAATGCCACCTTAAAAAAATAAAAAAATAAATGCCACCTTACGCTTATTCTATCCCTACTGTGTATAATCATGACACACATATACTATCCTGAATTTGTATTAGTTTACATACTATATTAAATATATTCTTTGAAAATGCTTAATCCCATAGTGTGCTTACCTTTGTTATTTCCACCTTAATCGTCTCCATTACTTAAATGCTTTTTCTTATGTTTGTATAACTATGGCATATATACCGTCCATCAGAACTCTGGATTTCCAGAGCCCCTCCCCTCTGTGCATAACCCCTTTAGCAACCTTTCAGCTCAAGCCCCTGTGACCTCACTTCACAGAGGAGCTCTACACTCTCTGTCCAGCCAGTATAGTCTGATAGTTGGAGGGTAGCCCCTGGAGCAAGCTCTGCCATTTCTAGTAGTGTGACCCTTGGAAACTTCTCAATCTCTCTATGTCTCATTTTTGTGTGTATAAACTGGAGGTATTTTCTGTATAAGAGAGTTCTTTGAGCATAGATCTTTTAGAATGGCCTGGCTCATGATCAGTAAATTTTACTCAATTACACATTGTCCAGTGTTCAAAAATACAGGAGACAGAAATGATCCAATAGATGGTTTGGTTGTAGCACATAGTCTGAACATAGGTTGTCTTTTACTGACATAGGTATATTCTTTTTTTTTTTTAAGATTTTTTTATTTGATTTATTTGACAGACATCACAAGTAGACAGAGAGGCAGGCAGAGAGAAAGGGGGAAGCAGGCTCCCTGCTAAGCAGAGACGCCGATGTGGGGCTCGATCCCAGGACCCTGAGATCATGACCTGAGCCGAAGGCAGAGGCTTAAGCCACCCAGGCACCCTGACATAGGTATATTCTTGTAGTTATCTTTGCACCTCAAAGACAAAGTCTTAGCTAATTGCTAGTATGTCTCTTACTACCTCATTCATACTGAGGAATAGTTAAATGAGTGAATGAAGTTTGAAAAACCCTGATCCAGTCCATTAGCATACTTCTACCTTCTCCACAATTCTGGGGCCTCTTTAGTGAAGAGCTTATTCATCCCCATCCAAAGTTTGTTAAGTTTTGTAGTTTGTAGTTTTTCTACAGCAAAGAGGGCTCAAGAGTGAATGTTGATCAGGAAGCACCTTTCTTATACTGATACCCAAATTAACAGGTTTTGATGATTTATTGGTTTGCTCCTAGGCATACCCCTTACTAATAGATTAAGTTGATCTTTTGTTTCCCTCAAAGCTCAACTCTCTTTCCTCTCTCCCTTGTTTCTGTTAGTGGTGCCACTGTTTTCCTGGGTAAGTTTTGTCTCAGGATTGGTTGCCTGGAAAGAAAAATTTTTAGAAATCTGAAAAAAAAATAGATTGGAGATCAGTCATTATCTTCCTTGGATATAGATTAGGCAGAAGTGGGCCAACTTGATCAATTCCTTAGCTAAAATCACACTGGACATTCAGTTTCTTTTCTTTTTTTTTTTTTTAAAGATTTTATTTATTTATTTGACAGAGAGAGATCACAAGTAGGCAGAGGCAGGCAGAGAGAGAGAGAGGAGGAAGCAGGCTCCCTGCTGAGCAGAGAGCCCGATGTGGGACTCGATCCCAGAACCCTGAGATCATGACCTGAGCCGAAGGCAGCGGCTTAACCCACTGAGCCACCCAGGCGCCCCTGGACATTCAGTTTCTTATCTATGATTTTATTTCCTCCATTAAATCTTTCTGGGGTATATTTCTTCACTTTCCCACTGGACAATTTCTACTTCACATGAAGACCTAATGAAAACCTTATGTTTCTTCTTTTTTTAATGGCAGTTTTATATTATAACAAAATCAAGAGAAAGGTACATAGATTTCCCATCTATGCACTGTACCCATACATGTATAGCCTCTCCCATTATCAACAATCCCCACCAGAGTGCGTATTTTTCACCACAGATGAACTTCCACTAATTATAACCCCTTGAAGTCCAGAGTTTACCTTAGGGTTCACTCTTGGTGTTGGACGTTTTGTGGGTTTGGATAAATGATTAATGCCATGTACCCATTATTATATTATGCAAAGTATTTTCTAAAATTTCTAAATTTCTAAAAATTCCTTTGTGTTCCACCTGTTCACATGCCTCCCCTCAATCACTGGGCTTTTTATTGTCTCTGTAGTTTTATCTTTTTTTCCCAAGAACGTTAGACAGTTGGAATTATAGAGTATGATTTTTTTTAAAGTAGCCTTTTCAAATTGGCTTCTTTCACTTAGAATTATGCATTTCAGTTTCCTCCATTTCTTCTCATGGCTTGATTGCTCATGTCTTTTTAGTGGATAAGAGTTCATTGTCTTGATGTACCAATGTACCTACTCAACCTACAAGGATGTCTTACTTGTTTCCAAGTGTTTGAAATTATGAATAAAACAGTTATGAACATCCAAGTGCAGGTTTTGTGTATAGATAAGTTTTTAGCACCTTTGGGTAAATACCAAGGTTGTGTGATTGTTGGATCATATGGTAAGAATATGTTTAGTTCTAAAAGAAACTTCCTTTTTTGACAACTTTGGAAACTGTCTTCCAAAGTAGTTGTACCATTTTGCATTCTCTCCAGCAACATATGAGGGTTAGATTTTTAATTATTAGGTTTTTAATATAATTAGATTTTTGTGTATAGATGTGTTTTTAAAACTAGACTGGGCTTTATGGATGGCAGGGGTGAACCACATCTTATTGTCATCTGTATAATCTTCATTGTCTTATTCATCGAGGCTTGAACACTAACACTGGATTTGAGAATTTTTGTCCTTCAGTTGGTTGGCATGCGAAGGATGGGTCTAGGGACATAAATAGTTCCCCGTTAATAATGAGGTTCAGAGACTTTGCAATTTCCTAGGAAGGAATGCAGATAGGGCAGGTTGGATAATTGCCTGACAAAAGTTTTCCTGTCTACCTACCCATCCCCTCTTGACCTGGGTGCCAATTTGTCAAGGGCGGATGCTCCAGGGGCCCGGAGATCCGTCAACCACAGAGCTTTGCAAAAAGGTGCCTGGCGATTTGCCAGAAGGTGTGTCTAGAGTGACTGATCCTAAACAGGAAGTACTACCTATTGGCTGTTGAACTATTGCTATGCTGTGGGTACTTGCTAACAAGCTTAAGATTGGTGGATGCATATCGCTGTCTATGCTGATTGGCTTAGCTCCCCTATATAAGCGATGGCCATAGGAAATAAAGGGCTCTTTTTTGAAACCCAACTGGATGGAGGGTCGTTATTATCGCTGCTGGACGGCGATAGATGGTGGCCCGCACGGGGACCCTAGAAGCTCAAGGTGGGCTTCGTGGGCTTGGACTCCAGCGCGCCCGACTCCACCCCGGACGGCGCGCTGCTCATCGCCGGCTCCGAGGCTCCCAAGCGTGGCAGCATCCTGAGCAAGCCGCAGGCGGGAGGCGCGGGCGCGGGGAAGCCCCCAAAGCACAACGCCTTCTACCGCAAGCTGCAGAATTTCCTGTACAACGTGCTGGAGCGGCCCCGCGGCTGGGCGTTCATCTACCACGCCTACGTGTTCCTGCTGGTCTTCTCCTGCCTTGTGCTGTCGGTCTTCTCCACCATCAAGGAGTACGAGAAGAGCTCGGAGGGAGCGCTCTACATCTTGGAAATCGTGACCATCGTGGTGTTCGGTGTGGAGTACTTTGTGTGGATCTGGGCGGTGGGCTGCTGCTGCCTGTACCGCGGCTGGAGGGGGCGGCTCAAGTTAGCCCGGGAGCCCCCTTTCTCCGTTTCTAACAGTGCACTGAGGTAAGTGACGAATTTATTTAGAAGAAAATTCTGGCCAGAGAAGTTTTAGGAAAGTTCATTGTTTTAGTGACGATAACAACGTAAGTTCACTGGTGTTAGTGACGATCTTGAGAAAGCTCACTGTTTTAGTGACGATAGCAGACTAGTCTTTTCTTTGCTTCTTGACTATTTATTTCTGATATACTATGGGTTCAGAGGTCTCAAGAATACATATGGAAGGGCCTCTGCGGGAGTTGCTAAAAGCAAATGGAACTCCTTTGAAAATGAGAACTGCTCGGGCGTTCTTGCGCACCGTAGAAGGAGTCAGCCCTTGGTTCCTAGATGAAGGATTATTAAACATTCCACAATGGGAACATTTAGGGGAGGATCTTAGGAAGGTTGATAAAGAGAAACCCCTTCCATCTGGCACACTTGCTATATGGGCTCTCATACGATCCTGTTTGCTTAGCCCCAAACCCCCTGAGATTGTAAAAGAAAGCCTACAAGTAGGGGAACAGGTCTTGGAGGAAGTAAAAGAGGAACGATCGAAGGCCTCAACTATAGGGACCTCTTCAGAAGAGGAAGAAGAGCTTTCGGGGATGAGTTAGCAAAAAAATTAAGCAACTTATCTTGTGAACCGTTGCAGCCTTCAGCTCCCCCACCTTATAATCCTGAAATAAATTGTAGCTTCCCAGGAGCCTGCTCGCACAATAGACATGACGTCACTGATTGGAATTCAATAGGACGACAGTTAGGCTTAGCCCTACCAGTCTTTCAAGATCAGCAAGGGAATCGCATGCACCAGCCATTAGATATTAAACAAGTAAAACAACTAAAAGAAGCAGTCATGTCTTATGGCCCTCAGGCTGCTTATACTATTACCTTACTCGAGACTCTCGCAGAACAAAACCCAACACCTTTAGACTGGAGTAATCTAGCGCGAGCTTGCTTGTCTGGAGGGCAATATCTTATGTGGAAAATAGCAAATCAGGATAACTGTACGGAAACTGCTTGCCGTAATGCGGGAGCTGGGAATGGAGCTTGGAATTTAGAAATGCTGACTGGTACAGGACAGTTTTCGGGAAATCAAAATCAGATCAATTTTCCACCTGCAGTGTATTTGCAAATTGCTACTGCTGCCGCTAGGGCGTGGAAAACCATACAAGGCACAGGTGATTTACAGGGTCAATTGTCAAAAGTTATCCAGGGAAATAATGAACCACATGCAGATTTTGTAGATAGACTTATCCAAATGGCATCTAGAATTTTTGGGGATGTTGATCAGGCTATGCCTCTGGTCAAGCAATTAGCCTATTAAGGTTACCTATTAAGGGCTACCCAGAGGCCATAGCTGAACTAATTCTGAAAGCCATCAAAATAGCCACCCTTTCCTTTGGGACGTCACCCGCGTTGATCATCACACCCTACATCCCTGCCCAACTTCAATTCTTGAGTAACTCCTCCTCTAACTGGGCCATTATCATGACTAGTACTACTGCTAAATTTGACAATCATTATCCCTCCCACCCTTTATTGCAATTCTGGAAAGAACATCCCATAATTTTCTCAAGGATAACCAGCCAAAAACCTATTGATAACGCCCCTGTGGTGTTTTCTGATGGTTCCAATAATGGAACTGGCGCCTTTATGGCAAATGGGAAAATTAATACATTTTTGTTTCCCACTACCCCTGCTCAACATGTGGAATTATTAGCAGTCACTGAGGTCTTCAAGGCATTCTCCTTTTGCCCCTTCAATTTATTTTCTGATAGTAAATATGTAGTATATGTACTATCTCTGTTAGAAACAGCAGGAACTATATCTATTAGCTCTTCTGTACATACCTACTTAAGAGCACTACAAGTTCTTATTTGGAACAGAAAGCATCCTTATTTTATAGGGCATTAAGAGCACATTCTAACTTACCTGGGCTCCTCTCGTTGGGAAATGCCCTGGTCGATTCTGCTACTAAAGATCCATATATATTTAACTCTATAGAAGCAGCAAAAACCTTTCATGAGAAATTCCATGTGAACGCGTCTACCTTAAAATTAAAATTCAAACTTACTAAAGCTGTAGCTCACGATATAGTTAAATCCTGTGAACGCTGTGTCTCCTTACTCCCTCAACCTTCTTTGGGAGTCAATCCAAAGGGGTTACTCCCTAATCACATATGGCAAATGGACGTAACACATATGCCCGAATTTGGACTCTTAAAATACGTTCATGTTTCCATTGACACTTTCTCTGGATTTATTACGGCCTCCTTGCATTCTGGAGAAAAAACTAAAGATGTTATCGCACATTGTTTGCATTCATTCTCTGTTCTAGGGATACCAAAACAATTAAAAACAGACAATGGCCCTGGATATACCTCTACTACATTTAAACAATTTTGTGCTACATTTGGAATCACTCATGTCACTGGTATCCCCTACAATCCCCAGGGTCAAAGCATAGTGGAACGTGCCCACCTAACTATTAAAAATACCTTATTTAAGCAAAAAGGGGGAATAGGAGATACATTCCGATCCCCAAGAGACAAACTATCCACTATCCTCTACATTTTAAATTTCTTGAATGTGGATAAAAACCAGCGTACTGCCGCCGAAAGACATTGGTGCACACTAGGCAATTCTCAACCTGAGGTTCTTTGGAGGGACCTTCTGTCGGGTCAATGGAAAGGCCCAGACCAAGTGTTAATCTGGAGCCGAGGCTCTGTTTGTGTCTTTCCAGAGAACGCTCCATTCCCTATTTGGGTCCCTGAACGGCTAGGCTAGTCAAGCCAGTCTTACACTCGGCACCAAAAGAGGCAGAAGCCCAAAAGGACGACAGCCATGGTGACGATAATCCGGATGATGATGATCCACGCACTCCTGACCATGACATCAGGACAGACCCTTTGGGCCATTGTTAAAGCCTGGCCCTATCCACTCCCTTTAACGTCTTCCTCTGCTACTTACCCCGCTCTCTTAACTACTAATTTATTATATAACTCCTCTTAAAAGCACAACTTTTCCCAAACGTTTGAAACAAGTGTTGAAGTGCAAACTTGTTCTAAAAATATCATGTTTATGCCTACTCCTGTTTGTATTCGCCCCCCCTTTTATGTTTCTTGTCAGTAACAGTACAACCATTTCTAATAAGTTGAATTGTATGTCAAACACTTGCTTCCTTACACCATGTTGGAATGCTACAGGCTTTTCATTTACTATGATAATGCGTATTCCAGTGTTTTTGCCTATGCTCGTCTCTGTCCCAGAGGGAGACCTTCCAGTTTTGCTGAGACATAAAAGAGACTTTGGTATCACCGCTGCCGTGGTGACAGCTGTTGCCACCTCCGCTGCTGCCGCCGCTGCCGCTGCTACTGCACTTGCCGTTGCTATTCCTATAGCCAAGGAGATTAATCAACTGTCTACGAATACCGCAGAAGCTCTACAAACCCAGAGTGAAATTAATGATCGTCTTGCTGCAGGTATTCTTTTTGCTAATCAGCGGATTGACTTGCTATAAGAACAAATGGACATTGTAATACAACTACTGACTGTAGGATGGGGGAAGCAATGGTTTGGGTTCTTATCCATGGGTGGATTGCTGATATTCGCTGTGGTGTGTTGCTTATGGTACATTTGCCCCATGATGAGGATTCGTAAAAGAGATACCACTGCCATCAAACAAGCTCTGTTATCCATCGAGTTCGGACAGTTGCCCCAGGTATGGCTCAGTATGCTGGATCGGTAGTCAAAGACGGGTAAGATCGTAGGCGGAATATACCAACCTAAGACAGGACATGATCCTATAAGCATCATGATCCAATGACGGGTAAGGATATTCTTGGCCTTGCGACAACCTAAGACTGACACGACCCCTGCTGAGTCTTTCCTTCTACCATAAAACAAAAAGGGGGAACTGTGAGGGCGGATGCTCCAGGGGCCCGGAGATCCGTCAACCGCAGAGCTTTGTAAAAAGGTGCCTGGTGATTTGCCACTGTGTCTAGAGTGACTGATCGTAACCAGGAAGTACTACCTATTGGCTGTTGAACTATTGCTATGCTGTGGGTACTTGGTAACAAGCTTAAGATTGGTGTGGATGCATATCGCTGTCTATGGTGATTGGCTTAGCTCTCCTATATAAGCGATGGCCATAGGAAATAAAGGGCTCTTTTTTGAAACCCAACCAGATGGAGGGTCATTATTATCGCTGCTGGACGGCGATACCAATTCATATTCTTTGCTTCTCAGCTCATTTGCTGCATTAGGTTAGAGAAACCTTATTTGTCCTCTCTGAGGAGCTTTCCCTTCTGTTAGCAGTGATCAATTTTACATTTTGCATTTCTTTGCTTTTCTTTCTATAATCACTGAGTTTTTCTCCCCAAAGTCTGGAGACTTCCAGCATTCCCTGACTGCCTTTGCTCCTCATTGCATCCCCAGAACACGTTACTGCTCCCAGCAGATGGGAAGCACTGTATAGTTACCATTTGGATGATACACTATCCAGTGTATTAACTCTTAACTAAAGTTTGATTAATTAATCTCCATCATTTTGCACTATCACTATCACAACTTGGGTTACATCTTGAACATACCAGGATGGGTGAAAGACCCGGCATGGGAAAGTGGGTGGGGAAGTGAAGTATCTTTAAATAAATTATATATTCTAGATTATAGTAACTTTAAACACAATACTAATTTTCTATTGATTTCACTAAATCTTACCCAACACTGAATATGTGGGTGCTTTAGTTTTTGTTTTGTTTGTTTGTTTGTTTGTTGACTGTGATGTCTCTTCTGAGCTCCTAAGGCCTCAGGTTCACCATTAATACACGATCATATACCTTGGCTACATGGAAAACCAAGCAATTCAAAGATATCTTAAGGCTACTAGAAGCAACTCAAATCATACATTGAAGAGAATAATCCCCTTTCAGATTGTTAAAAGACCACAGTTTCTTAGGTATTACTTCAGTTTTAATTTTAGTTTAAAGCCACTGATGAATAGGACTTGAACCATTGGTGAGAATGTTGCCCTTAAAAAAAATCCCCATTGTACACAGCAGAGAGATGCAAAGAATTAATTGCCATGTCGACCTTCATCTGCCTAGTTACACTGAGCTACTCCCGAGACTTCAGCTATATATTCGATGCAAACAGTATGCAAGCATACCCATATTCTTTTGAAATCAGAAGGATTGAGCCTACATGTTAACTTCAGAGGACCTCAGATCTATCTTGCTTATACTTGGGACTTAAGGCAAATCATTCAGATAGAAGAAACTTCATGAGCAGAGCTGAGAACCCTGATCATGGTGTGGGGGAAACTGCAAATTGGAGGGGAGGCCCTGGCATAACAGCACCAGTTTTGCTGGAGCTGGAGATGGTCCCCAGTGTCCAGGTGGACTACGATGCATACCGAGAATGGTTCATGAGTGGCCTTGGTATTCCTTTTTTTTAAAAAATATTTTGTTTTTTATTTATTTGACAGAGAGATCACAAGTAGGCAGAAAGGCAGGCAGAGAGGGAGGGGAAGAAGGCTCCCCGCTGAGCAGGGAACCCAATGCGGGGCTTGATCCCAGGACCCTGAGATCATGACCTGAGCCAAAGATAGAGGTTTAACCCACTGAGCCATCCAGGCATCCCTATGCCTTGGTATTCTTAACAGAGGCATTGGCCGCTGTTGAGTGTCTATAGTTGTATCCTCTCCCCATGATCCCTCATCATGAATTCATAAAAAATGAGTCTGTTTTTATCACCTGCCTATCTCACCCCTGGTGGCCAGAGTGGTAGTTGCTAAAAATAATGATAATTATAGCAATAATAGAAGCTGCCATTTATTGGCCATCTGCTCCATTCTTAGCCCGTTGCTAAGGGCTTTCTGTGTGTCAGGTTGTTTATCCTTAAACCATCCTGTTGTCATGGATATGTCTCAAGATGGGGAGAGTTGGCTTGGTGCATATCTTCATGGGATTCTCTGTGGTGTGAGGTAGTGTCCTACTCCCAGGGCTGTTACACTTCCTCTCTCTCTACCTACAGCAGGCAGGTTAGCCAAGCCGACACTCAAGGCTGGCTTCTCTGAACTTGAGCACGAGCTAAGAGACAAGAGGGCTAAGACGGGAATGATGAAGTCTGTTTAGACTACTGGCAGCAGTGTTCTGGACAGACTTACTGCCTTGTCTGTAGAGCACTGGGAGCTCCTGGTGAGCTTCCATGTGTGCCCATTTATACTTTTGTAGATTCTCTTACAGTCTTCTTGACTGCAACCAAGTATCGGGTCATCTCTATGAACTGAGAACTTTTATTCCTATTTCACAGAACAGGAAACTGAAACTTACATAAATTATTGACCAAGGTTATGTACAAGTATGTTGCAGGGCTGGGTATCTCACAGACAATGGATATCACAGTAAGTTGCTTCCATTGACCATCCATTGTCCAGGGTAAGGGACTCTTAGCTCTGCTTCTGTGGTCCATTAAACATGGTCACAGCATCCCAGAAATACAACAAAATGGCCCAGTCTTCACAAAGAAGGTGTTTCCTTCATTTAATGAGTAAGCTGCCTTGATTTTCTTTACCCAGGTTGATCTATTAGACGTTACCCTCATCCTTTCCCTTTTTCTGTTTCCCTTTAAATGCACCAAAGGAAAAAAAAAAAAAATAAATGCACCAAAGGATTGCAAACCCATGAGAGATTTCAAATTAAACACACTTTTTTTGTTTCTTGAAATCTACAGTTCCAATTAAGAGAAAAAAACTACAACTGCATAAAACTTTATCACTTGAGCCCCAAGACAGGAAGCAGCCATAAAACAGTGACACGCTGGAAACAAATTACATGCATTTATCAGTAAATGGGGCTGTGTATGCTAATGGGCTTCAGCTTGGGAACTTGAGGCTTGGCTGCATCAGGCTGGTTAAAAGCACAATTCATTACCAGGAGCCAGTGAAGGATACACTCTCAGAGCTTAGTGGCTGCTGGGGGTCCCCCAAGAGCAGCTTAGCGTGTGCATGTTCCTTTGGAATGAATTCTGCTGGACTGTGGTTGTAAAGAGGCTTCAGGGCAACAGGACCACCCTGAACCAGCCTAGGCATCGAACCCAAGATGGGCACTTCTTGGGTTCCTGGGATGTGTCCATTACTGTGCTAGGAGTTTATGGGTTGTTTTTGTTTTTGTTTGTCCTTGAATCCTCCAGACAACTTTTTGAGACAGGCAGATGACCACCCTATTTTATAAGTGAGGAAATGGGGATGTGGAAATGTCCCTTGCTGAAGGTCACATAGGAAGGGACATGTTGATCCCAGTTTTTAGGTCTCCCTTGGCAGGCTGCCTTATCTCCCAGGACCGGTGTCTGAGGAAGAGGAACCCTAATAGTCAAAGCATTTGTGAGCATGGGCTTTCAAATTGGGCAGACCTGGCTTCAATCTCTTCCTCTAACTGTGGGACAGATAAGACCTCCCACCATCTGTTTCTCTGTTCCGTGGGGTTTTAATATGTTGTTGGAAGACACCACATTGGACCAACATGTGCCACAATGTGGGGCCCATGTTGACAGTCAATGGTCATTGATACTGCTGCTCTTATTTTCAATGTGACTTGCCTTTGAGGCTTCTACATTCTTTGTGTTTATTAACCTCTGTCTATCTAAAGGACTGCAGGGATTCCTTTTCCCAGCTCTCAACTGTTCAAACTGTCATTCCATTTCATGGACCTTTACAGAGCTTTCCTGTGTTAATGCTGTGGACCTGAGTGCTCTCTGGAATCAAATCGAAGTGGAACTCTATTTGTGAAGACTACTTCTTTTATTTATTTATTTTTTAAATTGCATGTGACAGAAGATAAAATTCAAACAAATAAGAGCAAAACTGTCTCAAACTGAAGAGTGTATTTGGTTTCAGACCTGGCTTGATCTAGGCACGTGGTAGGTAGTAGGCAAGGAGTAGGCACCTGGTGTGTCTCTCTGCTTCTGTGCCCGTGTTTCTTTCGCTCTGTGTTAGCTTAGTTCAAACTTGAAACTAGTGATTCCAATTCTGTATCTCAGGTTCATGTTCTTGGGAAAAGTGAGAGAATCCTTGAATGTCCCAGGATTCTCTCTGGACTAGCTGAGATAATTGCCTCCAACTTCACTGTTGAGTCCAAGGGGACTGGCTTAATGATTGATCTTAACAGAGGTGGACCCCACCCAAAGGACTGTGCTGAGAGGGAAGGTCTTCCTCTGAAAGCAACTGGGGTAGGCCTGCAGAAGGAAGGAGATGGGTGCTGGGTGGCAAAATAACCAAATGCTGACAAGAACATAGTCTCTCGTCTTTCTGGTATGGTCTAGTGCAGGTATCCGCAAACTTCTGGAAAGGGCCAGATAGTAAATGTTTTAGGCTTTGTGGGCCATGTGGTCACTATTCAACTCTGCTGTTAGAGTGTAAAACAGTAGGAGGCAATTTGTAAATGAATGAGCATGGCTGCTTTCCAATAAAACTTTATTCATGGACATGGATTTGAATTGCATGATTTTCATGCGTTGTGGAATATTCTTTTGCTTTTCTTGAACTGATAAAAATGTAAAAACCATGCCCCAGCTTGAAGATCCTACAAGAACGGGCAGCAGGCTGCATGTGGCCAACCCCCGGTCTACAGGTTAAAAACAAAAAATTTCCCAGCCCTCCCATTTCCTCCCATTGCCATGTTTTTGTTTGTTTGTTTAAATTTCAGGTAGTTCACATACAGGGCAATGTTGGTTTCAGGAGTAGAATTCGGCGATTCATCACTGAAATAGAACACCCAGTGCTCATCACCAGTGCCCTCCTTAATCTCCATCACCACACCACCCCGCCCACCTCCTTCCATCACCCTTCAGTTTGTTCTCTATCGTGAATAGTCTCTTAGCGCTTGTTCCCCTCTCTCTTTTGCCACCCCACCCACATGTTCCTCTGTTTTCTTCCTTAAATTCCACATATGTGTGAGATCATAGGGTATTTAGTCTTTGGCCAACTGAGTGACTTCACTTAGTGTCATACACTTTTGCTCCCTCCAAGTTGTTGTAAATGGCATCGCCATAGTTACTTATCTCCTATCCCACCATTAGCAGGAGAAGTAGGGCAGTCCTGGGGGGGAGCCATGGTTCCAGGGTTTCATGGGTAGTGATACTCCGTCCCAAGTACCTATGAGCAGTTTTGTATTTAATGGGATTTTGGGGCCACTCCAGATTTTTATGTTGGACATGCCTATGAATTTTCTCTGCTTCATAAGTCCTTGTGGGCCCTTTAATCAATCACCAAGTATTTTCTTGGTTTTCAGGCAGTCTTCTAAATAGCCCCAGGAGGCAGAAAGAGGGGAAGAACCTTTGGATCTACTCCCTCTCTCACTCTTAACTATAGTCGAAGTAAAATTCTTGTTATTCTGCAAGAAAAAAATTAGTAGTTTACATTTAAAAATTTGAGCTCTTTCTCTTCCATGTAGGTGAGGCAAATTACAAGTATTGAGATTTCCAGAAGACCAGCATTTAAGACTAAGCAGGAAGCCATAGAGCTACTTTCGGATGTTTTTCTTTCTCTAGGAGTCTAGAAAAAAATCTGGAAAATACCTTTGTAAAAATTCAAGTCTAATTGATATAGAGTGTAATAATGTTTTAGGTGTACAATATAACTCAAGAATTCTATGCATTTCTCAGGGTTCATCAAGTAAGTGTACTTTTAATCTTTGTCACTTATTTCACCCATCCCTCACCTGCCTCCCCTCTGGCAACTACAAGTTCCCTATAGTTAAGAGTCTGGTGGGTTTTTTGGGTTTTTTTTTTGTTTGTTTCTTTTTGCCCCTTTGTTCATTTGTTTTATTTTTTAAACGCCACATAAGATAGAAACTATATGGTATTTGCCTTTCTCTGACTTACTTCACTTCACTTAAAGCATAATACTTTCTAGTTCCATCCATGTTGTGGCAAATGACAAGATTTCATTCTTTTTTATGGCTGAATAATATTCCTCTGTGTGTGTGTGTGTGCATGTAGACACACATGCCACATCTTCTTTATCCATTCATTGATCAATGGATACTTGGGCAGTTTCCATAATTTGGTTATTGTATATAGTGCTGTATAAACATCGGGGTGCATGAATCCTTTTGAATTTGTATTTCTGTATTCTTGGGTAAATACACAGCAGTGCAATTGCTGAATCATAGGGTAGTTCTATTTTTTACTTTTTGAAGAATCTTCATTCTATTTTCCACAGTGACTGCACTAGTTTGCATTCCCACCAACAGTGCATGAGGATTCCTATTTCTCCACATCCTCACAAGCACCTGTTGTTTCTTGTTTTGTAGATTTTAGCCAGTCTGACAGGTGTGGGGTGTTAGCTCATTGTGCTTTTGATTTGCATTCCCCTGAGGAGGGATGTCGAACATTTTTCATGTGTCTTGTGGCCATTTGGGTGTCTTTTTTTTTTTTTTTTAAAGATTTTATTTACCTATCTGACAGACAGAGATCACAAGTAGACAGAGAGGCAGGCAGAGAGAGAGGGGGAAGCAGGCTCCCTGCGGAGCAGAGAGACCGATGTAGGGCTCTATCCCAGAACCCTGGGACCATGACCTGAGCCAGAGGTGGAGGCTTAACCCACTGAGCTACCCAGGCACAAATATATATATAAATTTTTATATATATTTATATAAAATATGTATATATATTTTAAATATATAATATATAAATATATAATATATTATATATAATATATATTATATATAATATATAAATATTTTAAAATGTATATATATTTTAAGTAGTTTATCTAAACAATACCTTTCTTTAAAATATATATATATTATATATTTAAAAAATATATATATTTTAAAAAAATATATATATTCTGTATTATGGTGTAAGAAAGCAATACAGTTTCATTCTGTTGCATGTTGCTGTCCAGTTTTCCTAATTCCATATGTTGAAGAGACATTCTTTTTCCCATTGGACATTCTTTCCTACTTTGTCAAAGATTAATTGGCATATAATTATGGGTTCATTTCTGGGTTTTCTAGTCCCTTGATCTATGTTCTATTTTGGTGCCAGTACCATACTATTTTGATTATTACCAGTACCATACTATTTTGATTATTTGTAATATAACTTGAAGTCTAGAATTGTGATTCCTCCAGCTTAGTTTATTTTAGCTTTTTGGGGTGTTTTGTCATTCCAGACAAATTTTAGGATTGTTGTTCTAGCTCTTTGAAAAATGCTGTTGGTATTTTGGTAGGGATTGAAGGGAATTGTATATTCAGTTTTTTTGAGGAACCTGTATTTTCCACAAGGGTTTCACCAGTCTATATTCCCAACAGTGCATGAGGGTTCCTTTTTCTCCACATCCTTACCAATACTTGTTATTTCTTGTATTTGTGATTTTAGCCACTCTGACAGGTGTGAGGTGATTAACTCATTGAATTTTGAATATATATATATATATATATATTTCTGTATCTATATTTTGTTCTATTGATCTCTGTGCCTACTTTTGTGCCAGTACCATACTGTTTTGATTATTACAGCTTTGTAATATATCTTGAAATCTGAGATTGTTACACCTCTAGCTTTGTTGTCTTTCTCAAGATTACTTTGGCTTTCAGGGTCTTTTGTGGTTCCATACACATTGTAAGATTATTTGTTCTAGTTCTATGAAAGATGCTATTGGTATTTTGATAGGCAATTTATAGATTGCTTTGGGTAGTATGAACAGTTTAACAATATTCTCCTAATCCATGACCATGGGATATCTTTCTGCTTATTTGTATCTTCTTCAATTTTCATCATCAGTGTTATATAGTTTTTCAAATACTGGTATTTCACCTCCTTGGTTAAGTTTACAGGTACTATTATTTTTTATTTAGGTATTTTATTATTTTGGTGCAATTGTAAATGGGGTTGTTTTCTTAATTGCTCTGTCTGCTGCTTGATTATTAGTGTATGGAAATGGAATGAATTTCTGTAATTGATATTATGTCCTACGACTTTACTAAATTCATTTATTAGTTCTAGTAGTTTTTTTTGGTGGAGTCTTTAGGGTTTACTATATATATTATGTCATGTGCAAATAGTGAAAATTTTATTTTTTCCTTAACAGTTTGGATACTTTATTTCTCATCTGTTTACTGTGGCTGGGACTTATAGTACTGTGTTAAAAGTGGTGAGAGTAGACATCTTTTTCTTACTCTTGATCTTAGAGGGAAACTCTCAATTTTTCAACCTTTGAGTATGATGTTAGCTGTGGGTTTTTCCTGTATGGCCTTTATTATGTTTAGATATGTTCCCTCTAAACCTACTTGTTAGGAGTTTTTAAAATCATGAATGGATGTTGTACTTTGTCAAAAGCTTTTGATATATCTGATGAGGTCATCATGTTTTTGTCCTTGGTTTTGTTAATGTCATATATCACAATTGATTTGTGATTTTTTTCTTTTAAAACTTATTTTATTTATTTATTTTAAAGTAATCTCTACCACCACTGTGGGGCTCAAACTCATGACCTCAAGATCAAGAGTTAGACTTCCACTGACTGAGCCAGCCACATGCCCCCTAATTAGTGAATTTTGAATCTTTCTTGCATCTCTGGAATACATCCCACTTTGTCATGGTGAATGATTTTTATAATGTATTGTTGGATTCAGTTTGGTATAGTCTTTGAAGTCTATTTTGTCTGACCTAAGTATTGCTACCCTATCTTTATTTTAGTCTCTTTTGCATGATAAATTCTTTTCCATCCCTTCAGTTTCAGTTTTCATGTGTCTATATCTGAAGTTAATCTCTTGTAGGTAGCATATAGTTTTTTTTTTTTTCAGTCACCCTTTCTCTTTTGACTAGAACATTTAATTCATTTACACTTAATGTACTTATTAATAGGTATGCCATTTTGTTACTCATTTTATAGTTGATTTTGTAGTTCATATTTTTTTTCTCCTACTCACTTTCCTTGTGGTGTGATAGCTTTCTTTAATGATATGCTTGACTTTTTTTCTTTATTTTTTTCTATATCTATTACAGGTTTCTGATTTGTGGTTAACAATAAGTTTATATGTAACATCCTTTACATATAACAGTCTATACTAAGTTGATGATTGCTTAAGTTTGAACCCATTATAAATAAACTAAATTTTTACTCTCCATTCCTCCCTCTCAGGTTTTACTTACATGATGTCATATTTGACAACCTTTTTTTATTTTTATTTTTTAAAGTAAGCTCTGTGCCTAATGTGGGACTTGAAGTCAGGACCTGGAGATCAAGAGTTGCATGCTCTACTGACTGAGCCAGCCATGTGCCCAATCTTTTATTATGTTAGTTTTTACCTGTGACATATTATCCTTTTCTTATTTTCTTATTCCTGATTTTGGCCTTTTTTTTTTTTCCTGCTCAAAGAATTCACTTTAATGTTTCATGGGAGGATGGTTTAGTGGTGATGAACTCTAACTCATATTTGGGGGAATCTCCCTCTCCATTCTGAATGATTGCTTTGCTGACTTGAATATTCTCAGTTGCACTTTTTTTTCATTTTGTACTTTGAATTTATCATGACACTACCTTTGGGCCTGTAAAGTTTCTGCTGAAAAACTAGCTGATAACCTTATAGGGTTTCTCTTGTATATTTGTATATTTTCTCTAGCAGCTTTTAAAATTCTCTATTTATCTCCACTATTTGCCATTTTAATTATTATGTGTCTTCATGTAGTCCTCTTTGTGTTGATTTTTTTGAGTGCTCTCTGTGCCTCCTCGATCTGGATGCCTGTTTCCTTCTCTAGATTAGGGGCATTTTCAGCAATTATTTTTTCAAAAATTTGTGCCTCCTTTTCTTTCTCTTATTCTGGGATCCCAATTACCCTTGATGATGTCACTGAATTCCTTTTACCTAGCCTCATTTAAAAAAATTTTTTTTTACTTATTTATTTGAGACAGAGGAAGAAAGAGCACACAAATTGGGGGAGGAGCAGAGTGAAAGGGACAAACAGACTCCATGCTGAGTGCAGAGCCTGACATGGGACTTGATCCTATGACCCTGAGACCATGACCTGAGCTGAAATCAAGTCTGACACTCAACCAACTGAGCCACTCAGGTGCCCCAACTTTTTATCATTTTTTTTATGATTTGCTTTTCTTTTTGCTGTTCAACTTGGTTGCTTTCTATTACTCTGTCTTCCAACTTGTTGATTGGTTTTTTTGCTTCCCTTATTCTACTCTTGATTCCCTCCTTCTAGTGTATTTTTAATTTCAGAATTAGAGTTTTTAATCTCTGGTTCTTTTTTATATTTTCTATCTGTTGTTTGGAGTTCTCACTGTCATCCTTCATTCTTTACTCAGGACCAGTAGGTATCATTATGACTATTACATGAATTTTCTATCAGGCATGTGGCTTATCTTCATTTCATTTAGCTCTTTTGACATGATTTGTCCTGTTCTTTCATTTGAGACATAATCCTCATATCCTCATTTTGTCTGACTCTGTTTTTGTTTCTCTGGGTTAGAAATGTCAGCTATATATCCTGATCTTGAAAGTAGTGGCCTTATGAAGAAGAGGGCTTTTAGTGTCCTGTCAGACAATAACCCCTGCTCACCAAAACCAGGCATTTAAGGGGTGTCTCCTGTGTGTGTTGCATGCATCCTATTCTTATGGCTGAACCACATTTGTCTTTGGTCTAGTTGTCCACAATGGCTCTTTGCCCATTGTGGGTGAGGTGTTATCCCTGTGCTCTCAAGTTGGATGTCTGGGGCCTCCTTGGATTTATAGTTGGGTCAGACCAAGTGTTTGCCCTTAGCTCATTTGTGGGGGTTGTGACCACACCCAACTGCAGGGCTCTCCCCTGCATTATCCTCTGGGGTGTGGCCTTCAGTCAGGCCAGATGTCTGCTCCCACCCCACTGCTGAGGCTGCAGTTGACTTGGTGTGTGCGGTTATATTCCCCCAATCCCAGGGCAGGAGTCACTCTGGGGCACGGGTTGCTGTCATGCCTTCTTGAAAAACAAGTTATGTGAGACATTGTTTTGGAGGGGCCAGAGGGGATAGATCCACAGAACACAGGGGTGTGATGCAGCTTTAAAAAGCTAGATAGAGAATGTTTCTGCAGATGTCAGTTTATCTAGGTAATGGGGGTGGGGAGAAATGGCACCCGACAACTCTTTTGTTCTCTTATGGATCCTTGGCCCTCCTGCACATGTTCTAAGATTAGTAAATGTTTTTCCTGTATAGTCCAGGTGCTTTCCACACTGATGCTTCTATGATCTCTCAATAGGATTGTTTGTTATGCTGCCTTTTAAAGGTGAAGACTCAGTTTCCTATTTCCTTATGGCTCTCCCAGAGCTGAGCTGGCTGACTTTTAAAATCCCTGGATGCATGTGGAATTTAAGAAAGAAAACAGATGAGCATATGGGAAGGGGGAAAAGAAAAAAAAAATGGACAGAGGGGAACAAGCCATAAGTGACTCTTAATGACAGAGAACAAACTGAGGGTTGGTGGAGGGAGGTGGGTGGGGGATGGGTAGATGGGTAATAGGGATTAAAGAGGGCTCTTGTGATGAGCACTGAGTGTTGTATGTAAGTGATGAGCCACTGAATTCTACTCTAGAAGCCAATATTGCACTATATGTTAACTAACAAAATTTAAATAATGAAAAAATTAAACTACCTTGATTTAAACTCCATTGGTTGTATAAACTCAAGAAGTTAAGTCCCACTGGTTTTCAAAGCCATATATTATGGGAACTTCTCTTCCAAGTGCAGGTTCCTTGTGTCTGGTGTGCCTGGTTGGGGTCTGTTCTTTTCTCTTCTCTGTGCTTGTGGTGTCCCTCCCACTTCTGGTTAGTCTTGCTGGGAGTTTTGTTCCCTATACAGTCTCTGTCTCTCCTACTGTGTTCAGTGTAGCCTTCTCTCTACAGTGAACTGTGGAGACTCTGGTCAGTTGTGTAGTTTTCTGGGTCAGTTGCACTCAAGTGGCTGTTACCTAGATGTATCCATGGGAAGAAGTGAGCTTAAGGTCCTCCCACTTTGACATCTTCTCAGGCTCCTCTGTATTAAGCAAATATCTTTAATTACTCATAAAGCTGAATTTGTTTCAAAGTTCTCATTTTGATTTTTTTTTTTAATGGAGACTATGTCCTTCCTGTCTTTGTTATATTTTTTTGATCTTTTTTTTTTTTTTTTAAATAATCTCTACAGCCAATGTGTGGCTCAGACTCGTGATCCCAAGACCAAGAGTCACGTGCTCTATTGATTGAGCCAGCCATATGCCCCTTGTTATTTTTCTAAAAAAATGATAGTAAAGGTAAGGTATTATTCTCTTATCCACCCTCCCCCAAGACAAAAAGGCAAAATAATAATGACAACAACAAAAACTCTCCCAAATATGTGGATCTCCATTTTGGGGTTGGGTAGGTACAATTCATGAAATTCAAAGGTCTGAAAAATTCAAAAATCTAAAATAGGAAATTGAGTTCCATACTTTTATTTTTATTTATTATTATTATTTTTTAAAAAATATTTTATTTGACAGAGAGAGAGAGCACAAGCAGGGGGAACGGCAGGCAGAGAGGAAGAAGGAGAAGAAGGCCTCCTCTCTGAACAGAGAGCTCCATGGGGAGCTTAATCCCAGACCCTGGGATTATGACCAGAGCTGAAGGCAGACACTTAATTTACTGAGCCACCCAGGTGCCCTGAGTTCCATACTTCAAGACATATATATATGTGTGTGTGTGTGTGTGCATATATATGTATATATGAATATGAATGACATTTTTTAAAGATTTATTTATTTTAGAGAGAGAGAGTTAAAGCCTAGTGGTGAGGAGCAGAGGGTGAGGGAGACAGAAACTCAGCCAGACCTGCATTGAGTGCAGGACCCGTAGCAAGGCTTGATCTCATGACCAGGAGATCATGACCTGAGCAGATATCAAGAGTTGGCTGCTCAACCAACTTTACCACCCAGGTGGTCCCATTTTTCTTTTATATGAAAAATTTGAGTAGGAAACACTAGCTTATATATATTTATTTATAAATTGTATATCTCTTACTGATTCCGTGTAGGTTAAATATTAGTAAAACATAAATACTTGTATTTTTGAATATATATAATGTATTTCCATTCTTCAATGGACCAATTTGCATTTTAGAGGCCATTGGTTTGGTTTAGGAGATCAGAGCTTTAACAAGAAACTTCTGAATTTTAAAAAGTCAGAAAAGAATATCTCTTTAGTCTGTCCTGGCATCTGTAGATGGTCTTCAGATCATTTATGGCCCTCTGGGGTCCTATGCAATGTGGTGTATGTATAGTTATTTATCTAGAGTTTGGGTCATCACTTGAATCAGATTCTCAAAGACTAGGATCTCCAGAGAAAACTACTAATCCAGTCCAGCTGTTCCAAAAGACAGAAAAGAAAGAAAATTGCCAGAGTCAAGTAAATTCTGAACTCAGATGATATTTGCATTTACTGAATTCCTATTTCATTGCTTTTAGGACTGCTCAGATCTTTCTATCGCAATCTCATTTTGGGAGGATTAGGTATTCACAAACTATATAACATATTCTCTTGATTGTAAAGTAGATTTTTTTTTGCATTTTTAAATGTTAGCTATACTTTATTGAAGAATAATTTTCAGAGTAAAATGCACAAATTTTAAATGTATAGCTTGATAAATTCTGACAAATGCATACACTTAAGTAATCATCATCCAGGTTTAGATGCATGATTTTTCTATCACTTTAGGATCTTCTCTTGTTTCCCTTTGCAGGCACCCCCTCCTTCCCACCAGAGGCAATTGCTACTATGATACCTATCACTAGAGATTATTTTGGTCTAGATTTGAATTGTATATAAATAGAAACATGGTATACAGTTCTTTTTTGGTGACTGATTTCTTCAGTATAATGGTTTTGATATTCAAATAGTTGCATGTAGAAGTCCTTTTCTATTTTTTTTTAATATTTTATTTATTTATTTAACAGAGCAAGCAAGAGAGAGAGATCACAAGTAGGCAGAGAGGAGATCACAAGTAGGCAGAGAGGCAGGCAGAGAGAGGGGGAAGCAGGCTCCCTGCTGAGCAGAGAGCCTGATGTGGGGCTGGATGCCAAGACCCTGGAATCATGACCTGAGCTGAAGGCAGAGGCCTTAACCCTCTAAGCCACCCAGGCACCCCGAAGTCCTTTTCTATTGTTAAGAAGTATTCTGTTGTCCAGATACATTATAGTTAATATAGTCTCTTGCTAGTAGGTATTTGAAGAATTGGTCTTTGGTTATTATAAATAGTAATGCTGCGGACATTTGTATACATGTGTTTTGTGAACATATATGTTCATTTCTCTTAGAAATATTTCAGGAGTGAAATTTCTGGTTAGTAAGTACGTAAGCATTATTTAATTTGATTAGAAGCTGCAGAACCTATTTTTCGTGTGTTTTTTTTTTTACAGTGATGGTACTATTTTATGTTTTCACTGAATGTATGTGAGGGTTCAAGGTGCTCTGTATCCTTGACCACATTTGATACTGTTTATGTTTTAAAATTTTGTTATTCTGATGGATGTGTTGTGTTCTTCTCTTTACCTCCATTTTAATTGTTCTGAATTTGAGATATATCAAAAGAAGGAGATTTAACAGGCAGAGGAATAAGCAAGGACAGATTAGAGGTTGTCTCTGACTCATCAAATTCAAACTAAAAGTCCAGAGAAGGAATCTGTTCAGTAGTAAGCTTGCCTGAGAGATTTATTTGGTAGCACCATTTTAGGTAGATCTAAATTAAATGTGGTTATCTCTTTTTTTTTTCCTTTTTTTAAAATTTAAATTCAATTAGTTAACATATAATGTATTATTTGTTTCAAGGGTACTGGTCTGTGATTCATCAGTTTTACATAATACCCAGTGCTCATTACAGTTTTACCCTCATTTACAATTATACAATGTCCATCACTTAGTTACCATCCCTCCACCACCCTCCACTCCAGCAACCCTCAGTTTGTTTCCTATGATTAAAAGTCTATAACGGATTGTCTCCTTCTCTGGTTTCATCTTGTTTCATTTTTTCCTCTCTTCCCTTGTGATCCTCTGTCTTGTTTCTTAAATTCCACATTATCAGTGAGATCATATGATAATGTCTTTCTCTGATTGACTTATCACTTAGTATAATACACTCTAGTTCCACCCATGTCATTGCAAATGGCAAGATTTCATTTTTTGGTTACTGTGTAGTATTTGATTTTATATGGATGTGAAGATGTGGATATCTCATTACTAGTCAAAGTGTCTTCAAAAAGATCACACTGTACTATAACATTGAAAAAAAGGTATTGTATATACAGGCTACCACCCATTGCAACTAAAGGCAGCTCTTTCTAAATGCTTTGGAGTAGTTGATAGAATTTTTTAAGTTCAAAGAAGTGGGTGTGACAATTCATGTGCCTGAACTTCCTCGACTGACTATAGTCAAAAGCTGTTTAACTTCTGGTGGCATGCATTTCAGTTAAGAAAAATATAAATAATGAGTTTAACTGAATAGGAAATGAAAATAAATGTTACTATTCTTTGATTTGCCTTAAAAGTATTTTTTAAGCTACACATACACATGATTTTAAATTCAAGTTTTGAAAGTGAACAGTTAAATATGTCCTTCTTCCTTTGTCTTTCTCGGGAGAGACCAGTGTTAGGATTCTTGTATGTGAACTTCCGGATATGTTCTATACAAAAAAACAAGAAAATGTCCGTCTTCCCTTGCTGCTACCTGGTCCTCCTCCTTTTCTTCTTCTTTAAGAAATGAATGGGAGCGTAGGAGGCATGTGGTTCAGTAGTATGCTTTTCCTACTTAAAATATACTTTGAAATTTTATTCCTGTTCCTAACTAGTAATAGAGGAGTCAAGAATATAGCTGTGGGTTAGGGAAAGCTCAGTGTTGCTACCATGCCAACAAGACTGCCCAAGGCCAAAAGTGATGCAGAAGCATCTTGATGAACTAGGCTAAGTCTCAAGCATTGCTTGAACGGCTTCAGGAAGAGCTATATTGTTTACATGAATCCAGATATGCAGTTAGTACTTACTAAGTTAAAAATCATAGCACCTTTCCTATAATTTCTTTTTTAATTCCTTAAAATGTTATTTTGTTGGTTGGTTCCTCCTTCATTGTGAGGAAGATGAAATTCTAGGTATCTTTTCTTGATTCAGGAACTGAACACTGCCTGTCTCTAGTGTCTAGAACCCTCTGAGAAGTTGGTCAAAGTTGTGGACTTTTACCCCAGAAAAATCCATATATGTACAGATAAATTGATAGCGTTCATAGACTACTCAAAGCTAACTGGTGCAAGTTTCTTGAAGTAGTCAGCTCTGATTTGTCTGGGGGAATAAAGGAGGATTGTGTTCTGTTGGTCATCCCTCTTTTGGGATTGTTAGCACTGGGCCTATCATTTTTATTACTTTAGGAACTATCATAAATAAAAAAACTAATAGTAACTTTTGGGGGGCACAGGTTAGAAGGTATAAGCTTACAAATGATTTACTCCCATCATTTCCTTTGGAATAACACATTTGTGTTTGGCTATTTAGAAGTTACAAGCTGTAATACAGTTCTTAAGGGAATGAGCTTGATGTCAGAATGACAGAGGACAAGAGAGTGAGATCCAAACTCTGTTCTACTACTTACTTTGCAGATGATAATTGACACTTTGATAGCCTCCCTTTTTAAATCTATAGAGTAGGGATAATCTTTCTGGGTTGGTTGGAAGATTATATGAAGTAACAAATGAAGCACAGTGTTGGGGTGAATATGAGATCATTTATTATGTCAGTTCTGCCCCAGTGACTGAAATTCTTCATATTTTGGGATTGTATTAGATGAATCTCTATCATATTCATGATTATTTTAAAAGATTAGTGATCTAATCACCTTGAGACTGAGAAGTTCAAGATCATGATTGCCAAATGGCACAAGGATAGTTAGAAACATGTGTTTGGAGTCCCATTGGCCACTGGAGAAAATGGGTTTATAGGGATACTAAAAATGTTAAATAAAGCTTGTGGAACAGAATGATCGTTGTAATCGTAAACTCAGCATTTTTCTTGTATTTATATACATTGGTCTTCTCAATGCTAAGAAGCTTTTTATTATTACTGTTAAACAAGTTAAATGGGATCCCATTCATAAAAGCAAGCTAGTAAACTAAATAGTGTGACATATGCTTGTTCTTGGGTTGGTCTCATGATTCCTGAAATTTAAAAGAAGGCTTAGAAGTATTCTATTCATGAAAGATTTGTTGACAACAGTGTGTTTCCCAGATTTGGCAGGTTCTCCTTATCTTTCTTAGTCCAAGGCAAAACTCATCCGGCAGTCACTTACTGTTTTTTAACCTGAACAGGGAAGAGTCTATCTAGCAGGGATTCTGAACCTAAGCAGGATTTTGCCACGCCTCTGTGTGTGCGCACGCATGTGCTCTTGGGTGCATAAGCAGGCCTGTGCGTGTGTATCTGTGTGTGTGTCTGCATTTGTATTCTTTTCCAGTCATCTTCTAACTCAGAAGGGACAAGACACTAAGAAATAAAGGCACGAGAAGTCCATTCATCACTGGGGTCTGCCTCTCTGCCTGATGAGTGGCTCCCTAGGGAGTCTTAACCAGGTGCTGTGAGTCCAAGTTCTTCTCCCCTCCCCCTGCAAACAATCCTGGGAACGCTGTAATTTGAGCCTGTTCTGTCACCTTCACCCCCAGGCTCTGCAGGATCTCCCCTCCCCCATTCATCTCTGGGCCCATCAGGGATGTAGGCAAAGGAAGCATTAAAACGGATAGATTGATAGCCTTAGGATCCCATCGATCTTTATACGTGTTGCATATTATGTCAATTTTTCATCACTCAGAGATTGCAGAGAAAAATCACATCGAGAGGAGCCAGGAAAACCGAAAGCTTGTAAATTCCTACCTGACGTAATTTCTGGCAGCTCTAGAATTCAGTGCCAGCTCCTCTGTGGCTGTGTGTGTGTGTGGGGGGGGGCGGGGTCTTGTTGGAATGCAGGAGACAGGCTTTCTTTTAGAAATCTTTCTTCTCCAGCTTAACTTCCCACCAGCAAAAAAGCACCTTCCCATAACAGGAGAAGAGCTGGATGAGTCTGTAAACACAATCCTTTGACGCTTCGAATTCTGACACCCCAAGACTTTGATATGTCTGAAAAGTGAGATCTTTCTCTCTGTTGACTCCTCAGTGAAGCATTTGCTTTACTGTTGGATTATACCAAAAATAGGTTTCAGAGAAGGTGGCCATTACTATAGGTAAATAGGACTCCACCGAACATACAGAGCAGTGGACAGAGAATGTGGGAGGGCAAGGACTCTGCCACCAGGCCTGAACTCAACCTTTCCAAACCTTTGTTTCCTCATTTTGTGAGTTTAGGGATCATACCAACTTCAGAGGGTGGTGGTGAGGATTAAATTAGGTAACCTAACTCACATAATTATGAAGCCCCAAGCCCATGGAGCTGCACCCTCCCTTCTTTCCTTTCTCTTTCCTTCCTTCCTTCCTTTCTTCCTCCCTTCCCTTCCTAATTTCCTTCTTCCCTTCCTCCCTCCTTCCCTTCCTTTTTAAAATAAAAAGATCTTTTTATTATGTAGGAGACAAATGATGGAGCAGAGTACACCACACTAGTCCTAGAAGGCTATAGGACAGTATGGGTTCTAAAGGTTTATGATTTGCCCGTTTCTCAGCTCTTGGGGTTATAGGAGTGCACACTTCTAGGTTGTTGAAAATTACCTGATTTAGTTTTCTTTTATGTCTTCTAAAAAAAAAAATAGACCTCTCTCCTTCCCTCCCTCCTTCCCCCATTACCTCCTTCTTCCCTTGCCCCTTTCCTGGAGTTAAAGTCATGTTATCTGACAGGATGAAGTGGCATCCTAGGTAGCATGGAAGGGACGTGAAAAGCAGGGGTATGAGAAGCTGGTCTGGTTCTCCTCCAGTCCTGGACGAGCAGCCATTGATTGATGTTCTCTCTTGTGGGAGGCCCACAAGCAGTCCTACAGATTGAAGGCTCCTGGGGAGGAACATCTCTGCTTCTGGAGTGTTCTGTGCTGCACAGGGCTCCTCCCAGAGGCCTGATCCTGCAGGCACTGTTCCCTTTGCCAGCTTCCTTCCGACCTCTAGATGTGAGTCCCTCATTTCACTCCCCCAGAGAAAGACCAGCCCAGGGGCCATCCTTCCACTCTGCGCACGTGCACTCAGTAGATATTGTTGGGGCTCCTGGCTGGTGCCTCACTAACATGGAGCCTCCATTCTGGTGGGAATGATCTGCCAGAAATGAGTCCCCAGCAAGTACATGGAAGGAGATTTTAAAGAATATTGGGTAGGACCTGGCAGATGCATGCCTGATAACAAGTAAATTCGCTTGTTACTGTTGCTGCTGTTCTTACTATTTTTATTGACTTAACATAAAAAAGTCCTGGACCCGTTAAAACGAAACATCAAATGGTGGGTTCTGATAATTTGCCACGTTCAGCTGGCCATGGAATCAGAGATGACAAGGACTTTAGAGAACATTTTCCCCAGTCCCTTGATGGAACTAGACAGACGCATTTGAAAAGACCCTTTGATTTCTTGAGGCTGCCTACTTCTCAGAGAGCGTTTGAGTGATGGGAGCCATGCCAAGGTGTGCTCAGAGATTTCTTAGTAAAGTAAGCAGGACATACAGCATAGGAGATTCCCTTCTTGTAGAGTCATAAACTGTGTAATAAAAGCTTTGAGTCTTGTAATAAAGAAATCTGCCAGTCCTTGTTTATGGCAGCATTTCCCATGCCTTTGACTGAGGAATCTTCTGGCGATGGCCATCCCAGCCTGTAGACATTCCTTGGTGCATTCTTGGAGACACTAGCTTAGCTAAAGGAAACCACGTTTGAAATAGGTTTGGTTTCCTGAGACATTTCCTAAAAGGAGAGATGTCAGCAACATCTCCTGACAAGGCTGGAGCAGAGAGGCCGCTGGTGTTAGCGGATCTTTCCTCCTCTCCCTCGGCAGCATCTGGGTTCCCTCTGACTTCAAGCCTCTACTGACCTGGGACGTGATATTTCTCATCCAGCTCTGAACAGCAGGGACTTTTAGGAAAAGAAATCCCTCAGGAATCCAGAAATTTTTTACAAACGAGGAGGCCTATCATCTGCCCATGTAGGTTGTGAAAATTCAGAAACCTTATTTAAAACGGAGCCTGCCAGCCCTGTAGGGGGAGCTGTGATGTCCTTATAGTCCTCGTAGTCTCGGTAACCAGCAGGGGGAGGTAGTTCCTCCGTTGACAAGGAAGGACATTTTTCACTGAGGAATTTCATCTGCTTTTGAGATGCAGATCTCTCCCCGCTCCAGGGACTGTACACTAACCTCTGCTTGCAGCCAATGAGAAATGGCCACCATGTCCAACTCTTGTTCGTCTCCAAAAACTTTTGTTAAAAACATTACTCCCTGATATCCCCCTAAAACCTAACAAAATCTGACCTCCCTTTGCCTCCTCAGACTCACTTGGGGTTTCACCATAGCTCCCATGTCTCAAACTGCGATTTCTCTGCTGTCAAATCAACTCGTTTTGCTCATAGGATAACTGGCTGTCTTATTTTTACGGTTGACAAGGGTGATTGGTGAACTTCAGATCTAAATGAATTAGGCTTCATCCTGCACTCTTCCTGTCCTCTCCCTGCCCTGGTCCTGGGGAACTCTGTCTTCCCAATCAGTGTAGGAAGGTAAGGGGAAGTTTGCATGGAGCTTACAGCTAAGACAAAAAGCTGTGGAAATAGGATAAAAAATGGAATATCCTTGGGGTACCTGAGTGGCGGAGAGGGTTAAGCTTCTGCCTTTGGCTCATGTCATGATCTTAGGGTCCTGGGATTGAGTCCTGCATCGAGCCCTGCATCGAGCCCTGCATTGAGCCCTACATTGGGCTCTCTGCTCGGTGTGAAGCCTGCTTCCCCCTCTCTCTCTGCCACCCTCTCTACTTGTGATTCTCTCTCTCTCTCTGTCAAATAAATAAATAAATCTTAAAAAAAAAAAAGGAATATCCTTTTTTAAAAACATAACTCGTGGAATAGTTTGAGAAACAAACAAAAAAGCTTGTTTGGTAATAGCGATCTGACAGAGTGCGTGTTACTTTCTTGTATCCTCTGGTAATTTCCCTTGGAGTTTCCGTTTCAGAGGCTGGCAGTGGGAAAGAGGCTGATATCTCAGGAAAGGTTCCTACTTCTTTCTCATTACTCTACTACCAAGAGAGATCTTGCTGTGGGGGAAATAATTTTTCAGATTTCAGGCTTGAACTCATATGTATCTTACTACGTTAAGATTTAGGGACTCTCTTCTGAGTGCACGGATATATTGTGAGTCAGTAATGAGAGCAGACGAGAGGGGCTCATCCCAGTGCCCTTGAAGCTAGCGTTCCATTAATGAGGGTAGAAGGACCTTATAGCTCTGGAAGGACGATTTACTTTGGCTGCGTAAGGCCTCAGAGAGACTGTTAAGTATTTGAGCTTGAACATATAAAATTTAAATGTAAGGGACCTTAGATTAATCCGAAGGCTTTTCAGCTTTCCGGTTTTCCAGAAAACACACTTAAAAATTCATGGGCTTATGTTGTAGCATTTTCCCTATGACATTGCAATTTTGTGTTAGGCTTTTACAAGCAGTAATCCAGTTGGCATGACTGTGATCCACAGGTGGTTGGTCAAGGCATCAGGAGAGCAGATCAGAGCCTGTACAAGGCTCCAGAGGCTTAAAGAAGGAGAGACCACCAGGGTCTGGGACGGTTACATTGAGAAGGAGATGTTTGAACTAAAGAATTATTTCTAATAATCTTAAACCATTCTGAAAGACTAACAGACACACACTGTGAAAATTTAAATACTGCAAATAGGTAGTATTTAGTAAAAAATAATATTTTATTTTTATTTATTTTTATTTTCAGTAAAAGAATAAATTAATGTCTTCTCTTGGACCCCAGTACTCCAGTTTTTTCTCCTGGAGGTAGCCAGCTTCAGAGGCATTATAAACATATAAAAGCATATATGTATAGGATTTCTTCTTCTCTTTTTAAAACCTAAGCATTTATTTTTTATTGTTTAATTTTTTAAAAGATTTTATTTATTTATTTGACAGAGAGAGAGATCACAAGTAGGCAGAGAGGCAGGCAGAGAGAGAGAGAGAGGAGGAAGCAGGCTCCCTGCCAAGCAGAGAGCCCAATGTGGGACTCGATCCCAGGACCTTGAGATCATGACCTGAGCTGAAGGCAGAGGCTTAACCCACTGAGCCACCCAGGTGCCCAGCATTTCTTTTTTTTTAAATTATTTTTAATTAGCATGTAATGTATTATTTGCCCCAGCGATACAGGTCTGTGAATCATCAGGCTTACACATTTCACAGCACACATCATATCACTTAACCCTCCCCAATGTTCATAAAAACCCAAGCATTCTATACTACATTTATTATTACTCAGTTTTCCCCACCATTTCTCGTTTGACTGCTGGTTACCTATCCACATAGGTAGAGTTGTTCCACCTTATTTGAAATTCAGAGAATATGCATCATATACAAATATCATAATTTACCTTCCAGCTTCCCTTTTGATGAACACTTAGGTTGTTTCTAGTCCTTAGCTGCCAAAACCAGTACTGCTATTAATACCTCAAGCATATGTCTTCATGTATCCATGTATGTTTATGTAAAATATGTTCACAAAAGTAAAATTTACAGGTCAAAGAGAATGTAGATTTTAGGTTTTGGTAAAATCAAGAAATATACTAGACTTAGATTTCTTTCCCTAGGTCTATAGGATCCCTATTTGTGCTGGGCTTTGTAGTATGGGAAAATAATGAGGGATGTCACGTAGTTTTTCAGAAGAGAATAATTTGGGTAAAGAGTTAGATCATAAGTTCATAATGTATACTATCTTTCTCAGTCTCCCAACAACGCCAGGATTCAGGTTCCATTATATTTCCACTTGACCGGTGAGGGCAGTCTCAGAAAGGTTACGTGATTTTCTCAAGGTCACACAACCTGTAAAGAAGGGAGAATTATCCAACTCTAGGCTCAAAGCTCTAAGACAGGAGGTGATATGGCTTGCTCTGTGTGTGTGTGCGTGTGTGTGTGTGTGTGTATGTGTACTTGCTCATGTGTTTGTGTTTGGAGGTATTTGAGAACATATCAAACAGTTTCTAGCAAGACATCTAACAAATACTGAGACCTTATACAATGTAAGGGACCTTAGAGATCATCTCATTTAATGCTCCACCCTACTTAGGACCCCCTCTCCTCCATCCCTGCCCACTGCTCCACTTGCCTGGGATCTGCTTGGTGGTTTGACAGATTCATAGCTGACTTTGGCCTGTGGTTGATAGCATGGCCAATGTGGGGAAGAAAGAGGTGGACTGTAATTGAGTGTGGTGTATTTTCAGGAGTTTGTTCCACTTCCAGTTTTTGGTCTAGTCAGAGTCTGTGAGATGAGCAGATCCTTTGGTCAGAGTCATTTTCCCCAAGATATCAAGATTTGACTTTACTTAACCTGACCAGAGGCCCCGTGTCTCCTAATCAATAAAACCTGGAGTTTGTGATCTATAGGGGCCAGAACACCTTACTTGAAGAATTACTTTTTTTCCATTAAATTTTTATTTTATTTTTATTTTTAAAGATTCTGTTTATTTATTTGTCCAAGAGAGAGCGCATAAGCAGGGGAGCAGCAGGCAGAGGGAGAAGCAGACTTCATGCAGGACTGGATACCATGATCCTGAGATCCTGACCTGTGCCAAAGGCAGACTTGGAACCGACTGAGCCATCCCCTTTGAAGAATTATCTCTAAAACATGGGGCCATGGCATGGCCTGTGCATCACAGGGAAAGGGATGCTTGTGGAGAAATCAGAAAGGCTCAAAGGATAAGGTGCCAGTGAGCTCTACAGAGAACCTGGGGCCAACATGGGGCAAAGGTTTCTTTGAAGGTGGGCCTCATCTGGACCAGGACTGTTGAGGCAAGAATTGACCCTTGAGAGTTAGAAGAAGGTTTTTCCTTGCCTGGTGGCTATGGTGGGACTTAAGCCTATTCGGCCATCATATCACTTAAGCATATCACATCACTTAAGCATATCCTGTCCTCTCTATGGAAATGATGACCAGAATGAGTAACAGACAAAAGATGTGGTTACTGTTGAGAGGAACTTCAGAGCTCCGAGAGGGAATTCTGAGATAAGGCTTGGAACATCCCATGACTGGCAAAACCTTTTAACCACAGTGAAACTTTCCTTCTGTTCCAGGCTAGGGGAAGACAAATCTGCTGTGGATTTCAGAGTAGTTTTGAAAGATACTTGATTTCTTCCAATTAGCTGTTGCTAATAGTTTCACAAAATAGGTATCTGGACAGTCTTGCAGAATGATTGAGGTTGAAGGTGTTGGATTTGGATTTGAACCATTCTTCCTCTACTACTTCTTTTTTTTTTTTTTTTACCCTTGGAAAACATACTTAACTTCCAAGCCTCAATTTTATTCCTTTTTTTTTCCCCCTTAAAATGTGGAGACAATACTTTCACCATAGGGTTGCAGTGGCCCTTGGTCTGATGTGATCTGATACATAGCTGATATTTATTGAGCACTTACTATTTTTTTTAAAATATTTTATTTATTTATTTGACAGAGAGAAATCACAAGTAGACGGAGAGGCAGGCAGAGAGAGAGAGGGAAGCAGGCTCCCTGCTGAGCAGAGAGCCTGATGCGGGACTCGATCCCAGGACCCTGAGATCATGACCTGAGCCGAAGGCAGCGGCTTAACCCACTGAGCCACCCAGGCGCCGAACACTTACTATTTTTATTGGTCCTTTCTGGTCAGCTGTAACTCTTAGATGGACAGCTCATGGTATGTTTGCTGAAAGCTACTAAAGTACTTGACAATATTAATTGTATTAGTGTACTTTGATTTTGTAGGCAGCATGTAGGTAAAGTCAATAAAAAATCATCTTAGGCTGCTATGAATTCTATGATAGTGGGGCTGGAGTGGATGTTCTATTTTTTTCAATTGCATGAAAGCCACCAATCTATAAGTCTACTTGATATCTCCTGGTACCCAGTGCTCTTGCATTCATCTTTGTTCATTGCTTGGATGTGAAACGAACTGCCTGGAGCTGGTTACAGAGGCCTCCATTCGGAAATCCGAGGCTGTTATTAGAAAACAGGTGCACTGACCTATCAAGAGAAGGAGAGGGAGGGAGAGAAAGGTTTGCCCTAGAGAGAAGGAGGGTTGCGATGGGTTGGTTAGGACCTGTAAACAAGGATCTGAGCCCCAGGCTCCTCTGGCTGTTGGCAAGTCAGCACAGATACTCAGTAACAGTGCTGTTCAACGCGTTGAAAGTCTGTGTCATTTGTACTTTTGACAGGATTTTATGAGACATCTTAAAGCCATTCTCTGTCGTCGCTTGAGGAAATAATGTCATAAGATCCAATCTTCTTTGTGTTCCATTTTGTGAGGTGCTTCCTGCAAAAATAGCTTTATGTGACCCAAAGCCCTTGGCTACTGCTGCTGCCTCCTAACCAGTGCAGACCAGCCTCGCTGAGCAGGAGGCCCTCACATGTGATTTTCAGAAGGGAATGTGGATTTGAAGGGATTTCACAGTTCTTTTTTGCCAAGAAGCGAGAACAGCTGAGCCTGACTGTTGTGGGTAACCAAGAAAATACTCGTGGGTTTGAGTCTCACTTTTTTGTTCTCCATGGGTGGTTAAGAGTATGGGTTTTGAAGCAGGATTTTTTTTTTTTTTTTAAAGATTCATGTCTTCTTGTCTTGCCCGCTGTTAATCGTGGGCAACAGAGGGAACACATTTTTCTTTCTCGTCTGTAAAATAGGGATAATGCTAACATCTCCCAGGGATGTTATGAGGGTACTTAAAACATTTTGCAGGCCTGACACAGAGTTAGCGTTTAGTAAATGATATTTACCGTAAGAATCTGTCTCTTTCCTCTGGCTCACCGTTTGCTTTGCCTTAGCTCATAGTTTGGAGAAGCTGATAGGTTTCCTTTGTTGTGTATAATTTCCCTCCTTGCCTTTTGCTCTCTAAAAACTACCTTGTCTGTTAATTGATTTGTTAGTTGTTGTGTGTGTCTCTCTCCTCCCCTGTGGTGCAAGCTGGGTCTGCCGTGGGCCTGTGTGTACCATCCCTGGTGCCCTTGCTCGTGCTGGTGAGCTCAGTGAGTGCACACTGGGCTCTCCACACGTGTCACTGACTCACTGTCACCCATTTCAGTCACTTGTCTTCTCTTTCTTCTCTGGGATCCCCACATAAAGAGTGATTTTAGTTCAGACTGAAGGGTCCGGGCAAGAATGAGAGCAGAAAGATGACATTTGCTTTGGGTTGTTTTGATGACATCTTGGGTTAGGAGAACTTCTGAGAAAACTAGGATGAAGACCAGTAGGGCTTTTTGCCTCTTCAGAAACTCACGTGAATGTATACATTAGGACCAGTTTCAAGGCCCAGAAAATTGCCTGAGAAATTCAGTAAAAAAAGAAGGCACACTCGTAAGGATTCAGGAATTTTTTTTTTTGGAATCTAAGGGCGTGGATATCATCAGGCCTCAGGAGAGGACTGGGACCAAGGACCCTGGCACAGACACCTGCTTCTGTCTCGTACCTTTGCTGATTGGCTTCTGTCTCGTTGAAATGCAGTGTTTCTCAAATTGTAGGTGCTGAAACATAGGAAAAAAAAGTGAATTACACCAAAATGAGAAAAAGAAGTCCTCATGCTCATTATTAGATTTCATAGTCTTAAAATTGCTTTGTCAGGATGCTCTGAGGGTTCCTGAGTGTTTACATACTCTCCATTTCTGTTCTCGATTCCCGCCAGACAGCTACCCCGGAGCTGGGTGGGCAGGCGCGACTATTGCTCACGTGGCAGCTACAGAGTCCCGCCCCTCGGCAGGCAAGTCTGCACTCTGAGCCTCCACGTGTGGCTCAGGCTTTTCTTAAAGGTCCTTCATGATCCTCTGGTCTGTGTGGCTGTGGCCGCTGGGTGGGGGCACAGAGTGAAAACATGGTAGCCAGGGGATGTCTTTGTGGGAACACAGTGAAGCAGTGAGCTGAGAAAACCCCTGAGAATGTGTCCTAAGGGGTGGTTTCCAGCACTACTGATTACCTTTTCTCCTGAAAAATGTCATCAAGGACCCCAAAAGGTATGTTTGAGTGTGTGAGTGTAGAGGAGATAAGTCATAAGCTTCTTTCCACATTCTCACTGGCATCTTTGTAGGAAGGGGAGTGTTTCCACCGTATGTACACTTCCTGCCAGCCAGGCTACTCCCATTTCTATGTCCCAGTACTTTTTTCAGCATATAACGTCCTGGCACTGACTCTTTAAATTTCGTGTGTGTGTGTGTGTGTGTGTGTGTGTGTGTGTGTGTGTAGATTAACTTTCTGTTCTGTGAAATGTCCATGTGGCATTTGGTCAGGCAAAGGTCTGTATTTTTCCAGCATGGGTGATAAGTTAAAAAACCATTTTGCCTAGAGTAAGGGGAGTTATTAGAGTAAGGGCAGATGCTAGAGGAAGTCGTACATGAATTTGTCAGTGTCTTTCCTTA
This sequence comes from Neogale vison, assembly GCF_020171115.1. Classification (NCBI taxonomy): domain Eukaryota; kingdom Metazoa; phylum Chordata; class Mammalia; order Carnivora; family Mustelidae; genus Neogale; species Neogale vison. The sequence continues at coordinate 233,328,190 of NC_058091.1, read as the reverse complement.
ATTTACCTAAGAAAAGGGTGTAAGAGTATAAGTTTCTATGGATATAGGCCCTGGTTATAATTAATGCTTCCTTTTTCCATCTTTGTCCTTTTTGTGAAACTGGTCTACACAAAGATTTTGTGTAGAGACTTAGGACAGGGGAACCTGGATGGCTCAGTTGGTTTAGAGTCTGCCTTTGGCTCTGGACATGATCCCAGGGTCCTTAGATCAAGTCCTGCATTGGGCTCCCTGCTCAGCGTGAAGTCTACTACTCCCTCTCTCTCTGCCTGATTCTGCTTGTGTTCTTTCTCTCTCTCTCTCAAAAGTAAGTAAAATCTTGGGGCACCCGGGTGGCTCCGTGGGTTAAAGCCTCTGCCCTAAGCTCAGGGCATGATCTGAGTCCTGGGATCGAGCCCCGCATTGGGCTCTCTGCTCAGCAGGGAGCCTGCTTCCTCCTCTCTCTCTCTGCCTGCCTCTCTGCCTACTTGTGATCTCTCTCTGTCAAATAAATAAATAAAATCTTAAAAAAAAGTAAGTAAAATCTTAAGAGACATAGGACAATTTAAGTACATTTATTTTTTGTTTTTTAATTAATTAATTAATTAATTTTAGGAGACAGGAAGTTTTATTACAGCTCCAATCAGATGAGGAGTAATACTTCCTTTTTGCAGATAAGCATTTGTCTGCTCAATAGTTTCAGTTTTAATGGAGATTCTCATAGTTCTCATCTCTTCTCGTTTATTTTCCCAGCAACCTGGGGTGACAGCAAAATAATAATTTAGAAAACTAAGGTGGAATGGGTAACTTATGTTCTTAAAATATCAGCACACTGAATTACAAATGTAATTCTTCCCAATTATTTTTTATTTTATGAGTAAGTTATCAATATTAAATTGGGTACGTAAACTTTTTAAATGTATCTTGTTCTGCTGCACGTCTCTTTTCTCTGCAACACTTACTTTATTTAAGGGACATGCCATTATTACAGAATTTGAAGGCTGAGCTTGTGGCATAATGAAAGTACCTTCAATTTAAATTGGATTTCTGACTTGTAACATGAAATGAAAAATTGTAAAAGAGGAAAATTTTTTAAAATTTTATTTTCATTTCAGTACCATTAACATACAATGTTATATTAATTTTAGGCATATAGTATAGGGACAGAACAATTCTGTAGGTCACCCAGTGCTCATCACAGAAGGATACTCCTCAATCCCCACCACCTGTTTCACCCATCTCCCACCCTCCAGCCCATGACCTCCCCCCTGGTAACCCTCAGTTTGTTCTCAGTAGTGGAGAGTCTATTTCTTGGCTCGTCTCTCTCTCTTTTATTTTTTTTCCCTTGCTTGTTTGTGTTTTTTCAGAAATTTCACACATGAGTGAAGTCATATGGTATTTGTCTTTCTCTGATGTATTTCACTTAGTATTATACTCTCTAGGTCTATCCAGGTCATAGTTAATTGAAAGGTTTCATTCACTTTTTAAAAGATTTTTAAAATTTATTTATTTGAGAGAGAGTGAAAGTGAGAGAGATCTCAGAGGGGGTGGCAGAGGGAGAATCAGACTCCCTGCTGAGCAGAGAGACCAAAGCGGAACTTGATCCCAGGACCCTGGGACCATGACCTCAGCTGAAGGCAGACACTTAACCGACTGAGCCAACTGGTGCCCCTGAATTCATTCTTTTTAATGGCTGAATAATATCCATGACACACACTTCTTTGTTATTCATTTATCTGTCAATGGACACTTGGGCTTCTTCCATAAATTGGCTATTGTAAATAATGTTATGCTGCTATGTACACAGGGGTGCATGTACCCCTTTGAATTCATGTTTTGTATTTTTTGGGTAGATACCCGGAAGTTCAATCACTGGATCAAAGGGTAGTTTTATTTTTAATTTTTTCGAGGAACCTCCATACTGGTTTCCACAATGGCTGTACCAGTTTGCACTTCCACCAACTGGGCAAGGGGGTTCCTTTTTCTCCACATCCTCTCCAACACTTGTTGTTTTTTGTGTTTTTGATTTAACCATTCTGTCAGTTGTGTTGTGATACCTCGCTGTAGTTTTGATTTGCATTTCCCTCATGATAATGATGTTCAGCATCATTCCATGTGTTTGTCATCTGGATGTCTTCTTGGGAGAAATGTCTGTTCATGTCTTCTGCCCAATTTTAAATATTTGTTTTTGTTTTTTGGGTGTTGAATTTTTTTTTTTTTAAAGATTTTATTTATTTATTTGACAGGCAGAGATCACAAGTAGGCAGAGAGGCAGGCAGAGAGAGAGAGGAGGAAGCAGGCTCCCCGCCGAGCAGAGAGCCCGATGCGGGACTCGATCCCAGGACCCTGAGATCATGACCTGAACCTAAGGCAGCGGCTTAACCCACTGAGCCACCCAGGCGCCCCTTGGGTGTTGAATTTTACAAGTTCTTTATATGTTTAGGATATTAACCCTTTATTTGATAGGCCATTTGCAAATACCTGCTGCCTTTTAGTTTTGTTTGCTGTGCAGAAAATTTGCATTTTGATGTAGTCTCAATAGTTTATTTTCACTTTTATCCCTTGCTTCAGGAGACATATCTAGAAAAATGTTACTAAGGCTAGTGCCAATGAAATTACTGCCTATCTTTTGTTTTTGGAATTTCATGGGTTCAAGTCTCACATTTAGTTCTTTAATCCATTATGAGTTTATTTTTGTGTATGGTGTAAGAAAGTGGTCCAGTTTCATTTTTATGCATGTAGCTGTTTCCAGGTTTCCTGGCACCATTTGTTGAAAAACATTGCATATTCTTGCCTCCTTTGTTGTAAATTAATTGACTGGAAAAGCATGGGTTTATTTCTAGACTCTCCGTTCTGTTCTTTTGATCTACGTGTCTATTTTGGTGCCAGTACCATACTGTTTTGATTACTACAGCTTTGTAGTAGTTTGTTTTGAAATAGAGGATTGTGATATTTCCAGCTGTGTTCCTTTTTCACCAGATTGTTTTGGCTTTTGGGGTCTTTTGAAATTCCATACAAATCTTAGGATAATTTGTTGTAGTGTTGTAAAAAATGCTATTGGTGTTTTGATAGAGATTGCATTGAATCTGTAGATTTTTGGGGGGGTAGTTATGAACATTTTAAACAATATTCTTCCAACTCATGAGCACGGAATGCCTTTCCATCAGTGTTGTCTTCAGTTTCTTTCATTGACGTTTTATAGTTTTCATAATGCAAATTTCTCACCTCCTTAAGTTTATTCTTAAGTATTTTATTCTTTTTGGTACAGTTGTAAATGGAGATGTTTTCATTTTCTGTTACTTCATTATTAGTGTGTAGAAATATAACTTGTTTCTGTGCATTAATTTTATGTCCTGCAACTTTACTAAAATCATTTATACAAACAGTCTTTTGGTAGAGTCTTGAGGCTTTGCTATGTATATAGTATCATATCATCTGCCAGTAGTGACAGTTTTACTTCTTCATTGCCAGTTTGGATGACTTTTATTTTTTTCTTGTCCTAAATGTTCTGGCAAAGAATTCTCATACTTTGTTGAACAAAAGTGGTGAGAGAGGACTTCCTTGTTTTGTTCCTGATCTCAGGAACAATGGTGAGTTTTTCACCATTGAGAATGATGTTAGTTTTGAGTGTTATATATGGCCTTTATTATGCTGAAGTGTGTCCCATGTACACCCATTTTGTTGAGTTTTTCATGAAAGGGTCTTGAATTTTGTGACACTGCTCTTCTGCATCTATCAAGATCAATATACGATTTTTGTCTTTTGTTCTGTTAATGTGGTATATCATGTTGATCAATTTAAAAATGTTGAAACATTCTTGTATTCCTGGAATGAATCCCACTTGATAGTGGTGAAAGATCTTTTAATGCATTGATAAATTTGGTTTGCTTATATTTTATTGATGATATTTTCATCTGTGTTCATCAGGAATATTGGCCTATGGTTTTTATTTTTGGTAATGTCTTTGGTTTTGGTATCAGGGTAATACTGGCCTGGTAGAATATATCTGGAAGCTTTTCTTTTCTTCTTTTTTGTTTTTGTTTTGTTTGTTTCTTTTTTTTGTTGTTGTTGTTTTGTTTTTGATTTTTTTTTGACTATTTAGAGGAGAATATGTCTTAATTCTTCTTTATTATTTATTTATTTATTTATTTTTAAAGATTTTATTTATTTATTTGACAGAGAAATCACAGGTAGGCAGAGAGAGGGAAGCAGGC